>NW_027476314.1:0-315926 GCF_051020955.1 Megalopta genalis | reverse complement strand
TCCATGCGCAACAAATGGTTTAGGTTCATAAACTGGTGATATACATGATTAAGCTTCAACTGCATTCGAAACAAACGAGTTAGCTTCAAATCCATGCTAAACAAGCTAGTTAGCTTCAAATCCATGCGATCCACATGATGTAGCTTCAAATCAATACGAAATAGAAGGCTAATTTTCGGATCCATGCGAAACAAATGGTATAGCTTCAAATACTTTTGATATACTAGATTTAGCTTCAACAGCATGCGAAACAAACGAGTTAGCTTTAAATCCATGCGATAGAATTGAGTTAGCTTCAATCCATGAGAAACACATGATTTAGCTTCAAATCATTGCGAAATAGAAGGCTGATTTTCGAATCCATGCGAAACAAATGGTTTAGCTTCAAATACTTGCGATATACTAGATTTAGCTTCGACAGCATGCGAAACAAACGAGTTATCTTTAAATCCATGCGATAGAAACGAGTTAGCTACAAATCCATGAGAAACACATGATTTAGTTTCAAATCAATGCGAAATAGAAGGCTGATTTTCGAATCCATGTAAAACAAATGGATTATCTTCAAATACTTGTGATATACATGATTTAGCTTCAACTGCATGCGAAACAAACAAGTTAGCTTCAAATCCATGCGAAACACATGATTTAGCTTCAAATCAATGCGAAATAGAAGGCTGATTTTCGGATCCATGCGAGACAAATGGTTTAGCTTCAAATAGTTGTGATATAATAGATTTAGCTTCAACAGCATGCGAAAGAAACGAGTTAGCTATAAATCCATGCGAAACACATGATTTTGCCCCAAATCAATGCGAAGTAGAATGCTTAGACCCAAATCCATGAGAATCTAATGGTTTATCTTCAAATACTTGTGATATACATGATTTTGCTTCAACTGCATGCGAAAACAAATTAATTAGCTTCAAATCCATGCGAAACAAACGAGTTAGCTTCTATCCATGCGAAACTCGTGATTTAGCTTCAAATCAATGCGAAACAGAAGGCTGATTTTCGAATCCATGCGAAACAAATTGTTTAGCTTCAAATACTTGTGATATACATGATTTAGCTTCAACTGCATGCGAAACTAACGAGTTAACTTCAAATCCAAGCGAAACACTTGATTTAGCTTCAAATCAATGCGAAGTAGAAGGCTGTTCTTCGAATCCATGCGAAACAATTGGTTTAGCTTCAAATACATGTGATATACATGATTTAACTGCAACAGCATGTGAAACAAACGTGTTTGCTTCAAATTCAAGCGAAACACTTGACTCAGCATCAAATCAATGCGAAGTGCAAGGCTTATCTTCGAATCCATGCAAAACAAATGGTTTAGTTTCAAATACTTGTTATATACATGTTTTAGCTTCAACTGCATGCGAAACAAATGAGTTAGCTTCAAATAGACGCGAAACAAACGAGTTAGCTTCAAATCCATGGGAAACTCATGATTTAGCGTCAAATCAATGCGAAATAGAAGGCTGATTTTCTAATCCAAGCGAAACAAATGGTTTAGCTTCAAATACTTGTGATGTACATGATTTAGCTTCAACTGCATGCGAAACAAACGTGTTAGCTTTAGATCCATGCGAAACACATGATTTAGCTCGAAATCATGCGAATAGAAGACTTAGCTCCAAATCCATGAGAATCAAATGGTTTAGCTTCAAATACTTGTGATATACATGATTTAGCTTCAACTGCATGCGAAACTAACGAGTTAACTTCAAATCCAAGCGTAACACTTGATTTTGCTTCAAATCAATGCGAAGTGAAGGCTGATCTTCGAATCCATGCGATACAAATGGTTTAGTTTCAAATACTTGTGATATACATGATTTTGATTCAACTGCATGCGAAACAAACGAGTTAGCTTCAAATCCATTCGAAACAAGCGAGTTAGCTTCAAATCCATGCGAAACTCATGATTTAGCTTCAAATCAATGCGAAATAGAAGGCTGATTTTCGGATCCATGCGAAACAAATGGTTAGCTTCAAATAGTTGTGATATAATAGATTTAGCTTCAACAGCATGCGAATGAAACGAGTTAGCTTTAAATCCATGCGATAGAATCGAGTTAGCTTCAAATCCATGCGAAACACATGATTTTGCCCCAAATCAATGCGAAGTAGAATGCTTATCTTCAAATCCATGCGAATCAAATGGTTAGCTTCAAATACTTGTGATATACATGATTTTGATTCAACTGTATGCGAAACAAATGAGTTAGCTTCAAATCCATGCGAAACAAACGAGTTAGCTTCAAATCCGTGCGAAACTCATGATTTAGCTTCAAATCCATGCGAAACATACGAGTTAGCTTCAAATCCATGAGAAACACATGATTTAGCTTCAAATCATTGCGAAATAGAAGGCTGATTTTCGAATCCATGCGAAACAAATGGTTTAGCTTCAAATACTTGTGATATACATGATTTAGCTTCAACTGCATGCGAAACAAACAAGTTAGCTTCAAATCCATGCGAAACACATGATTTAGCTTCAAATCAATGCGAAATAGAAGGCTCATTTTCGGATCCATGCGAGACAAATGGTTTAGCTTCAAATAGTTGTGATATACATGATTTAGCTTCAACTGCATGCGAAACTAACGAGTTAACTTCAAATCCAAGCGTAACACTTGATTTTGCTTCAAATCAATGCGAAGTGGAAGGCTGATCTTCGAATCCATGCGAAAACAATGGTTTAGGTTCAAATAGTTGTGATATAATAGATTTAGCTTCAACAGCATGCGAAAGAAACGAGTTAGCTTTAAATCCATGCGATAGAATCGAGTTAGCTTCAAATCCATGAGAAGCACATGATATAGCTTCAAATCATTGCGAAATAGAAGGCTGATTTTCGAATCCATGCGAAACAAATGGTTTAGCTTCATAAACTTGTGATATAATAGATTTAGCTTCAACAGCATGCGAAAGAAACGAGTTAGCTTTAAATCCATGCGATAGAATCGAGTTAGCTTCAAATCCATGAGAAACACATGATATAGCTTCAAATCATTGAGCAATAGAAGGCTGATTTTCGAATCCATGCGCAACAAATGGTTTAGGTTCATAAACTGGTGATATACATGATTAAGCTTCAACTGCATTCGAAACAAACGAGTAGCTTCAAATCCATGCTAACAAGCTAGTTAGCTTCAAATCCATGCGATCCTCATGATGTAGCTTCAAATCAATACGAAATAGAAGGCTAATTTTCGGATCCATGCGAAACAAATGGTATAGCTTCAAATACTTTTGATATACTAGATTTAGCTTCAACAGCATGCGAAACAAACGAGTTAGCTTTAAATCCATGCGATAGAATTGAGTTAGCTTCAAATCCATGAGAAACACATGATTTAGCTTCAAATCATTGCGAAATAGAAGGCTGATTTTCGAATCCATGCGAAACAAATGGTTTAGCTTCAAATACTTGCGATATACTAGATTTAGCTTCGACAGCATTGCGAAACAAACGAGTTATCTTTAAATCCATGCGATAGAAACGAGTTAGCTACAAATCCATGAGAAACACATGATTTAGTTTCAAATCAATGCGAAATAGAAGGCTGATTTTCGAATCCATGTAAAACAAATGGATTATCTTCAAATACTTGTGATATACATGATTTTGCTTCAACTGCATGCGAAACAAATGAGTTAGCTTCAAATCCATGCGAAACAAACGAGTTAGCTTCAATCCATGCGAAACTCATGATTTAGCTTCAAATCAATTCGAAATAAAAGGCTGATTTTCTAATCCATGCGAAACGAATGATTTAGCTTCAAATACTTGTGATATACATGATTTAGCTTCAACTGCATGCGAAACAAACGTGTTAGCTATAAATCCATGCGAAACACATGATTTTGCCTCAAATCAATGCGAAGTAGAATGCTTAGATTCAAATCCATGCGAATCAAATGGTTTAGCTTCAAATACTTGTGATATACATGATATAGCTTCAAATGCATGCGAAACAAACGAGTTAGCTTCAAATCTAAGCGAAACACTTGATTTAGCTTCAAATCAATGCGAAGTAGAAGGCTGATCTTCGAATCCATGCGAAACAATTGGTTTAGCTTCAAATACATGTGATATACATGATTTAACTGCAACAGCATGTGAAACAAACGAGTAGCTTCAAATCCATGCGAAACACATGATTTAGCTTCAAATTCATGCGAAACACATGGATTAGATTAATATTCATGTGAAACAAATGGTTCCGCTTTATATACTTGTGATATGCATGATTTAGCCTCAACTGCATGTGAAACAAACGTGTTTGCTTCAAATTCAAGCGAAACAAATGACTCAGCATCAAATCAATGAGAAGTGCAAGGCTTATCTTCGAATCCATGCAAAACAAATGGTTTAGCTTCAAATACTTGTGATATACATGATATAGCTTCAACTGCATGCGAAACAAACGAGTTAGCTTCAAATCTAAGGGAAACACTTGATTTAGCTTCAAATCAATGCGAAATAGAAGGCTGATTTTCGAATCCATGCAAAACAAATGGATTATCTTCAAATACTTGTAATATACATGATTTAGCTTCAACTGCATGCGAAACAAACGTGTTAGCTTTGAATCCATGCGAAACACATGATTTAGCTTCGAATCAATGCGAAGTAGAAGGCTTAGCTTCAAATCAATGCGAAACAAATGGTTTAACATCAAAATACTTGTGATATACATGATTTAGATTCAACTGCTTGCATAACAAACGAGTTATCTTTAAATCCATGCGAAACACATGATTTAACTTTAAAATCAATGCGAGGTATAAGGCTGATCTTCGAATCCATGCGAAACAAATGGTTTAGTTTCAAATACTTGTGATATACATGATTTAGCTGCAACAGCATGCGAAACAAACGAGTAGCTTCAAATCCATGCGAAACAAACGAGTTAGCTTCAAATCCATGCGAAGCTCATGATTTAGATTCAAATCAATGTGAAATAGAAGGCCAATTTTCGAATCCATACGAAACAAGTGGTTTAGCTTCAAATACTTGTGATATACATGATTTAGCTGCAACAGCGTGCGAATCAAACGTGTTAGCTTTAAATCCATGCGAAACACATGATTTCGCTCGAAATCAATGCGAAGTAGAATGCTTAGATTCAAATCCATGCGAATCAAATGGTTTAGCTTCAAATACTTGTGATATACATGATATAGCTTCAAATGCATGCGAAACAAACGAGTTAGCTTCAAATCCAAGCGAAACACTTGATTTAGCTTCAAATCAATGCGAAGTAGAAGGCTGATCTTCGAATCCATGCGAAACAATTGGTTTAGCTTCAAATACATGTGATATACGTGATTTAACTGCAACAGCATGTGAAACAAACGTGTTTGCTTCAAATTCAAGCGAAACACTTGACTCAGCATCAAATCAATGCGAAGTGCAAGGCTTATCTTCGAATCCATGCAAAACAAATGGTTTAGTTTCAAATATTTGTTATATACATGTTTTAGCTTCAACTGCATGCGAAACAAATGAGTTAGCTTCAAATAGACGCGAAACAAACGAGTTAGCTTCAAATCCATGGGAAACTCATGATTTAGCGTCAAATCAATGCGAAATAGAAGGCTGATTTTCTAATCCAAGCGAAACAAATGGTTTAGCTTCAAATACTTGTGATGTACATGATTTAGCTTCAACTGCATGCGAAACAAACGTGTTAGCTTTAGATCCATGCGAAACACATGATTTAGCTCGAAATCAATGCGAATTAGAAGACTTAGCTCCAAATCCATGAGAATCAAATGGTTTAGCTTCAAATACTTGTGATATACATGATTTAGCTTCAACTGCATGCGAAACTAACGAGTTAACTTCAAATCCAAGCGTAACACTTGATTTTGCTTCAAATCAATGCGAAGTGGAAGGCTGATCTTCGAATCCATGCGATACAAATGGTTTAGTTTCAAATACTTGTGATATACATGATTTTGATTCAACTGCATGCGAAACAAACGAGTTAGCTTCAAATCCATTCGAAACAAGCGAGTTAGCTTCAAATCCATGCGAAACTCATGATTCAGCTTCAAATCAATGCGAAATAGAAGGCTGATTTTCGGATCCATGCGAAACAAATGGTTTAGCTTCAAATAGTTGTGATATAATAGATTTAGCTTCAACAGCATGCGAATGAAACGAGTTAGCTTTAAATCCATGCGATAGAATCGAGTTAGCTTCAAATCCATGCGAAACACATGATTTTGCCCCAAATCAATGCGAAGTAGAATGCTTAGCTTCAAATCCATGCGAATCAAATGGTTTAGCTTCAATACTTGTGATATACATGATTTTGATTCAACTGTATGCGAAACAAATGAGTTAGCTTCAAATCCATGCGAAACAAACGAGTTAGCTTCAAATCCATGCGAAACTCATGATTTAGCTTCAAATCCATGCGAAACATACGAGTTAGCTTCAAATCCATGAGAAACACACGATTTAGCTTCAAATCATTGCGAAATAGAAGGCTGATTTTCGAATCCATGCGAAACAAATGGTTTAGCTTCAAATACTTGTGATATACATGATTTAGCTTCAACTGCATGCGAAACTAACGAGTTAGCTTCAAATCTATGCGAAACTCATGATTTAGCTTCAAATCAATGCGAAATAGAAGGCTGATTTTCGGATCCATGCGAAACAAATGGTTTAGCTTCAAATAGTTGTGATATAATGGATTTAGCTTCAACAGCATGCGAAAGAAACGAGTTAGCTTTAAATCCATGCGATAGAATCGAGTTAGCTTCAAATCCATGAGAAACACATGATATAGCTTCAAATCATTGAGCAATAGAAGGCTGATTTTCGAATCCATGCGCAACAAATGGTTTAGGTTCATAAACTGGTGATATACATGATTAAGCATCAACTGCATTCGAAACAAACGAGTTAGCTTTAAATCCATGCTAAACAAGCTAGTTAGCTTCAAATCCATGCGAACCTCATGATGTAGCTTCAAATCAATACGAAATAGAACGCTAATTTTCGGATCCATGCGAAACAAATGGTATAGCTTCAAATACTTTTGATATACTAGATTTAGCTTCAACAGCATGCGAAACAAACGTGTTAGCTATAAATCCATGCGAAACACATGATTTTGCCCCAAATCAATGCGAAGTAGAATACTTAGACCCAAATCCATGAGAATCTAATGGTTTATCTTCAAATACTTGTGATATACATGATTTTGCTTCAACTGCATGCGAAACAAATTAATTAGCTTCAAATCCATGCGAAACAAACGAGTTAGCTTCTAATCCATGCGAAACTCGTGATTTAGCTTCAAATCAAAGCGAAACAGAAGGCTGATTTTCGAATCCATGCGAAACAAATGGTTTAGCTTCAAATACTTGTGATATACATGATTTAGCTTCAACTGCATGCGAAACTAACGAGTTAACTTCAAATCCAAGCGTAACACTTGATTTTGCTTCAAATCAATGCGAAGTAGAATGCTTAGACCCAAATCCATGAGAATCTAATGGTTTATCTTCAAATACTTGTGATATACATGATTTTGCTTCAACTGCATGCGAAACAAATTAATTAGCTTCAAATCCATGCGAAACACATGATATAGCTTCAAATCATTGAGAAATAGAAGGCTGATTTTCAAATCCATGCGAAACAAATGGTTTAGCTTCATAAACTTTTGATATACATGATTAAGCTTCAACTGCATTCGAAACAAACGAGTTTGCTTCAAATCCATGCTAAACAAACTAGTTAGCTTCAAATCCATGCGAAACTCATGATTTAGCTTCAAATCAATACGAAATAGAAGGCTAATTTTCGGATCCTTGCGAAACAAATGGTATAGCTTCAAATACTTTTGATATACTAGATTTAGCTTCAACAGCATGCGAAACAAACCAGTTAATTTTAAATCCATGCGATAGAATCGAGTTAGCTTCAAATCCATGAGAAAAACATGATTTAGCTTCAAATCATTGCGAAGTAGAAGGCTTATTTTCGAATCCATGCGAAACAAATGGTTTAGCTTCAAATACTTGTGATATACTGGATTTAGCTTCAACAGCATTCGAAACAAACGAGTTAGCTTTAAATCCATGCGATAGAAACGAGTTAGCTGCAAATCTATGCGAAACTCGTGATTTAGCTTCAAATCGATGCGAAATAGAAGGCTGATTTTCGAATCCATGCGAAACAAATGGTTTAGCTTCAAATACTTATGATATACTAGATTTAGCTTCAACAGCATGCGAAACAAACGAGTTAGCTTCAAATCCATGCGAAATAAACGAGTTACCTTCAAATCCATGCGAAACAAACGAGTTAGCTTCAAATCCATGCGAAGCTCATGATTTAGATTCAAATCAATGCGAAATGGACGGCTGATTTTCGAATCCATGCGAGACAAATGGTTTAGCTTCAAATAGTTGTGATATAATAGATTTAGCTTCAACAGCATGCGAAAGAAACGAGTTAGCTTTAAATCCATGCGATAGAATCGAGTTAGCTTCAAATCCATGAGAAACACATGTTTTAGCTTCAAATCATTGCGAAATGGAAGGCTGATTTTAGAATCCATGCGAAACAAATGGTTTAGCTTCAAATACTTGTGATATACATGATTTAGCTTCAACTGCATGCGAAACAAACGTGTTAGCTATAAATCCATGCGAAACACATGATTTTGCCCCAAATCAATGCGAAGTAGAATGCTTAGATTCAAATCCATGCGAATCAAATGGTTTAGCTTCAAATACTTGTGATATACATGATATAGCTTCAAATGCATGCGAAACAAACGAGTTAGCTTCAAATCCAAGCGAAACACTTGATTTAGCTTCAAATCAATGCGAAGTAGAAGGCTGATCTTCGAATCCATGCGAAACAATTGGTTTAGCTTCAAATACATGTGATATACGTGATTTAACTGCAACAGCATGTGAAACAAACGTGTTTGCTTCAAATTCAAGCGAAACACTTGACTCAGCATCAAATCAATGCGAAGTGCAAGGCTTATCTTCGAATCCATGCAAAACAAATGGTTTAGTTTCAAATATTTGTTATATACATGTTTTAGCTTCAACTGCATGCGAAACAAATGAGTTAGCTTCAAATAGACGCGAAACAAACGAGTTAGCTTCAAATCCATGGGAAACTCATGATTTAGCGTCAAATCAATGCGAAATAGAAGGCTGATTTTCTAATCCAAGCGAAACAAATGGTTTAGCTTCAAATACTTGTGATGTACATGATTTAGCTTCAACTGCATGCGAAACAAACGTGTTAGCTTTAGATCCATGCGAAACACATGATTTAGCTCGAAATCAATGCGAATTAGAAGACTTAGCTCCAAATCCATGAGAATCAAATGGTTTAGCTTCAAATACTTGTGATATACATGATTTAGCTTCAACTGCATGCGAAACTAACGAGTTAACTTCAAATCCAAGCGTAACACTTGATTTTGCTTCAAATCAATGCGAAGTGGAAGGCTGATCTTCGAATCCATGCGATACAAATGGTTTAGTTTCAAATACTTGTGATATACATGATTTTGATTCAACTGCATGCGAAACAAACGAGTTAGCTTCAAATCCATTCGAAACAAGCGAGTTAGCTTCAAATCCATGCGAAACTCATGATTCAGCTTCAAATCAATGCGAAATAGAAGGCTGATTTTCGGATCCATGCGAAACAAATGGTTTAGCTTCAAATAGTTGTGATATAATAGATTTAGCTTCAACAGCATGCGAATGAAACGAGTTAGCTTTAAATCCATGCGATAGAATCGAGTTAGCTTCAAATCCATGCGAAACACATGATTTTGCCCCAAATCAATGCGAAGTAGAATGCTTAGCTTCAAATCCATGCGAATCAAATGGTTTAGCTTCAAATACTTGTGATATACATGATTTTGATTCAACTGTATGCGAAACAAATGAGTTAGCTTCAAATCCATGCGAAACAAACGAGTTAGCTTCAAATCCATGCGAAACTCATGATTTAGCTTCAAATCCATGCGAAACATACGAGTTAGCTTCAAATCCATGAGAAACACACGATTTAGCTTCAAATCATTGCGAAATAGAAGGCTGATTTTCGAATCCATGCGAAACAAATGGTTTAGCTTCAAATACTTGTGATATACATGATTTAGCTTCAACTGCATGCGAAACTAACGAGTTAGCTTCAAATCTATGCGAAACTCATGATTTAGCTTCAAATCAATGCGAAATAGAAGGCTGATTTTCGGATCCATGCGAAACAAATGGTTTAGCTTCAAATAGTTGTGATATAATGGATTTAGCTTCAACAGCATGCGAAAGAAACGAGTTAGCTTTAAATCCATGCGATAGAATCGAGTTAACTTCAAATCCATGAGAAACACATGATATAGCTTCAAATCATTGAGCAATAGAAGGCTGATTTTCGAATCCATGCGCAACAAATGGTTTAGGTTCATAAACTGGTGATATACATGATTAAGCTTCAACTGCATTCGAAACAAACGAGTTAGCTTCAAATCCATGCTAAACAAGCTAGTTAGCTTCAAATCCATGCGAACCTCATGATGTAGCTTCAAATCAATACGAAATAGAACGCTAATTTTCGGATCCATGCGAAACAAATGGTATAGCTTCAAATACTTTTGATATACTAGATTTAGCTTCAACAGCATGCGAAACAAACGTGTTAGCTATAAATCCATGCGAAACACATGATTTTGCCCCAAATCAATGCGAAGTAGAATACTTAGACCCAAATCCATGAGAATCTAATGGTTTATCTTCAAATACTTGTGATATACATGATTTTGCTTCAACTGCATGCGAAACAAATTAATTAGCTTCAAATCCATGCGAAACAAACGAGTTAGCTTCTAATCCATGCGAAACTCGTGATTTAGCTTCAAATCAAAGCGAAACAGAAGGCTGATTTTCGAATCCATGCGAAACAAATGGTTTAGCTTCAAATACTTGTGATATACATGATTTAGCTTCAACTGCATGCGAAACTAACGAGTTAACTTCAAATCCAAGCGTAACACTTGATTTTGCTTCAAATCAATGCGAAGTAGAATGCTTAGACCCAAATCCATGAGAATCTAATGGTTTATCTTCAAATACTTGTGATATACATGATTTTGCTTCAACTGCATGCGAAACAAATTAATTAGCTTCAAATCCATGCGAAACACATGATATAGCTTCAAATCATTGAGAAATAGAAGGCTGATTTTCAAATCCATGCGAAACAAATGGTTTAGCTTCATAAACTTTTGATATACATGATTAAGCTTCAACTGCATTCGAAACAAACGAGTTTGCTTCAAATCCATGCTAAACAAACTAGTTAGCTTCAAATCCATGCGAAACTCATGATTTAGCTTCAAATCAATACGAAATAGAAGGCTAATTTTCGGATCCTTGCGAAACAAATGGTATAGCTTCAAATACTTTTGATATACTAGATTTAGCTTCAACAGCATGCGAAACAAACCAGTTAATTTTAAATCCATGCGATAGAATCGAGTTAGCTTCAAATCCATGAGAAAAACATGATTTAGCTTCAAATCATTGCGAAGTAGAAGGCTTATTTTCGAATCCATGCGAAACAAATGGTTTAGCTTCAAATACTTGTGATATACTGGATTTAGCTTCAACAGCATTCGAAACAAACGAGTTAGCTTTAAATCCATGCGATAGAAACGAGTTAGCTGCAAATCTATGCGAAACTCGTGATTTAGCTTCAAATCAATGCGAAATAGAAGGCTGATTTTCGAATCCATGCGAAACAAATGGTTTAGCTTCAAATACTTATGATATACTAGATTTAGCTTCAACAGCATGCGAAACAAACGAGTTAGCTTCAAATCCATGCGAAATAAACGAGTTACCTTCAAATCCTTGCGAAACTCATGATTTAGCTTCGAATCAATGCGAAATAGAAGGCTGATTTCCGAATCCATGCGAAACAAATGGTTTAGCTTCAAATACTTGTGATATGCTAGATTTAGCTTCAACAGCGTGCGAATCAAACGTGTTAGCTTTAAATCCATGCGAAACACATGATTTCGCTCGAAATCAATGCGAAGTAGAAGACTTAGCTCCAAATCCAAGAGAATCAAATGGTTTAGCTTCAAATACTTGTGACATACATGATTTTGCTTCAACTGCATGCGAAACAAATGATTTAGCTTCAAATCAATGCGAAGTGGAAGGCTTAGCTTCAACTCCATGCGAATCATATGGTTTAGCTTCAAAAACTTGAGATATACATGATTTTGGTTCAACTGCATGCGAAACAAATGAGTTAGCTTCAACTGCATGCGAAACAAACAAGTTAGCTTCAAATCCAAGCGAAACACATGATTTAGCTTCAAATCAATGCGAAGTGGAAGGCTTAGCTCCAACTCCATGCGAAACGAATGATTTAGCTTCAAATAGTTGCAAGCATAAGTGATATAGCTTCAACTGCATGCGAAACAAACGAGTTTTCTTCAAATCCAAACGAAACCCTTGATTTAGTTTCAAATCAATGCGAAGTAGAAGGCTTAGCTTCAAATCCATGCGAATCAAATGGTTTAGCTTCAAATACTTGTGATATACATGATTTTGCTTCAACTGCGTGCCAAACAAACGTGTTAGCTATAAATCCATGCGAAACACATGATTTTGCCCCAAATCAATGCGAAGTAGAATGCTTAGACCCAAATCCATGAGAATCTAATGGTTTATCTTCAAATACTTGTGATATACATGATTTTGCTTCAACTGCATGCGAAACAAATTAATTAGCTTCAAATCCATGCGAAACAAACGAGTTAGCTTCTAATCCATGCGAAACTCGTGATTTAGCTTCAAATCAAAGCGAAACAGAAGGCTGATTTTCGAATCCATGCGAAACAAATGGTTTAGCTTCAAATACTTGTGATATACATGATTTAGCTTCAACTGCATGCGAAACTAACGAGTTAACTTCAAATCCAAGCGTAACACTTGATTTTGCTTCAAATCAATGCGAGTAGAATGCTTAGACCCAAATCCATGAGAATCTAATGGTTTATCTTCAAATACTTGTGATATACATGATTTTGCTTCAACTGCATGCGAAACAAATTAATTAGCTTCAAATCCATGCGAAACACATGATATAGCTTCAAATCATTGAGAAATAGAAGGCTGATTTTCAAATCCATGCGCAACAAATGGTTTAGGTTCATAAACTGGTGATATACATGATTAAGCTTCAACTGCATTCGAAACAAACGAGTTAGCTTCAAATCCATGCTAAACAAGCTAGTTAGCTTCAAATCCATGCGAACCTCATGATGTAGCTTCAAATCAATACGAAATAGAAGGCTAATTTTCGGATCCATGCGAAACAAATGGTATAGCTTCAAATACTATTGATATACTAGATTTAGCTTCAACAGCATGCGAAACAAACGAGTTAGCTTTAAATCCATGCGATAGAATCGAGTTAGCTTCAAATCCATGAGAAACACATGATTTAGCTTCAAATCATTGCGAAATAGAAGGCTGATTTTCGAATCCATGCGAAACAAATGGTTTAGCTACAAATACTTGCGATATACTAGATTTAGCTTCGACAGCATGCGAAACAAACGAGTTAGCTTTAAATCCATGCGATAGAAACGAGTTAGCTACAAATCCATGAGAAACACATGATTTAGTTTCAAATCAATGCGAAATAGAAGGCTGATTTTCGAATCCATGTAAAACAAGTGGATTATCTTCAAATACTTGTGATATACATGATTTAGCTTCAACTGCATGCGAAACAAACAAGTTAGCTTCAAATCCATGCGAAACACATGATTTAGCTTCAAATCAATGCGAAATAGAAGGCTGATTTTCGGATCCATGCGAGACAAATGGTTTAGCTTCAAATAGTTGTGATATAATAGATTTAGCTTCAACAGCATGCGAAAGAAACGAGATAGCTTTAAATCCATGCGATAGAATCGAGTTAGCTTCAAATCCATGAGAAACACATGTTTTAGCTTCAAATCATTGCGAAATGGAAGGCTGATTTTAGAATCCATGCGAAACAAATGGTTTAGCTTCAAATACTTGTGATATACATGACTTAGCTTCAACTGCGTGCGAAACAAACGTGTTAGCTATAAATCCATGCGAAACACATGATTTTGCCCCAAATCAATGCGAAGTAGAATGCTTAGACCCAAATCCATGAGAATCTAATGGTTTATCTTCAAATACTTGTGATATACATGATTTTGCTTCAACTGCATGCGAAACAAATTAATTAGCTTCAAATCCATGCGAAACAAACGAGTTAGCTTCTAATCCATGCGAAACTCGTGATTTAGCTTCAAATCAAAGCGAAACAGAAGGCTGATCTTCGAATCCATGCGAAACAAATGGTTTAGGTTCAAATAGTTGTGATATAATAGATTTAGCTTCAACATCATGCGAAAGAAACGAGTTAGCTTTAAATCCATGCGATAGAATCGAGTTAGCTTCAAATCCATGAGAAACACATGATATAGCTTCAAATCATTGAGAAATAGAAGGCTGATTTTCAAATCCATGCGAAACAAATGGTTTAGCTTCATAAACTTGTGATATACATGATTAAGCTTCAACTGCATTCGAAACAAACGAGTTTGCTTCAAATCCATGCTAAACAAACTAGTTAGCTTCAAATCCATGCGAAACTCATGATTTAGCTTCAAATCAATACGAAATAGAAGGCTAATTTTCGGATCCTTGCGAAACAAATGGTATAGCTTCAAATACTTTTGATATACTAGATTTAGCTTCAACAGCATGCGAAACAAACCAGTTAATTTTAAATCCATGCGATAGAATCGAGTTAGCTTCAAATCCATGAGAAAAACATGATTTAGCTTCAAATCATTGCGAAGTAGAAGGCTTATTTTCGAATCCATGCGAAACAAATGGTTTAGCTTCAAATACTTGTGATATACTGGATTTAGCTTCAACAGCATTCGAAACAAACGAGTTAGCTTTAAATCCATGCGATAGAAACGAGTTAGCTGCCAATCTATGCGAAACTCGTGATTTAGCTTCAAATCAATGCGAAATAGAAGGCTGATTTTCGAATCCATGCGAAACAAATGGTTTAGCTTCAAATACTTATGATATACTAGATTTAGCTTCAACAGCATGCGAAACAAACGAGTTAGCTTCAAATCCATGCGAAATAAACGAGTTACCTTCAAATCCTTGCGAAACTCATGATTTAGCTTCAAATCAATGCGAAATAGAAGGCTGATTTCCGAATCCATGCGAAACAAATGGTTTAGCTTCAAATACTTGTGATATGCTAGATTTAGCTTCAACAGCGTGCGAATCAAACGTGTTAGCTTTAAATCCATGCGAAACACATGATTTCGCTCGAAATCAATGCGAAGTAGAAGACTTAGCTCCAAATCCAAGAGAATCAAATGGTTTAGCTTCAAATACTTGTGACATACATGATTTTGCTTCAACTGCATGCGAAACAAATGATTTAGCTTAAAATCAATGCGAAGTGGAAGGCTTAGCTTCAACTCCATGCGAATCATATGGTTTAGCTTCAAAAACTTGAGATATACATGATTTTGGTTCAACTGCATGCGAAACAAATGAGTTAGCTTCAACTGCATGCGAAACAAACAAGTTAGCTTCAAATCCAAGCGAAACACATGATTTAGCTTCAAATCAATACGAAGTGGAAGGCTTAGCTCCAACTCCATGCGAAACGAATGATTTAGCTTCAAATAGTTGCAAGCATAAGTGATATAGCTTCAACTGCATGCGAAACAAACGAGTTTTCTTCAAATCCAAACGAAACCCTTGATTTAGCTTCAAATCAATGCGAAGTAGAAGGCTTAGCTTCAAATCCATGCGAATCAAATGGTTTAGCTTCAAATACTTGTGATATACATGATTTTGCTTCAACTGCATGCGAAACAAATGAGTTAGCTTCAAATCCATGCGAAACAAACGAGTTAGCTTCAAATCCATTCGAAACTCATGATTTAGCTTCAAATCAATGCGAAATAAAAGGCTGATTTTCTAATCCATGCGAAACGAATGATTTAGCTTCAAATACTTGTGATATACATGATTTAGCTTCAACAGCATGCGAAACAAACGTGTTAGCTTTAAATCCATACGAAACACATGATTTAGCTCCAAATCAATGAGAAGTAGAAGGCTTAACTCCAAATCCATGCGAAACGAATGATTTAGCTTCAAATACTTGTGATATACATGATTTAGCATCAACTGCATGCGAAACTAACGAGTTAACTTCAAATCCAAGCGAAACACTTGATTTAGCTTCAGATCAATGCGAAGTAGAAGGCTGATCTTCAAATCCATGCGAATCAAACGAGTTAGCTTCAAATCCATGCGAAACTCATGATTTAGCTTCAAATTCATGCGAAACACATGGATTAGATTAATATTCATGTGAAACAAATGGTTCCGCTTTATATACTTGTGATATGCATGATTTAGCCTCAACTGCATGTGAAACAAATGGTTCCGCTTTATATACTTGTGATATGCATGATTTAGCCTCAACTGCATGTGAAACAATCGAGTTAGCTTTAAATCAATGCGATAGAAACGAGTTAGCTTCAAATCCATGAGAAACACATGATTTAGCTTCAAATCATTGCGAAATTGAAGGCTGATTTGCGAATCCATGCGAAGCAAATGGTTTAGCATCAAATACTTGTGATATACATGATTTAGCTTCAACTGCATGCGAAACAAACGTGTTAGCTATAAATCCATGCGAAACACATGATTTTGCTCCGAATCAATGCGAAGTAGAATGTTTAGATCCAAATCCATGCGAATCAAATGGTTTATCTTCAATTACTTGTGATATACATGATTTTGCTTCAACTGCGTGTGAAACAAATTAGTTAGCTTCAAATCCATGCGAAACAAACGAGTTAGCTTCAAATCCATGCGAAGCTCATGATTTAGATTCAAATCAATGCGAAATAGAAGGCCGATTTTCGAATCCATACGAAACAAATGGTTTAGCTTCAAACACTTGTGATATACTAGATTTAGCCCCAACAGCATGCGAAACAAATGAGTTAGCTTCAAATCGATGCGAAACAAACGAGTTAGCTTCAAATCCATGCGAAGCTCATGATTTAGATTCAAATCAATGCGAAATAGAAGGCCGATTTTCGAATCCATACGAAACAAATGGTTTAGCTTCAAATACATGTGATATACTAGATTTAGCCTCAACAGCATGCGAAACAAATGAGTTAGCTTCAAATCCATGCGAAACAAACGTGTTAGCTTCAAATCCATGCGAAACTCATGATTTAGATTCAAATCAATGCGAAATAGAAGGCTGATTTTCGAATCCATGCGAAACAAATGGGTTAGCTTCAAATACTTGTGATATACATGATTTAGCTTCAACTGCATGCGAAAGAAACGTGATAGCTTTAAATCCATCCTAAACACATGATTTAGCTCCAAATCAATGCGAAGTAGAAGGCTTAGCTTGAACTCCATGCGAATCAAATGGTTTAGCTTCAAATAATTGCGAAATAGAAGGCTGATTTTCGAATCCATGCGAAACAAATGGTTTAGCTTCAAATACTTGTGATATACTAGATTTAGCCTCATCAGCATGCGAAACAAATGAGTTAGCTTCAAATCCATGCGAAACAAACGAGTTAGTTTCAAATCCATGCGGAGCGCATGATTTAGCTTCAAATCAATGCGAAATAGAAGGCTGATTTACGAATCCATGCGAAACAAATGGATTAGCTTCAAATACTTGTGATACACATGATTTAGCTTCGACTGCATGCGGAGCAAACGAGTTAGCTTTAAATCCATGCGATAGAAACGAGTTAGCTTCAAATCCGTGAGAAACACATGATTTAGCTTGAAATCATTGCGAAATAGAAAGCTGATTTTCGAATCCATGCGAAACGAATGATTTAGCTTCAAATACTTGTGATATACATGATTTAGCTTCCACTGCATGCGAAACAAACGAGTTAGCTTCAAAACCATGCCAAGCTCATGATTTAGATTCAAATCAATGTGAAATAGAAGGCCGATTTTCGAATCCATACGAAACAAATCGTTTAGCTTCAAATACTTGTGATATACATGATTTAGCTTCAGCTGCATGCGAAACAAACGTGTTAGCTTTAAATCCATGAGAAACATATGAGTTAGGTCCAAATCAATGCGAAGTAGAAGGCTTAGCATCAAATCCATGCGGAACGAATGATTTAGCTTCAAATACTTGCGAACATAAGTGATATAGCTTCAACTGCTTGCGAAACAAACGAGTTTGCTTCAAATCCAAACGAAACAAACGAGTTAACTTCAAATCCATGCGAAACTAATGATTTAGATTCAAATCAATGCGAAATGGAAGGCTGATTTTCGAATCCATGCGAAACTAATGATTTAGATTCAAATCATTGCGAAATAGAAGGCTGAATTTCGAATCCATGCGAAACAAATGGGTTAGCTTCAAATACTTGTGATATACTAGATTTAGCCTCATCAGCATGCGAAACAAATGAGTTAGCTTCAAATCCATGCGAAACAAACGAGTTAGTTTCAAATCCATGCGGAGCGCATGATTTAGCTTCAAATCAATGCGAAATAGAAGGCCGATTTTCGAATCCATACGAAACAAATGGTTTAGCTTCAAATACTTGTGATATACTAGATTTAGCCTCAACAGCATGCGAAACAAATGAGTTAGCTTCAAATCCATGCGAAACAAACGAGTTAGCTTCAAATCCATGCGAAACTCATGATTTAGATTCAAATCAATGCGAAATAGAAGGCTGATTTTCGAATCCATGCGAAACAAATGGGTTAGCTTCAAATACTTGTGATATTCTAGATTTAGCTTCAACAGCATGCGAGACAAACGAGTTGGCTTTAAATCCATGCGATAGAAAAGAGATAGCTACAAATCCATGAGGAACACATGATTTAGCTTCAAATCAATGCGATATAGAAGGCTGATTTTCGAATCCATGCGAAACAAATGGTTTAGCTTCAAATCAATGCGACGTAGAAGGCGGAGCTTCAAATCAATGCGAAACAAATGGATTAGCTTCAAATACTTGCGAATATAAGTGATATAGGTTTAACTGCATGCGAAACAAACGAGATATCATCAAATCCATGCGAAAAACACGATTTAGCTTCAAATCAATGCGAAGTAGAATGGGTAACATCATATCCATGGGACACAAATTATTTAGCTTCATATACTTGCGATCTAAGTGATATAGCTTCAAATCCAAGCGTAACACGTGATTTAACTTCAAATCAATGCGAAGTAGAAGGCTTAGCTTCAAATACATGAGAAACAAATGGTTTAGCTTCAAATACTAGTGATATACATGATTTAGCTTCAACTGCATTGCGAAACAAACTAGTTAGCTTCAAATCCAAGTGAAACACACGATTTGGCTACAAATTCATGCGAAGTGGAAGGCTTAGCCTCAAATCCATGCGAAACGAATGGTTTAGCTTCAAATACTTGCGAGTATAGGTGATATGGCTTCAAATGCAGGCGAAAAAAACGAGTTAGCTTCAAATCCATGCAAAACAATTGATATAGCTTCAAATACTTGTAATACACATTATTTAGCTTCAACTGCATGCGAAACAAACGAGTTTGCTTCAAATTCAAGCGAAACACATGGTTTAGCTTCAAATTCGTGCAACGTAGAAGACTTAGCTTCAAATCAATGCGAATCAAATGGTTTAGCTTCAAATACTTGTGATATACATGATTTAGCTTCAACTGCTTGCGAAGAAAAGGGTTACCATCAAATCCATGCAAATCACATGATTCAGCTTCAAATCAAGGGGAAGTAGAAGGATTAGCTTCAAATTCATGCGAAACGAATGATTGAGCTTCAAATAATTGTGATATACATGATTTAGCTTCAACTGCATGCGAAGCAAACGAGTTAGCTTCTAATCCAAGTGAAACACATGATTTAGCTTCAAATTCATGCGAAACAGATGGTTTAGCTTAATATTCATGCGAAACAGATGGTTTAGATTCAGATACTTGTGATAAACATGATTTAGCTTCAACCGCATGCGAAAAAAACGAGTTAGCTTCAAATCCATGCGAAACAGACTATTTAGATTCATATACTTGCGATATAAGTGATATAGCTTCAAATGCAGGCGAAACAAACGAGTGAACTTCAAATCCAAGCGAAACACATGATTCAGCTTCACATCAATGCGAAGTAGAAGGCTTAGCTGCAAATCCATGCGAATCAAATCGTTTAGCTTCAAATACTTGTGATGTATATGATTTAACTTCAAATGCAGGCGAAACAAACGAGTGAGCTCCAAATCCAAGCTTAACACATGATTTAGCTTCAAATCAATGCGAAACAAATGGTTTAGCTTCAGATACTTGTGATATACATGATTTAGCTTCAACTGCATGAGAAAAAACGAGTTAGCTTCACATCCATGCGAAACACATGATTAAGCTTCAAATCAATGCGAAGTAGAAGGCTTATCTTCAAATCCATGCGAAAAGAATGGTTTATCTTCAAATAATTGTGATATACGTGATTTAGCTTCAACTGCCTGAGAAACAAACGAGCAGATTTCAAATCCAAGCGAAACACATGATTTAGCTTCAAATCAATGCGAAGTTGAAGGCTTGTCTTCAGTTCCATGCGAAGCGAATGATTAAGTTTCAAATACTTGCGAATAAAAGTGATATAGCTTCAAATGCAGGCGAATCAAACGAATTAGCTTCAAATCCATGCGAAACACATGATTTAGCTTCAAATTCATGCGAAATACATGGTTTAGCTTAATATTCATGCGAAACAGAAGGTTTAGATTCAGAAACTTGTGATATATATGATTTAGCTTCAACTGCATTCGAAAAAAAACGAGTTAGATTCAAGTCCATGGGAATCACATGATTTAGCTTTAAATCAATGCGAAGTATAAGGCTTAGCTTCAAATCCATGCGAATCAAACGGTTGAGCTTCAAGTACTTGTGATATACATTATTTATCTTCAAATGCAGGCGAAACAAAAGAGTTAGCTTCATATCCATGCGAAACACATCATTTAGCTTCAAATTCATGCGAAACACATGGTTTAGCTCAATAGTCATGCGACACAGATGGTTTATATTCAGATACTTGTGATAAACATGATTTAGCTTCAACTGCAAACGAATTCAATGCAGTTGAAGCTAAATAATGTATATATCAAGTATTTGAAGCTAATCCATTTGTTTTGCATGGATTCGAAGATAAGCCTTCTACTTCGCTTTGATTTGAAGCTAAGTCATGTGTTTCTCATGGATTTGAAGCTAACTCGTTTCTATCGCTTGGATTTAGAGCTAACTCGATTGTTTCGCCTGCATTTGAAGCTGAATCATGTATATCACAAGTATTTGAATCTAAAGCATTTGTTTCGCAAGAATATGAAGCTATGAAGCTAAACCATGTGTTTCGCATGAATTTGAAACTAAATCATGTGTTTCGCATGGATTTGAAGCTATATCACTCATATCGCAATTATGTGAAGATAAATCATTTGTTTCTCATGTGTTAGAAGCTAAGCCTTCTACTTCGCATTGATTCGAAGCTAAATCATGTGAATCACGTGGATTTGAAGCTAACTCGTTTGTTTCGCATGGAGTTGAAGCTAAATCATGTATATCACAAGTATTTGAAGCTAAACTATTTGTTTCGCATGAATTTGTAGCTAAGCCTTCTACTTCGCATTGATTTGAAGCTAAGTCATGTGTTTCGCAAGGATTTGAAGCTAAATTATGTATATCACAAGTATATTAAGCTAAACCATTTGATTCGCATGGATTTGAAATTAAGCCTTCTACTTCGTACTGATTTGAAGCTAAATCATGTGTTTCGTGTGAGTTTGAAACTAAGCCTTCTACTTCGCATTGATTTGAAGCTAAATCGTGTGTTTCGCATGGATTTCAAGATAACTCCTTCGTTTCGCATGAAGTTGAACCTAAATCATGTATACCACAAGTATTTGATGCTAAACCATTTGTTTCGCATTGATTTGAAGCTAAGGCTTATACTTCGCATTGTTTTGATGTTAAGTCATGTGTTTCCCTTGGGTGTGAAGCAAAATCGTTTGTTTCGCATGCAGCTGAAGCTAAATCACGTATATCACAAGTATTTGAAGCTAAATCGTTTGATTCGCATGGATTTGAAACTAAGCCTTCTACTTCGCATCGATTTGCAGCTAAATCATGTGTTTCGCTTTGTTTTGAAGCTAACTCGTTTGTTTCGCATGCAGTTGAAGCTAAATCATGTATATCACAAGTATTTGAAGCTAAACCATTGGTTTCGCATGAACTTGAAGCTAAGCCTTCTACTTCGCATTGATTTGAAGCTAAATCATGTGTTTCGCATGGATTTGAAGCTAACTCGTTTGTTTCGCATGCAGTTGAAGCAAAATCATATTTATCACAAGTATCTGAGTATATACCATCTGTTTCGCATGAATATTAAGCTAAACCATGTGTTTCTCATGAATTTGAAGCTAAATGATGTGTTTCGCATGGATTTGAAGCTATCTCTTTTGTTTCGCCTGCATTTGAATATAAATCATGTATAGCACAAGTATTTGAATCTAAACCATTTGTTTCGCATGGTTTTGAAGATAAGCCTTCTACTTCGCATTGATTTGAAGCTAACTCGATTGTTTCGCCTGCATTTGAAGCTATATCACTTATATCGCAATTATCTGAAGATAAATCATTTGTTTCTCATGTATTTGAAGCTAAGCCTTCCACTTCGCATTGATTTGTACCTAAATAATGTGTTTCGTTTGGACTTGAAGGTAAAGCGTTTGTTTCGCATGCAGTTGAAGCTAAATCATGTATATCACAAGTATTTGAAGCTAAACAATTTATTTCGCATGGATTTGAAGATAACCCTTCTACTTCGCACTGATTTGAAGCTAACTCGATTGTTTCACCTTCATTTGAAGCTACATCACTTATATCGCAATTATCTGAAGATAAATAATTTGTTTCCCATGTATTTGAAGCTAAGCCTTCCACTTCGCATTGATTTGATCCCAAATAATGTGTTTCGCTTGGATTTGAAGGTAAAGTGATTGTTTCGCATGCAGTTGAAACTAAATCATGTATATCACAAGTATTTGAAGCTAAACAATTTATTTCGCATGGATTTGAAGATAACCCTTCTACTTCGCACTGATTTGAAGCTAACTCGATTGTTTCACCTGCATTTGAAGCTACATCACTTATATCGCAATTATCTGAAGATAAATCATTTGTTTCTCATGTATTTGAAGCTAAGCCTTCTACTTCGCTTTGATTTGAAGATAAACCACATGATTCGCATGGACTTGAAGCTAACTCGTTTGTATCGCGTGCATTTGAAGCTATATCACTTACATCGCAATAATCTGAAGTTAAATCACTTGTTTCTCATGTATTTGAAGCTAAGCCTTCTACTTCGCATTGATTTGAAGCTAACTCGATTGATTCGACTGCATTTGAATCTATATCACTTATATCGCAATTATCTGAAGATAAATCATTTGTTTCTCATGTATTTGATGATAAGCCTTGTACTTCGCATTGATTTGAAGCTAACTCGATTGTTTCACCTGCATTTGAAGCTACATCACTTATATCGCAATTATCTGAAGATAAATCATTTGTTTCTCATGTATTTGAAGCTAAGCCTTCTACTTCGCTTTGATTTGAAGATAAACCATGTGATTCGCGTGGACTTGAAGCTAACTCGTTTGTATCGCGTGCATTTGAAGCTATATCACTTACATCGCAATTATCTGAAGTTAAATGATTTGTTTCTCAGGTATTTGTAGCTAAGCCTTCTTCTTCGCATTGATTTGAAGCTAAGTCATGTGTTTCGCATGGATTTGAAGCTAACTCGTTTGTTTCACAATGCAGTTGATGCTAAATCATGTATAAAACAAGTATTTGAAGCTAAACCATTTGTTTCGGATTGATTTGAAGCTAAGCCTTCTACTTCGCATTGATTTGATGCTAAATCATATGTTTCGCATGGATTTGAAACTAACTCGTTTGTTTCGTCTTCATTTGAAGCTGTTTCATTTATATCACAAGTATTTGAAGCTAAACCATTTGTTTCGGATTGATTTGAAGATAAGCCTTCTACTTCGCATTGATTTGATGCTAAATCATATGTTTCGCATGGATTTGAAACTAACTCGTTTGTTTCGTCTTCATTTGAAGCTGTTTCATTTATATCGCAAGTATTTGAAGCTAAACCATTTGTTTCGGATGGATTTGAAGATAAGCCTTCTACTTCGCAATGATTTAAATCTAAATCGTGTGTATGGCATGGATATGAAGCTAACTCTTTTGTTTCGCCTGCATTTCAAGATAAATCATGTACATCACAAGTAATTGAAGCTCAACCGTTTGATCCGCATGGATTTGAAGCTAACTCTTCCACTTCGCATTGATTTGCAGCTAAATCATGTGTTTCGCTTGGTTTTGAAGCTAACTCGATTCTTTCGCATGCAGTTGAAGCTAAATCATGCATAGCACAAGTATTTGAAGGTAAAACATTTGTTTCGCATGGATTTGAAGATATGCCTTCTACTTCGCATTGATTTGAAGCTAAATCAAGTGTTTCCTTTGGATTTGAAGCAAATTCGTTTGTTTCGCATGCAGTTGAAGCTATATCACTTATGGTCGCAAGTATTTGAAGCTAAATCATTCGTTTCGCATGGAGCTCAAGCTAAGCCTTCTACTTCGCATTGATTTGGAGCTAAATCATGTGTTTCGCATGGTTTGAAAGCTATCACGTTTCTTTCGCATGCAGTTGAAGCTAAATCATGTATATCACTAGTATTTGAAGCTAAACCATTTGTTTCGCATGGATTCGAAAATCAGCCATCTATATCGCATTGATTTGAAGCTAAATCATGTGTTTCTCATGGATTTGAAGCTATCTCGTTTCTATCGCATTGATTTAAAGCTAACTCGTTTGATTCGCATGCTGTTGAAGCTAAATCTAGTATATCACAAGTATTTGAAGCTAAACCATTTGTTTCGCATGGATTCGAAAATCAGCCTTCTATTTCGCATTGATTTGAATCTAAATCATATGTTTCTCATGGATTTAAAGCTAACGCGTTTGTTTCGCATGCAGCTGAAGGTAAATCACGTATATCACAAGTATTTGAAGCTAAACCATTTGTTTCGCATGGTTTCGAAGATAAGCCTTCTACATCGAATTAAGTTGAAGCTAAATCATTTATTTCGCTTGGATTTGAAGCTAACTCGTTTGTTTCGCATGCATTTGAAGCAAAATCATGTATATCACAAGTATTTGAAGCAAAATCATTCGTTTCGCATGGATTTGCAGCTAACTCGTTTGTTTCACATACAGTTGAAGCTAAATCATGTATATCACAAGTATTTGAAGCTGAATCATTTGTTTCGCATTGATTCGAAAATCAGCCTTCTATTTCGCATTGATTTGAATCTAAATCATATGTTTCTCATGGATTTAAAGCTAACGCGTTTGTTTCGCATGCAGCTGAAGCTAAATCATGTGTATCACAAGTATTTGAAGCTAAACCATTTGTTTCTCATGGATTCGAACATCCGCCTTCAATTTCGCAATGATTTGAAGCTAAATCATGTGTTTCTCATTGATTTGAAGCTAACTCGTTTCTATCGCATGGATTTAAAGCTAACTCGTTTGTTTCGCATGCTGTTGAGGCTACATCTAGTATATCACAAGTATTTGAAGCTAAACCATTTGTTTCGTATGGATTCGAAAATCGGCCTTCTATTTCGCATTGATTTTAAAGTTAAATCATGTATTTCGCATGGGTTTAAAGATAACTCGTTTGTTACGCAAGCACTTGAATCTAAATCATATATATCACAAGTATTTGAAGCTAATCCATTTGTTTCGAATGGATTAGAAAATCAGCCTTCTATATCGCATTGATTTGAAGCTAAATCATGTGTTTCTCATGGATTTGAAGCTATCTCGTTTCTATCGCATGGATTTAAAGCTAACTCGTTTGTTTCGCATGCTGTTGAAGCTAAATCTAGTATATCACATGTATTTGAAGCTAAACCATTTGTTTCGCATGGATTCGAAAATCAGCCTTCTATTTCGCATTGATTTGAATCTAAATCATGAGTTTCGCATGGATTTTAAGCTAACTCGTTTGTTTCGCATGCAGTTGAAGCTATATCACTTATGTTCGCAAGTATTTGAAGCTAAATCATTCGTTTCGCATGGAGTTGAATCTAAGCCTTCTACTTCGCATTGATTTGGACCTAAATCATATGTTTCTCATGGATTTAAAGCTAATGCGTTTGTTTCGCATGCAGTTGAAGCTGAATCATGTATATCACAAGTACTTGAAGCTAAACCATTAGATTCGCATGGATTTGAAGCTAAGCCTTCTACTGCACATTGATTTGAAGCTGCATCATGTTTTTCGCATGGATTTGAAACTAACTCGTTTGTTTGGCATGCAGTTGAAGCTAAGTAATATATATCACAAGTATTTGAAGCCAAATCATTTGATTCGCATGGATTAGAATCTATGCCTTCTAGTTCGCATTGATATGTAGCTAAATCATGTGTTTCGCTTGGATTTGAAGCTAACTCGTTTCTATCGCACGGATTTGAAGCTAACTCGTTTGTTTCGCATGCAGTTGAAGCTATATCATGTATATCACAAGTATTTCAAGCTGAACCATTTCTTTCGCATGAATTTGAAGCAAAGCCTCCTACTTCGCATTAATTTGAAGCTAACTCGATTGTTTCGCCTGCATTTGAAGCTGAATCATGTATATCACAAGTATTTGAAGCTAAAGCATTTGTTTCGCAAGGATATGAAGCTATGAAGCTAAACCATGTGTTTCGCATGAATTTGAAACTAAATCATGTGTTTCGCATGGATTTGAAGCTGTATCACTCATATCGCAATTATGTGAAGATAAATCATTTGTTTCTCATGTGTTAGAAGCTAAGCCTTCTACTTCGCATTGATTCGAAGCTAAATCATGTGAATCACGTGGATTTGAAGCTAACTCGTTTGTTTCGCATGCAGTTGAAGCTAAATCATGTATATCACAAGTATTTGAAGGTAAACTATTTGTTTCGCATGTATTTGTAGCTAAGCCTTCTACTTCGCATTGATTTGAAGCTAAGTCATGTGTTTCGCAAGGATTTGAAGCTAACTTGTTTGTTTCGCAATGCAGTTGATGCTAAATCATGTATAAAACAAGTATTTGGAGCTAAACCATTTATTTCGCATGTATTTGAAGCTGAGACTTCTACTTTGCATGAAATTGAAGCTATGTCATGTGTTTCGCTTGGATTTGAAGCTAACTCGTTTGTTTCGCATGCATTTGAAGCTAAATTATGTATATCACAAGTATATTAAGCTAAACCATTTGATTCGCATGGATTTGAAATTAAGCCTTCTACTTCGTACTGATTTGAAGCTAAATCATGTGTTTCGTGTGAGTTTGAAACTAAGCCTTCTACTTCGCATTGATTTGAAGCTAAATCGTGTGTTTCGCATGGATTTGAAGCTAACGCGTCTTTTCCGCCTGTATTTGAAGATAAATCATGTATACCACAAGTATTTGAAGCTAAACCATTCGCTTCGCATGGATTTGAAGCTAAGCCTTCTACTTCGCATTTATTTGCAGCTAAATCATGTGTTTCGTATGGATTTCAAGATAACTCGTTTCTTTCGCATGCAGATGAAGCTAAATCATGTACATCACAAGTATCTCATTCTAATCCACCTGTTTCGCAAGAATATGAAGCTATGAAGCTCATCCATGTGATTCGCATGAATCTGAAGCTGAATCATGTGTTTCGCATGGATTTGAAGCTGTATCACTTATATCGCAATTATCTGAAGATAAATCATTTGTTTCTCATTTGTTTAAAACTAAGCCTTCAACTTCGCATTGATTCGAAGCTAAATCATGTGAATCGCATGGATTTGAAGCTAACTCTTTTGTTTCGCATGCAGTTGAAGCTAAATCATGTATATCGCAAGTATTTGAAGCTAAACCGTTTGATTCGCATGGATTTAAAGCTATGCCTTCAAGTTCGCATTGACATGAAGCTAAATCATGTGTTTCGCATGGATTTCAAGATAACTCCTTCGTTTCGCATGAAGTTGAACCTAAATCATGTATACCACAAGTATTTGATGCTAAACCATTTGTTTCGCATTGATTTGAAGCTAAGGCTTATACTTCGCATTGTTTTGATGTTAAGTCATGTGTTTCCCTTGGGTGTGAAGCAAAATCGTTTGTTTCGCATGCAGCTGAAGCTAAATCACGTATATCACAAGTATTTGAAGCTAATTCGTTTGATTCGCATGGATTTGAAACTAAGCCTTCTACTTCGCATCGATTTGCAGCTAAATCATGTGTTTCGCTTTGTTTTGAAGCTAACTCGTTTGTTTCGCATGCAGTTGAAGCTAAATCATGTATATCACAAGTATTTGAAGCTAAACCATTGGTTTCGCATGAACTTGAAGCTAAGCCTTCTACTTCGCATTGATTTGAAGCTAAATCATGTGTTTCGCATGGATTTGAAGCTAACTCGTTTGTTTCGCATGCAGTTGAAGCAAAATCATATTTATCACAAGTATCTGAGTATATACCATCTGTTTCGCATGAATATTAAGCTAAACCATGTGTTTCTCATGAATTTGAAGCTAAATGATGTGTTTCGCATGGATTTGAAGCTATCTCTTTTGTTTCGCCTGCATTTGAATATAAATCATGTATAGCACAAGTATTTGAATCTAAACCATTTGTTTCGCATGGTTTTGAAGATAAGCCTTCTACTTCGCATTGATTTGAAGCTAACTCGATTGTTTCGCCTGCATTTGAAGCTATATCACTTATATCGCAATTATCTGAAGATAAATCATTTGTTTCTCATGTATTTGAAGCTAAGCCTTCCACTTCGCATTGATTTGTACCTAAATAATGTGTTTCGTTTGGACTTGAAGGTAAAGCGTTTGTTTCGCATGCAGTTGAAGCTAAATCATGTATATCACAAGTATTTGAAGCTAAACAATTTATTTCGCATGGATTTGAAGATAACCCTTCTACTTCGCACTGATTTGAAGCTAACTCGATTGTTTCACCTGCATTTGAAGCTACATCACTTATATCGCAATTATCTGAAGATAAATAATTTGTTTCCCATGTATTTGAAGCTAAGCCTTCCACTTCGCATTGATTTGATCCCAAATAAAGTGTTTCGCTTGGATTTGAAGGTAAAGTGATTGTTTCGCATGCAGTTGAAGCTAAATCATGTATATCACAAGTATTTGAAGCTAAACAATTTATTTCGCATGGATTTGAAGATAACCCTTCTACTTCGCACTGATTTGAAGCTAACTCGATTGTTTCACCTGCATTTGAAGCTACATCACTTATATCGCAATTATCTGAAGATAAATCATTTGTTTCTCATGTATTTGAAGCTAAGCCTTCTACTTCGCTTTGATTTGAAGATAAACCACATGATTCGCATGGACTTGAAGCTAACTCGTTTGTATCGCGTGCATTTGAAGCTATATCACTTACATCGCAATAATCTGAAGTTAAATCACTTGTTTCTCATGTATTTGAAGCTAAGCCTTCTACTTCGCATTGATTTGAAGCTAACTCGATTGATTCGACTGCATTTGAATCTATATCACTTATATCGCAATTATCTGAAGATAAATCATTTGTTTCTCATGTATTTGAAGCTAAGCCTTCTACTTCGCTTTGCTTTGAAGATAAACCATGTGATTCGCGTGGACTTGAAGCTAACTCGTTTGTATCGCGTGCATTTGAAGCTATATCACTTACATCGCAATTATCTGAAGTTAAATGATTTGTTTCTCAGGTATTTGTAGCTAAGCCTTCTACTTCGCATTGATTTGAAGCTAAGTCATGTGTTTCGCATGGATTTGAAGCTAACTCGTTTGTTTCACAATGCAGTTGATGCTAAATCATGTATAAAACAAGTATTTGAAGCTAAACCATTTGTTTCGGATTGATTTGAAGCTAAGCCTTCTACTTCGCATTGATTTGATGCTAAATCATATGTTTCGCATGGATTTGAAACTAACTCGTTTGTTTCGTCTTCATTTGAAGCTGTTTCATTTATATCACAAGTATTTGAAGCTAAACCATTTGTTTCGGATTGATTTGAAGATAAGCCTTCTACTTCGCAATGATTTAAATCTAAATCGTGTGTATGGCATGGATATGAAGCTAACTCTTTTGTTTCGCCTGCATTTCAAGATAAATCATGTACATCACAAGTAATTGAAGCTCAACCGTTTGATCCGCATGGATTTGAAGCTAACCCTTCCACTTCGCATTGATTTGCAGCTAAATCATGTGTTTCGCTTGGTTTTGAAGCTAACTCGATTCTTTCGCATGCAGTTGAAGCTAAATCATGCATAGCACAAGTATTTGAAGGTAAAACATTTGTTTCGCATGGATTTGAAGATATGCCTTCTACTTCGCATTGATTTGAAGCTAAATCAAGTGTTTCCTTTGGATTTGAAGCAAATTCGTTTGTTTCGCATGCAGTTGAAGCTATATCACTTATGGTCGCAAGTATTTGAAGCTAAATCATTCGTTTCGCATGGAGCTCAAGCTAAGCCTTCTACTTCGCATTGATTTGGAGCTAAATCATGTGTTTCGCATGGTTTGAAAGCTATCACGTTTCTTTCGCATGCAGTTGAAGCTAAATCATGTATATCACTAGTATTTGAAGCTAAACCATTTGTTTCGCATGGATTCGAAAATCAGCCTTCTATTTCGCATTGATTTGAATCTAAATCATATGTTTCTCATGGATTTAAAGCTAACGCGTTTGTTTCGCATGCAGCTGAAGGTAAATCACGTATATCACAAGTATTTGAAGCTAAACCATTTGTTTCGCATGGTTTCGAAGATAAGCCTTCTACATCGAATTAAGTTGAAGCTAAATCATTTATTTCGCTTGGATTTGAAGCTAACTCGTTTGTTTCGCATGCATTTGAAGCAAAATCATGTATATCACAAGTATTTGAAGCAAAATCATTCGTTTCGCATGGATTTGCAGCTAACTCGTTTGTTTCACATACAGTTGAAGCTAAATCATGTATATCACAAGTATTTGAAGCTGAATCATTTGTTTCGCATGGATTCGAAAATCAGCCTTCTATTTCGCATTGATTTGAATCTAAATCATATGTTTCTCATGGATTTAAAGCTAACGCGTTTGTTTCGCATGCAGCTGAAGCTAAATCATGTGTATCACAAGTATTTGAAGCTAAACCATTTGTTTCTCATGGATTCGAACATCCGCCTTCAATTTCGCAATGATTTGAAGCTAAATCATGTGTTTCTCATTGATTTGAAGCTAACTCGTTTCTATCGCATGGATTTAAAGCTAACTCGTTTGTTTCGCATGCTGTTGAGGCTACATCTAGTATATCACAAGTATTTGAAGCTAAAACATTTGTTTCGTATGGATTCGAAAATCGGCCTTCTATTTCGCATTGATTTTAAAGTTAAATCATGTATTTCGCATGGGTTTAAAGATAACTCGTTTGTTACGCAAGCACTTGAATCTAAATCATATATATCACAAGTATTTGAAGCTAATCCATTTGTTTCGAATGGATTAGAAAATCAGCCTTCTATATCGCATTGATTTGAAGCTAAATCATGTGTTTCTCATGGATTTGAAGCTATCTCGTTTCTATCGCATGGATTTAAAGCTAACTCGTTTGTTTCGCATGCTGTTGAAGCTAAATCTAGTATATCACATGTATTTGAAGCTAAACCATTTGTTTCGCATGGATTCGAAAATCAGCCTTCTATTTCGCATTGATTTGAATCTAAATCATGAGTTTCGCATGGATTTTAAGCTAACTCGTTTGTTTCGCATGCAGTTGAAGCTATATCACTTATGTTCGCAAGTATTTGAAGCTAAATCATTCGTTTCGCATGGAGTTGAATCTAAGCCTTCTACTTCGCATTGATTTGGACCTAAATCATATGTTTCTCATGGATTTAAAGCTAATGCGTTTGTTTCGCATGCAGTTGAAGCTGAATCATGTATATCACAAGTACTTGAAGCTAAACCATTAGATTCGCATGGATTTGAAGCTAAGCCTTCTACTGCACATTGATTTGAAGCTGAATCATGTTTTTCGCATGGATTTGAAACTAACTCGTTTGTTTGGCATGCAGTTGAAGCTAAGTAATATATATCACAAGTATTTGAAGCCAAATCATTTGATTCGCATGGATTAGAATCTATGCCTTCTAGTTCGCATTGATATGTAGCTAAATCATGTGTTTCGCTTGGATTTGAAGCTAACTCGTTTCTATCGCACGGATTTGAAGCTAACTCATTTGTTTCGCATGCAGTTGAAGCTATATCATGTATATCACAAGTATTTCAAGCTGAACCATTTCTTTCGCATGAATTTGAAGCAAAGCCTCCTACTTCGCATTAATTTGAAGCTAACTCGATTGTTTCGCCTGCATTTGAAGCTGAATCATGTATATCACAAGTATTTGAAGCTAAAGCATTTGTTTCGCAAGAATATGAAGCTATGAAGCTAAACCATGTGTTTCGCATGAATTTGAAACTAAATCATGTGTTTCGCATGGATTTGAAGCTGTATCACTCATATCGCAATTATGTGAAGATAAATCATTTGTTTCTCATGTGTTAGAAGCTAAGCCTTCTACTTCGCATTGATTCGAAGCTAAATCATGTGAATCACGTGGATTTGAAGCTAACTCGTTTGTTTCGCATGCAGTTGAAGCTAAATCATGTATATCACAAGTATTTGAAGCTAAACTATTTGTTTCGCATGAATTTGTAGCTAAGCCTTCTACTTCGCATTGATTTGAAGCTAAGTCATGTGTTTCGCAAGGATTTGAAGCTAACTTGTTTGTTTCGCAATGCAGTTGATGCTAAATCATGTATAAAACAAGTATTTGGAGCTAAACCATTTATTTCGCATGTATTTGAAGCTGAGACTTCTACTTTGCATGAAATTGAAGCTATGTCATGTGTTTCGCTTGGATTTGAAGCTAACTCGTTTGTTTCGCATGCATTTGAAGCTAAATTATGTATATCACAAGTATATTAAGCTAAACCATTTGATTCGCATGGATTTGATATTAAGCCTTCTACTTCGTACTGATTTGAACCTAAATCATGTGTTTCGTGTGAGTTTGAAACTAAGCCTTCTACTTCGCATTGATTTGAAGCTAAATCGTGTGTTTCGCATGGATTTGAAGCTAACGCGTCTTTTCCGCCTGTATTTGAAGATAAATCATGTATACCACAAGTATTTGAAGCTAAACCATTCGCTTCGCATGGATTTGAAGCTAAGCCTTCTACTTCGCATTTATTTGCAGCTAAATCATGTGTTTCGTATGGATTTCAAGATAACTCGTTTCTTTCGCATGCAGATGAAGCTAAATCATGTACATCACAAGTATCTGATTCTAATCCACCTGTTTCGCAAGAATATGAAGCTATGAAGCTCATCCATGTGATTCGCATGAATCTGAAGCTGAATCATGTGTTTCGCATGGATTTGAAGCTGTATCACTTATATCGCAATTATCTGAAGATAAATCATTTGTTTCTCATTTGTTTAAAACTAAGCCTTCAAGTTCGCATTGATTCGAAGCTAAATCATGTGAATCGCATGGATTTGAAGCTAACTCGTTTGTTTCGCATGCAGTTGAAGCTAAATCATGTATATCGCAAGTATTTGAAGCTAAACCGTTTGATTCGCATGGATTTAAAGCTATGCCTTCAAGTTCGCATTGACATGAAGCTAAATCATGTGTTTCGCATGGATTTCAAGATAACTCCTTCGTTTCGCATGAAGTTGAACCTAAATCATGTATACCACAAGTATTTGATGCTAAACCATTTGTTTCGCATTGATTTGAAGCTAAGGCTTATACTTCGCATTGTTTTGATGTTAAGTCATGTGTTTCCCTTGGGTGTGAAGCAAAATCGTTTGTTTCGCATGCAGCTGAAGCTAAATCACGTATATCACAAGTATTTGAAGCTAATTCGTTTGATTCGCATGGATTTGAAACTAAGCCTTCTACTTCGCATCGATTTGCAGCTAAATCATGTGTTTCGCTTTGTTTTGAAGCTAACTCGTTTGTTTCGCATGCAGTTGAAGCTAAATCATGTATATCACAAGTATTTGAAGCTAAACCATTGGTTTCGCATGAACTTGAAGCTAAGCCTTCTACTTCGCATTGATTTGAAGCTAAATCATGTGTTTCGCATGGATTTGAAGCTAACTCGTTTGTTTCGCATGCAGTTGAAGCAAAATCATATTTATCACAAGTATCTGAGTATATACCATCTGTTTCGCATGAATATTAAGCTAAACCATGTGTTTCTCATGAATTTGAAGCTAAATGATGTGTTTCGCATGGATTTGAAGCTATCTCTTTTGTTTCGCCTGCATTTGAATATAAATCATGTATAGCACAAGTATTTGAATCTAAACCATTTGTTTCGCATGGTTTTGAAGATAAGCCTTCTACTTCGCATTGATTTGAAGCTAACTCGATTGTTTCGCCTGCATTTGAAGCTATATCACTTATATCGCAATTATCTGAAGATAAATCATTTGTTTCTCATGTATTTGAAGCTAAGCCTTCCACTTCGCATTGATTTGTACCTAAATAATGTGTTTCGTTTGGACTTGAAGGTAAAGCGTTTGTTTCGCATGCAGTTGAAGCTAAATCATGTATATCACAAGTATTTGAAGCTAAACAATTTATTTCGCATGGATTTGAAGATAACCCTTCTACTTCGCACTGATTTGAAGCTAACTCGATTGTTTCACCTGCATTTGAAGCTACATCACTTATATCGCAATTATCTGAAGATAAATAATTTGTTTCCCATGTATTTGAAGCTAAGCCTTCCACTTCGCATTGATTTGAACCCAAATAATGTGTTTCGCTTGGATTTGAAGGTAAAGTGATTGTTTCGCATGCAGTTAAAGCTAAATCATGTATATCACAAGTATTTGAAGCTAAACAATTTATTTCGCATGGATTTGAAGATAACCCTTCTACTTCGCACTGATTTGAAGCTAACTCGATTGTTTCACCTGCATTTGAAGCTACATCACTTATATCGCAATTATCTGAAGATAAATCATTTGTTTCTCATGTATTTGAAGCTAAGCCTTCTACTTCGCTTTGATTTGAAGATAAACCACATGATTCGCATGGACTTGAAGCTAACTCGTTTGTATCGCGTGCATTTGAAGCTATATCACTTACATCGCAATAATCTGAAGTTAAATCACTTGTTTCTCATGTATTTGAAGCTAAGCCTTCTACTTCGCATTGATTTGAAGCTAACTCGATTGATTCGACTGCATTTGAATCTATATCACTTATATCGCAATTATCTGAAGATAAATCATTTGTTTCCCATGTATTTGAAGCTAAGCCTTCCACTTCGCATTGATTTGATCCCAAATAATGTGTTTCGCTTGGATTTGAAGGTAAAGTGATTGTTTCGCATGCAGTTGGAGCTAAATCATGTATATCACAAGTATTTGAAGCTAAACCTTTTGTTTCTCATGTATTTGAAGCTAAGCCTTCCACTTCGCATTGATTTGTAGCTAACTCGATTTTTTCGCCTGCATATGAAGCTATATCACTTATATCGCAATTATCTGAAGATAAATCATTTGTTTCTCATGTATTTGATGATAAGCCTTGTACTTCGCATTGATTTGAAGCTAACTCGATTGTTTCACCTGCATTTGAAGCTACATCACTTATATCGCAATTATCTGAAGATAAATCATTTGTTTCTCATGTATTTGAAGCTAAGCCTTCTACTTCGCTTTGATTTGAAGATAAACCATGTGATTCGCGTGGACTTGAAGCTAACTCGTTTGTATCGCGTGCATTTGAAGCTATATCACTTACATCGCAATTATCTGAAGTTAAATGATTTGTTTCTCAGGTATTTGTAGCTAAGCCTTCTACTTCGCATTGATTTGAAGCTAAGTCATGTGTTTCGCATGGATTTGAAGCTAACTCGTTTGTTTCACAATGCAGTTGATGCTAAATCATGTATAAAACAAGTATTTGAAGCTAAACCATTTGTTTCGGATTGATTTCAAGCTAAGCCTTCTACTTCGCATTGATTTGATGCTAAATCATATGTTTCGCATGGATTTGAAACTAACTCGTTCGTTTCGTCTTCATTTGAAGCTGTTTCATTTATATCACAAGTATTTGAAGCTAAACCATTTGTTTCGGATTGATTTGAAGCTAAGCCTTCTACTTCGCATTGATTTGATGCTAAATCATATGTTTCGCATGGGTATGAAACTAACTCGTTTGTTTCGTCTTCATTTGAAGCTGTTTCATTTATATCGCAAGTATTTGAAGCTAAACCATTTGTTTCGGATGGATTTGAAGATAAGCCTTCTACTTCGCAATGATTTAAATCTAAATCGTGTGTATGGCATGGATATGAAGCTAACTCTTTTGTTTCGCCTGCATTTCAAGATAAATCATGTACATCACAAGTAATTGAAGCTCAACCGTTTGATTCGCATGGATTTGAAGCTAACCCTTCCACTTCGCATTGATTTGCAGCTAAATCATGTGTTTCGCTTGGTTTTGAAGCTAACTCGATTCTTTCGCATGCAGTTGAAGCTAAATCATGCATAGCACAAGTATTTGAAGGTAAAACATTTGTTTCGCTTGGATTTGAAGATATGCCTTCTACTTCGCATTGATTTGAAGCTAAATCAAGTGTTTCCTTTGGATTTGAAGCAAATTCGTTTGTTTCGCATGCAGTTGAAGCTATATCACTTATGGTCGCAAGTATTTGAAGCTAAATCATTCGTTTCGCATGGAGCTCAAGCTAAGCCTTCTACTTCGCATTGATTTGGAGCTAAATCATGTGTTTCGCATGGTTTGAAAGCTATCACGTTTCTTTCGCATGCAGTTGAAGCTAAATCATGTATATCACTAGTATTTGAAGCTAAACCATTTGTTTCGCATGGATTCGAAAATCAGCCTTCTATTTCGCATTGATTTGAATCTAAATCATATGTTTCTCATGGATTTAAATCTAACGCGTTTGTTTCGCATGCAGCTGAAGGTAAATCACGTATATCACAAGTATTTGAAGCTAAACCATTTGTTTCGCATGGTTTCGAAGATAAGCCTTCTACATCGAATTAAGTTGAAGCTAAATCATTTATTTCGCTTGGATTTGAAGCTAACTCGTTTGTTTCGCATGCATTTGAAGCAAAATCATGTATATCACAAGTATTTGAAGCAAAATCATTCGTTTCGCATGGATTTGCAGCTAACTCGTTTGTTTCACATACAGTTGAAGCTAAATCATGTATATCACAAGTATTTGAAGCTGAATCATTTGTTTCGCATGGATTCGAAAATCAGCCTTCTATTTCGCATTGATTTGAATCTAAATCATGAGTTTCGCATGGATTTTAAGCTAACTCGTTTGTTTCGCATGCAGTTGAAGCTATATCACTTATGTTCGCAAGTATTTGAAGCTAAATCATTCGTTTCGCATGGAGTTGAATCTAAGCCTTCTACTTCGCATTGATTTGGACCTAAATCATATGTTTCTCATGGATTTAAAGCTAATGCGTTTGTTTCGCATGCAGTTGAAGCTGAATCATGTATATCACAAGTACTTGAAGCTAAACCATTAGATTCGCATGGATTTGAAGCTAAGCCTTCTACTGCACATTGATTTGAAGCTGAATCATGTTTTTCGCATGGATTTGAAACTAACTCGTTTGTTTGGCATGCAGTTGAAGCTAAGTAATATATATCACAAGTATTTGAAGCCAAATCATTTGATTCGCATGGATTAGAATCTATGCCTTCTAGTTCGCATTGATATGTAGCTAAATCATGTGTTTCGCTTGGATTTGAAGCTAACTCGTTTGATTCGCCTGCATTTGAAGCTAAATCATGTATATTGCAAGTATTTGAAGCTGAACCATTTGTTTCGCATGAATATTAAGCTAAACCATGTGTTTCGCTTGAATTTGATGCTGAATCATGTGTTTCTCTAAGATTTGAAGCTATCTCGTTTGTTTGGCATGCAGTTGTAGCTAAATCATGTATATCACAAGTACTTGAAGCTAAACCATTAGATTCGCATGGATTTGAAGCTAAGCCTTCTACTGCACATTGATTTGAAGCTGAATCATGTGTTTCGCATGGATTTGAAGCTAAGCCTTCTACTTCGCACTGATTTGAAGCTAAATCATGTGTTTCGCTAGGATTTCAAGCTAACTCGTTTGTTTGACATGCAGTTGAAGCTAAAACATGTATATCACAAGTATCTGAAGCTAAATCGTTTGATTCGCATTGATTGGAACTATGCCTTCTACTTCGCATTGATTTGAAACTGAATCATGTGTCTCGCTTGGATTTGAAGCTAACTCGTTTGTTTGGCATGCAGTTGAAGCTATATCATGTATATCACAAGTATTTGAAGCTAAATCATGTCATTCGCATGGATCAGAATCTATGCCTTCTACTTCGCATTGATTTGAAACTGAATCGTGTGTTTTGCTTGAATTTGAAGTTAACACGTTTGTTTCTCATGCGGTTGAAGCTAAATCATGTATATCACAAGTATTTGAAGCTGAACCATTTGTTTCGCATGGATTTGAAGCTAAGCCTTCTACTTCGCATGAATTTTTAAGCTAAATCATGTGTTTTTCTCATGGATTTGAAGCTAACTCGTTTGATTCGCCTGCATTTGAAGCTATATCACTTATATTCGCAAGTATTTGAAGCTAAACCGTTTGTTTTGCATGGTTTCGAAGATAAGTCTCCTACTTCGCATTGATTTGAAGGTAAATCATGTGATTCGCATTGATTTGAAGCTAACTCGATTGTTTCACCTGCATTTGAAGCTACATCACTTATATCGCAATTATCTGAAGATAAATAATTTGTTTCCCATGTATTTGAAGCTAAGACTTCCACTTCGCATTGATTTGATCCCAAATAATGTGTTTCGCTTGGATTTGAAGGTAAAGTGATTGTTTCGCATGCAGTTAAAGCTAAATCATGTATATCACAAGTATTTGAAGCTAAACAATTTATTTCGCATGGATTTGAAGATAACCCTTCTACTTCGCACTGATTTGAAGCTAACTCGATTGTTTCACCTGCATTTGAAGCTACATCACTTATATCGCAATTATCTGAAGATAAATCATTTGTTTCTCATGTATTTGAAGCTAAGCCTTCTACTTCGCTTTGATTTGAAGATAAACCACATGATTCGCATGGACTTGAAGCTAACTCGTTTGTATCGCGTGCATTTGAAGCTATATCACTTACATCGCAATAATCTGAAGTTAAATCACTTGTTTCTCATGTATTTGAAGCTAAGCCTTCTACTTCGCATTGATTTGAAGCTAACTCGATTGATTCGACTGCATTTGAATCTATATCACTTATATCGCAATTATCTGAAGATAAATCATTTGTTTCCCATGTATTTGAAGCTAAGCCTTCCACTTCGCATTGATTTGATCCCAAATAATGTGTTTCGCTTGGATTTGAAGGTAAAGTGATTGTTTCGCATGCAGTTGAAGCTAAATCATGTATATCACAAGTATTTGAAGCTAAACCTTTTGTTTCTCATGTATTTGAAGCTAAGCCTTCCACTTCGCATTGATTTGTAGCTAACTCGATTTTTTCGCCTGCATATGAAGTTATATCACTTATATCGCAATTATCTGAAGATAAATCATTTGTTTCTCATGTATTTGATGATAAGCCTTGTACTTCGCATTGATTTGAAGCTAACTCGATTGTTTCACCTGCATTTGAAGCTACATCACTTATATCGCAATTATCTGAAGATAAATCATTTGTTTCTCATGTATTTGAAGCTAAGCCTTCTACTTCGCTTTGATTTGAAGATAAACCATGTGATTCGCGTGGACTTGAAGCTAACTCGTTTGTATCGCGTGCATTTGAAGCTATATCACTTACATCGCAATTATCTGAAGTTAAATGATTTGTTTCTCAGGTATTTGTAGCTAAGCCTTCTACTTCGCATTGATTTGAAGCTAAGTCATGTGTTTCGCATGGATTTGAAGCTAACTCGTTTGTTTCACAATGCAGTTGATGCTAAATCATGTATAAAACAAGTATTTGAAGCTAAACCATTTGTTTCGGATTGATTTCAAGCTAAGCCTTCTACTTCGCATTGATTTGATGCTAAATCATATGTTTCGCATGGATTTGAAACTAACTCGTTCGTTTCGTCTTCATTTGAAGCTGTTTCATTTATATCACAAGTATTTGAAGCTAAACCATTTGTTTCGGATTGATTTGAAGCTAAGCCTTCTACTTCGCATTGATTTGATGCTAAATCATATGTTTCGCATGGGTTTGAAACTAACTCGTTTGTTTCGTCTTCATTTGAAGCTGTTTCATTTATATCGCAAGTATTTGAAGCTAAACCATTTGTTTCGGATGGATTTGAAGATAAGCCTTCTACTTCGCAATGATTTAAATCTAAATCGTGTGTATGGCATGGATATGAAGCTAACTCTTTTGTTTCGCCTGCATTTCAAGATAAATCATGTACATCACAAGTAATTGAAGCTCAACCGTTTGATTCGCATGGATTTGAAGCTAACCCTTCCACTTCGCATTGATTTGCAGCTAAATCATGTGTTTCGCTTGGTTTTGAAGCTAACTCGATTCTTTCGCATGCAGTTGAAGCTAAATCATGCATAGCACAAGTATTTGAAGGTAAAACATTTGTTTCGCTTGGATTTGAAGATATGCCTTCTACTTCGCATTGATTTGAAGCTAAATCAAGTGTTTCCTTTGGATTTGAAGCAAATTCGTTTGTTTCGCATGCAGTTGAAGCTATATCACTTATGGTCGCAAGTATTTGAAGCTAAATCATTCGTTTCGCATGGAGCTCAAGCTAAGCCTTCTACTTCGCATTGATTTGGAGCTAAATCATGTGTTTCGCATGGTTTGAAAGCTATCACGTTTCTTTCGCATGCAGTTGAAGCTAAATCATGTATATCACTAGTATTTGAAGCTAAACCATTTGTTTCGCATGGATTCGAAAATCAGCCTTCTATTTCGCATTGATTTGAATCTAAATCATATGTTTCTCATGGATTTAAATCTAACGCGTTTGTTTCGCATGCAGCTGAAGGTAAATCACGTATATCACAAGTATTTGAAGCTAAACCATTTGTTTCGCATGGTTTCGAAGATAAGCCTTCTACATCGAATTAAGTTGAAGCTAAATCATTTATTTCGCTTGGATTTGAAGCTAACTCGTTTGTTTCGCATGCATTTGAAGCAAAATCATGTATATCACAAGTATTTGAAGCAAAATCATTCGTTTCGCATGGATTTGCAGCTAACTCGTTTGTTTCACATACAGTTGAAGCTAAATCATGTATATCACAAGTATTTGAAGCTGAATCATTTGTTTCGCATGGATTCGAAAATCAGCCTTCTATTTCGCATTGATTTGAATCTAAATCATGAGTTTCGCATGGATTTTAAGCTAACTCGTTTGTTTCGCATGCAGTTGAAGCTATATCACTTATGTTCGCAAGTATTTGAAGCTAAATCATTCGTTTCGCATGGAGTTGAATCTAAGCCTTCTACTTCGCATTGATTTGGACCTAAATCATATGTTTCTCATGGATTTAAAGCTAATGCGTTTGTTTCGCATGCAGTTGAAGCTGAATCATGTATATCACAAGTACTTGAAGCTAAACCATTAGATTCGCATGGATTTGAAGCTAAGCCTTCTACTGCACATTGATTTGAAGCTGAATCATGTTTTTCGCATGGATTTGAAACTAACTCGTTTGTTTGGCATGCAGTTGAAGCTAAGTAATATATATCACAAGTATTTGAAGCCAAATCATTTGATTCGCATGGATTAGAATCTATGCCTTCTAGTTCGCATTGATATGTAGCTAAATCATGTGTTTCGCTTGGATTTGAAGCTAACTCGTTTGATTCGCCTGCATTTGAAGCTAAATCATGTATATTGCAAGTATTTGAAGCTGAACCATTTGTTTCGCATGAATATTAAGCTAAACCATGTGTTTCGCTTGAATTTGATGCTGAATCATGTGTTTCTCTAAGATTTGAAGCTATCTCGTTTGTTTGGCATGCAGTTGTAGCTAAATCATGTATATCACAAGTACTTGAAGCTAAACCATTAGATTCGCATGGATTTGAAGCTAAGCCTTCTACTGCACATTGATTTGAAGCTGAATCATGTGTTTCGCATGCATTTGAAGCTAAGCCTTCTACTTCGCACTGATTTGAAGCTAAATCATGTGTTTCGCTAGGATTTCAAGCTAACTCGTTTGTTTGACATGCAGTTGAAGCTAAAACATGTATATCACAAGTATCTGAAGCTAAATCGTTTGATTCGCATTGATTGGAACTATGCCTTCTACTTCGCATTGATTTGAAACTGAATCATGTGTCTCGCTTGGATTTGAAGCTAACTCGTTTGTTTGGCATGCAGTTGAAGCTATATCATGTATATCACAAGTATTTGAAGCTAAATCATGTCATTCGCATGGATCAGAATCTATGCCTTCTACTTCGCATTGATTTGAAACTGAATCGTGAGTTTTGCTTGAATTTGAAGTTAACACGTTTGTTTCTCATGCGGTTGAAGCTAAATCATGTATATCACAAGTATTTGAAGCTGAACCATTTGTTTCGCATGGATTTGAAGCTAAGCCTTCTACTTCGCATGAATTTTTAAGCTAAATCATGTGTTTTTCTCATGGATTTGAAGCTAACTCGTTTGATTCGCCTGCATTTGAAGCTATATCACTTATATTCGCAAGTATTTGAAGCTAAACCGTTTGTTTTGCATGGTTTCGAAGATAAGTCTCCTACTTCGCATTGATTTGAAGGTAAATCATGTGATTCGCATTGATTTGAATCTAACTCGTTTGTTTCGCATGCATTTGAAGCTATATCACATCTATTAGCAAGCATTTGAGGATAAACCATTTGTTTCGCATTGATTATAAGGTAAGCCTTTTACTTCGCATTGATTTGAAGTTAAATCATGTGTTTCTCTTGGATTTGAAGTAATCTGGTTTGTTTCGCCTGCATTTGAAGCTAAATCATGTATATCACAAATATTTGAAGATAAACCATTTGTTTCGCATGGATTTGAAGATAAACCTTCTACTTCGCAATGATTTGAAGCTAACTCGATTGTTTCGCCTGCATTTGAATCTATATCAATTACATTGCAGTTATCGGAAGGTAAATCATTTGTTTCTCATGTACCAGAAGGTAAGCCATCTGCTTCGCATTTATTTGAAGCTAAATCACGTATATCACAAGTATTTGAAGCTAAACCATTTGTTTCGCATGGTTTCGAAGATAAGCCTTCTACATCGAATTAAGTTGAAGCTAAATCATTTATTTCGCTTGGATTTGAAGCTAACTCGTTTGTTTCGCATGCATTTGAAGCAAAATCATGTATATCACAAGTATTTTAAGCTAATCCATTTGATTCGCATGGATGTGAAACTAAGCCTTCTACTTCGTACTGATTTGAAGCTAATTCATGTGTTTCGCTTGGATTTGAAGCTAACTCGTTGGTTTCGCCTGCAGTTGAAGCTAAATCATGTATAAAACAAGTATTTGAAGCTAAACCATTTGTTTCGCATGGATTTGTTGCTAAGCCTTCAAGTTCGCGTTGAATTGAAGCTAAATCTTGTATTTCGCATGGATTTGAAGCTAACACGTCTTTTTCGCATGCTGTTGAAGCTAAATCATGTATATCACAAGTATTTGAAGGTACCTCATTTATTTCGCATGCATTTGAAGCTAACTGCTTTGTTTCGCATGCAGTTGAAGCTATATCAATTATATCTCAAGCATTTGAAGCTAAACAATTTGTTTCGCACGGATCCGAAGATTAGCCTTCTATTTCGCATTGAATTGAAGCTAAATCTTGTATTTCGCATGGATTTGAAGCTAACACGCCTTTTTCGCATGCAGTTGAAGCTAAATCATTTATGTCACAAGTATTTAAAGCTAAACCGTTTGATTGGCACGGATTTGAAGCTAAGCCTTCTACTTCGCATTTATTTGAAGCTAAATAATGTGTGCCGTTAGGATTTGAAGCTAAGCCTTCTACTTCGCATTGATTTGAAATTAAATCATGTGTTTCGCATGGATTTGAAGCTAACTCGTTTTCTTCGCCTGCATTTGAAGATAAATCATGTGTATCACAAGTATTTGAAGCTAAACCATGGGTTTCGCATGGATTCGAAGATAAGACTTCTACTTCGCATTGATTTGAAGCTAAATCGTGTGTTTCGAATGGAGTTGAAGCTAACTCGTTTGTTTCGCATGTACTTGCAGCTAAATCATGTGTATCACAAGTATTTGAAGATAATCCATTTGTTTTGCATGGATTCGAAAATCAGCCTTCTATTTCGCATTGATATGAAGCCAAATAATGTGTTTCTCATGGATTTAAAGCTAACACGTTTGTTTCGCATGCAGTAGAAGCTCAATCATGTATATCACAAGTATTTGAAGCAAAGCCATTTGTTTCGCATTGGTTTTGAAGCTAAGCCTTCTTCTCCGCATTGATTTGAAGCTAAATCATGTGTTACGCTTGGATATGAAGCTCACTCGTTTTCTTCGCCTGCATTTGAAGATAAATAATGCGTATCACAAGTATTTGAAGCTAAACCATGGGTTTCGCATGGATTCGAAGATAAGACTTCTACTTCGCATTGATTTGAAGCTAAATCGTGTGTTTCGAATGGAGTTGAAGCTAACTCGTTTGTTTCGCCTGCTTATGAAGCTAAATCATGTATATCACAAGTATTTGAAGATGAACCATTTGTTTCGCATGGATTCGAAGATAAGCCTTCTTCTTCGCATTGATTTGAAGCTAAATCATGTGTTTCGCATGGATTTGAAACTAACTCGTTTGTTTCGCCTACATTTGAAACTAAATCATGTATATCACGAGTATTTGAAGCTGAACCATACGTTTCTCATGGATTCGAAGATAAGCGTTCTATTTCGCAATTGATTTGAAGCTAAACCATTTGTTTCGCATTGTTTCGAATATAAGCCTTCTACTTCGCATTGATTTGAAGCTAAATCAAGTGTTTCGTTAGGATTTGAAACAAACACATTTGTTTCTCATGCAGTTGAAGCTATATCACTTATGTTCGCAAGTATTTGAAGCTAAATCATTCGTTTCGCACGGAGTTGAAGCTAAGCCTCCTACTTCGCTTTGATTTAGAAGCTAAATTAAGTGTTTCGTTTGGATTTGAAGAAAACTCGTTTGTTTCGCATGCAGTTGAAGCTATATCACTTATGCTCGCAAGTATTTGAAGCTAAATCATTCGTTTCGCATGGAGTTGAAGCTAAGCCTTCCACTTCGCATTGATTTGATGATAAATCATGTGTTTCGCTTGGATTTCAAGCTAACTCGTTTGTTTCGCATGCAGTTGAAGCTAAATCATGTATATCACAAGTATTTGAAGGTAATCCAATTGTTTGGCATGGATTCGAAAATCAGCCTTCTATTTCGCATTGATTTGAAGCCAAATAATGTGTTTCTCATGGATTTAAAGCTAACACGTTTGTTTCGCATGCAGTTGAAGCTCAATCATGTATATCACAAGTATTTGAAGTTGAACCATTTGTTTCGCATTGGTTTTGATGCTAAGCTTTCTACTTCGCATTGATTTGAAGCTAAATCAAGTGTTTCGTTTGGATTTGAAGCTAACTCGTTTGTTTCGCATGCAGTTGAAGCTAAATCATGTATATCACAAGTATTTGAAGATAATCCATTTGTTTTGCATGGATTCGAAAATCAGCCTTCTATTTCGCATTGATTTGAAGCTAAATCATGTGTTTCTCATGGATTTAAAGCTAACTCGTTTGTTTCGCATGCAGTTGAAGCGCAATCATGTATATGACAAGTATTTGAAGCTAAACCATTTGTTCCGCATTGGTTTTTAAGCTAAGCCTTCTACTTCGCATTGATTTGAAGCTAAATCATGTGATTCGCATGGAGTTGAAGCTAACTCGTTTGTTTCGCATGCAGTTGAAACTAAATCATGTATATCACAAGTATTTGAAGCTAAATCATGTGTTTCGCATGTATATGAAGCTAAGCCTTCTACTTCGCATGATTTGAAGCTAAATCATGTGTTCCACATGGATTTCAAGATAACTCCTTTGTTTCTTAAGCAGTTGAAGCAAAATCAGGTATATCACATGTATTTGATGCTAAACCATTTGTTTCGCATTGATTTGAAGCTAAGGCTTCTACTTCGCATTGATTTGATGTTAAATCATGTGTTTCGCTTGGGTGTGAAGCAAAATCGTTTGTTTCGCATGCAGCTGAGGCTAAATCATGTATATCAAACGTATTTCAAGCTATGCCATTTGATTCGCAGGGATTTGAAACCAAGCCCCCTACTTCGCATTAATTTGAAGCTAAATAATGTGTTTCGCTGGGATTTGAAGCTAAGCCTTCTACTTCGCATTGATTTGAAACTAAATCATGTGTTTCGCTTGGATTTGAAGTTAAGGCGTTTGTTTCACACGCATTTGAAGCCAAATTACGTATATCACAAGTATTTTAAGCTAATCCATTTGATTCGCATGGATGTGAAACTAAGCCTTCTACTTCGTACTGATTTGAAGCTAATTCATGTGTTTCGCTTGGATTTGAAGCTAACTCGTTGGTTTCGCCTGCAGTTGAATCTAAATCATGTATAAAACAAGTATTTGAAGCTAAACCATTTGTTTCGGATGGATTTGTTGCTAAGCCTTCAAGTTCGCGTTGAATTGAAGCTAAATCTTGTATTTCGCATGGATTTGAAGCTAACACGTCTTTTTCGCATGCTGTTGAAGCTAAATCATGTATATCACAAGTATTTGAAGGTACCTCATTTATTTCGCATGCATTTGAAGCTAACTGCTTTGTTTCGCATGCAGTTGAAGCTAAATCATTTATGTCACAAGTATTTAAAGCTAAACCGTTTGATTGGCACGGATTTGAAGCTAAGCCTTCTACTTCGCATTTATTTGAAGCTAAATAATGTGTGCCGTTAGGATTTGAAGCTAAGCCTTCTACTTCGCATTTATTTGAAATTAAATCATGTGTTTCGCATGGATTTGAAGCTAACTCGTTTTCTTCGCCTGCATTTGAAGATAAATCATGTGTATCACAAGTATTTGAAGCTAAACCATGGGTTTCGCATGGATTCGAAGATAAGACTTCTACTTCGCATTGATTCGAAGCTAAATCGTGTGTTTCGAATGGAGTTGAAGCTAACTCGTTTGTTTCGCATGTAGTTGCAGCTAAATCATGTATATCACAAGTGTTTGAAGCTAAATCAGTTGTTTTGCATGGATTCGAAGATAAGCCTTCCACTTAGCATTGATTTGAAGCTAAATCATGTGTTTTGCTTGGATCTGAAGCTAACTCGTTTGTTTCGCATGCAGTTGAAGCTAAATCATGTGTATCACAAGTATTTGAAGATAATCCATTTGTTTTGCATGGATTCGAAAATCAGCCTTCTATTTCGCATTGATTTGAAGCCAAATAATGTGTTTCTCATGGATTTAAAGCTAACACGTTTGTTTCGCATGCAGTAGAAGCTCAATCATGTTTATCACAAGTATTTGAAGCTAAGCCATTTGTTTCGCATTGGTTTTGAAGCTAAGCCTTCTTCTCCGCATTGATTTGAAGCTAAATCATGTGTTACGCTTGGATATGAAGCTCACTCGTTTTCTTCGCCTGCATTTGAAGATAAATAATGCGTATCACAAGTATTTGAAGCTAAACCATGGGTTTCGCATGGATTCGAAGATAAGACTTCTACTTCGCATTGATTTGAAGCTAAATCGTGTGTTTCGAATGGAGTTGAAGCTAACTCGTTTGTTTCGCCTGCTTATGAAGCTAAATCATGTATATCACAAGTATTTGAAGATGAACCATTTGTTTCGCATGGATTCGAAGATAAGCCTTCTTCTTCGCATTGATTTGAAGCTAAATCATGTGTTTCGCATGGATTTGAAACTAACTCGTTTGTTTCGCCTACATTTGAAACTAAATCATGTATATCACGAGTATTTGAAGCTGAACTATATGTTTCTCATGGATTCGAAGATAAGCGTTCTATTTCGCAATTGATTTGAAGCTAAACCATTTGTTTCGCATGGAGCTCAAGCTAAGCCTTCTACTTCGCATTGATTTGGAGCTAAATCATGTGTTTCGCATGGTTTGAAAGCTATCACGTTTCTTTCGCATGCAGTTGAAGCTAAATCATGTATATCACTAGTATTTGAAGCTAAACCATTTGTTTCGCATGGATTCGAAAATCAGCCTTCTATATCGCATTGATTTGAAGCTAAATCATGTGTTTCTCATGGATTTGAAGCTATCTCGTTTCTATCGCATGGATTTAAAGCTAACTCGTTTGATTCGCATGCTGTTGAAGCTAAATCTAGTATATCACAAGTATTTGAAGCTAAACCATTTGTTTCGCATGGATTCGAAAATCAGCCTTCTATTTCGCATTGATTTGAATCTAAATCATATGTTTCTCATGGATTTAAAGCTAACGCGTTTGTTTCGCATGCAGCTGAAGGTAAATCACGTATATCACAAGTATTTGAAGCTAAACCATTTGTTTCGCATGGTTTCGAAGATAAGCCTTCTACATCGAATTAAGTTGAAGCTAAATCATTTATTTCGCTTGGATTTGAAGCTAACTCGTTTGTTTCGCATGCATTTGAAGCAAAATCATGTATATCACAAGTATTTTAAGCTAATCCATTTGATTCGCATGGATGTGAAACTAAGCCTTCTACTTCGTACTGATTTGAAGCTAATTCATGTGTTTCGCTTGGATTTGAAGCTAACTCGTTGGTTTCGCCTGCAGTTGAAGCTAAATCATGTATAAAACAAGTATTTGAAGCTAAACCATTTGTTTCGCATGGATTTGTTGCTAAGCCTTCAAGTTCGCGTTGAATTGAAGCTAAATCTTGTATTTCGCATGGATTTGAAGCTAACACGTCTTTTTCGCATGCTGTTGAAGCTAAATCATGTATATCACAAGTATTTGAAGGTACCTCATTTATTTCGCATGCATTTGAAGCTAACTGCTTTGTTTCGCATGCAGTTGAAGCTATATCAATTATATCTCAAGCATTTGAAGCTAAACAATTTGTTTCGCACGGATCCGAAGATTAGCCTTCTATTTCGCATTGAATTGAAGCTAAATCTTGTATTTCGCATGGATTTGAAGCTAACACGCCTTTTTCGCATGCAGTTGAAGCTAAATCATTTATGTCACAAGTATTTAAAGCTAAACCGTTTGATTGGCACGGATTTGAAGCTAAGCCTTCTACTTCGCATTTATTTGAAGCTAAATAATGTGTGCCGTTAGGATTTGAAGCTAAGCCTTCTACTTCGCATTGATTTGAAATTAAATCATGTGTTTCGCATGGATTTGAAGCTAACTCGTTTTCTTCGCCTGCATTTGAAGATAAATCATGTGTATCACAAGTATTTGAAGCTAAACCATGGGTTTCGCATGGATTCGAAGATAAGACTTCTACTTCGCATTGATTTGAAGCTAAATCGTGTGTTTCGAATGGAGTTGAAGCTAACTCGTTTGTTTCGCATGTACTTGCAGCTAAATCATGTGTATCACAAGTATTTGAAGATAATCCATTTGTTTTGCATGGATTCGAAAATCAGCCTTCTATTTCGCATTGATATGAAGCCAAATAATGTGTTTCTCATGGATTTAAAGCTAACACGTTTGTTTCGCATGCAGTAGAAGCTCAATCATGTATATCACAAGTATTTGAAGCAAAGCCATTTGTTTCGCATTGGTTTTGAAGCTAAGCCTTCTTCTCCGCATTGATTTGAAGCTAAATCATGTGTTACGCTTGGATATGAAGCTCACTCGTTTTCTTCGCCTGCATTTGAAGATAAATAATGCGTATCACAAGTATTTGAAGCTAAACCATGGGTTTCGCATGGATTCGAAGATAAGACTTCTACTTCGCATTGATTTGAAGCTAAATCGTGTGTTTCGAATGGAGTTGAAGCTAACTCGTTTGTTTCGCCTGCTTATGAAGCTAAATCATGTATATCACAAGTATTTGAAGATGAACCATTTGTTTCGCATGGATTCGAAGATAAGCCTTCTTCTTCGCATTGATTTGAAGCTAAATCATGTGTTTCGCATGGATTTGAAACTAACTCGTTTGTTTCGCCTACATTTGAAACTAAATCATGTATATCACGAGTATTTGAAGCTGAACCATACGTTTCTCATGGATTCGAAGATAAGCGTTCTATTTCGCAATTGATTTGAAGCTAAACCATTTGTTTCGCATTGTTTCGAATATAAGCCTTCTACTTCGCATTGATTTGAAGCTAAATCAAGTGTTTCGTTAGGATTTGAAACAAACACATTTGTTTCTCATGCAGTTGAAGCTATATCACTTATGTTCGCAAGTATTTGAAGCTAAATCATTCGTTTCGCACGGAGTTGAAGCTAAGCCTCCTACTTCGCTTTGATTTAGAAGCTAAATTAAGTGTTTCGTTTGGATTTGAAGAAAACTCGTTTGTTTCGCATGCAGTTGAAGCTATATCACTTATGCTCGCAAGTATTTGAAGCTAAATCATTCGTTTCGCATGGAGTTGAAGCTAAGCCTTCCACTTCGCATTGATTTGATGATAAATCATGTGTTTCGCTTGGATTTCAAGCTAACTCGTTTGTTTCGCATGCAGTTGAAGCTAAATCATGTATATCACAAGTATTTGAAGGTAATCCAATTGTTTGGCATGGATTCGAAAATCAGCCTTCTATTTCGCATTGATTTGAAGCCAAATAATGTGTTTCTCATGGATTTAAAGCTAACACGTTTGTTTCGCATGCAGTTGAAGCTCAATCATGTATATCACAAGTATTTGAAGTTGAACCATTTGTTTCGCATTGGTTTTGATGCTAAGCTTTCTACTTCGCATTGATTTGAAGCTAAATCAAGTGTTTCGTTTGGATTTGAAGCTAACTCGTTTGTTTCGCATGCAGTTGAAGCTAAATCATGTATATCACAAGTATTTGAAGATAATCCATTTGTTTTGCATGGATTCGAAAATCAGCCTTCTATTTCGCATTGATTTGAAGCTAAATCATGTGTTTCTCATGGATTTAAAGCTAACACGTTTGTTTCGCATGCAGTTGAAGCGCAATCATGTATATGACAAGTATTTGAAGCTAAACCATTTGTTCCGCATTGGTTTTTAAGCTAAGCCTTCTACTTCGCATTGATTTGAAGCTAAATCATGTGATTCGCATGGAGTTGAAGCTAACTCGTTTGTTTCGCATGCAGTTGAAACTAAATCATGTATATCACAAGTATTTGAAGCTAAATCATGTGTTTCGCATGTATATGAAGCTAAGCCTTCTACTTCGCATGATTTGAAGCTAAATCATGTGTTCCACATGGATTTCAAGATAACTCCTTTGTTTCTTAAGCAGTTGAAGCAAAATCAGGTATATCACATGTATTTGATGCTAAACCATTTGTTTCGCATTGATTTGAAGCTAAGGCTTCTACTTCGCATTGATTTGATGTTAAATCATGTGTTTCGCTTGGGTGTGAAGCAAAATCGTTTGTTTCGCATGCAGCTGAGGCTAAATCATGTATATCAAACGTATTTCAAGCTATGCCATTTGATTCGCAGGGATTTGAAACCAAGCCCCCTACTTCGCATTAATTTGAAGCTAAATAATGTATTTCGCTGGGATTTGAAGCTAAGCCTTCTACTTCGCATTGATTTGAAACTAAATCATGTGTTTCGCTTGGATTTGAAGTTAAGGCGTTTGTTTCACACGCATTTGAAGCCAAATTACGTATATCACAAGTATTTTAAGCTAATCCATTTGATTCGCATGGATGTGAAACTAAGCCTTCTACTTCGTACTGATTTGAAGCTAATTCATGTGTTTCGCTTGGATTTGAAGCTAACTCGTTGGTTTCGCCTGCAGTTGAATCTAAATCATGTATAAAACAAGTATTTGAAGCTAAACCATTTGTTTCGGATGGATTTGTTGCTAAGCCTTCAAGTTCGCGTTGAATTGAAGCTAAATCTTGTATTTCGCATGGATTTGAAGCTAACACGTCTTTTTCGCATGCTGTTGAAGCTAAATCATGTATATCACAAGTATTTGAAGGTACCTCATTTATTTCGCATGCATTTGAAGCTAACTGCTTTGTTTCGCATGCAGTTGAAGCTAAATCATTTATGTCACAAGTATTTAAAGCTAAACCGTTTGATTGGCACGGATTTGAAGCTAAGCCTTCTACTTCGCATTTATTTGAAGCTAAATAATGTGTGCCGTTAGGATTTGAAGCTAAGCCTTCTACTTCGCATTGATTTGAAATTAAATCGTGTGTTTCGAATGGAGTTGAAGCTAACTCGTTTGTTTCGCCTGCTTATGAAGCTAAATCATGTATATCACAAGTATTTGAAGATGAACCATTTGTTTCGCATGGATTCGAAGATAAGCCTTCTTCTTCGCATGATTTGAAGCTAAATCATGTGTTTCGCATGGATTTGAAACTAACTCGTTTGTTTCGCCTACATTTGAAACTAAATCATGTATATCACGAGTATTTGAAGCTGAACCATACGTTTCTCATGGATTCGAAGATAAGCGTTCTATTTCGCAATTGATTTGAAGCTAAACCATTTGTTTCGCATTGTTTCGAATATAAGCCTTCTACTTCGCATTGATTTGAAGCTAAATCAAGTGTTTCGTTTGGATTTGAAGCTATCTCGTTTCTATCGCATGGATTTAAAGCTAACTCGTTTGATTCGCATGCTGTTGAAGCTAAATCTAGTATATCACAAGTATTTGAAGCTAAACCATTTGTTTCGCATGGATTCGAAAATCAGCCTTCTATTTCGCATTGATTTGAATCTAAATCATATGTTTCTCATGGATTTAAAGCTAACGCGTTTGTTTCGCATGCAGCTGAAGGTAAATCACGTATATCACAAGTATTTGAAGCTAAACCATTTGTTTCGCATGGTTTCGAAGATAAGCCTTCTACATCGAATTAAGTTGAAGCTAAATCATTTATTTCGCTTGGATTTGAAGCTAACTCGTTTGTTTCGCATGCATTTGAAGCAAAATCATGTATATCACAAGTATTTTAAGCTAATCCATTTGATTCGCATGGATGTGAAACTAAGCCTTCTACTTCGTACTGATTTGAAGCTAATTCATGTGTTTCGCTTGGATTTGAAGCTAACTCGTTGGTTTCGCCTGCAGTTGAAGCTAAATCATGTATAAAACAAGTATTTGAAGCTAAACCATTTGTTTCGCATGGATTTGTTGCTAAGCCTTCAAGTTCGCGTTGAATTGAAGCTAAATCTTGTATTTCGCATGGATTTGAAGCTAACACGTCTTTTTCGCATGCTGTTGAAGCTAAATCATGTATATCACAAGTATTTGAAGGTACCTCATTTATTTCGCATGCATTTGAAGCTAACTGCTTTGTTTCGCATGCAGTTGAAGCTATATCAATTATATCTCAAGCATTTGAAGCTAAACAATTTGTTTCGCACGGATCCGAAGATTAGCCTTCTATTTCGCATTGAATTGAAGCTAAATCTTGTATTTCGCATGGATTTGAAGCTAACACGCCTTTTTCGCATGCAGTTGAAGCTAAATCATTTATGTCACAAGTATTTAAAGCTAAACCGTTTGATTGGCACGGATTTGAAGCTAAGCCTTCTACTTCGCATTTATTTGAAGCTAAATAATGTGTGCCGTTAGGATTTGAAGCTAAGCCTTCTACTTCGCATTGATTTGAAATTAAATCATGTGTTTCGCATGGATTTGAAGCTAACTCGTTTTCTTCGCCTGCATTTGAAGATAAATCATGTGTATCACAAGTATTTGAAGCTAAACCATGGGTTTCGCATGGATTCGAAGATAAGACTTCTACTTCGCATTGATTTGAAGCTAAATCGTGTGTTTCGAATGGAGTTGAAGCTAACTCGTTTGTTTCGCATGTACTTGCAGCTAAATCATGTGTATCACAAGTATTTGAAGATAATCCATTTGTTTTGCATGGATTCGAAAATCAGCCTTCTATTTCGCATTGATATGAAGCCAAATAATGTGTTTCTCATGGATTTAAAGCTAACACGTTTGTTTCGCATGCAGTAGAAGCTCAATCATGTATATCACAAGTATTTGAAGCAAAGCCATTTGTTTCGCATTGGTTTTGAAGCTAAGCCTTCTTCTCCGCATTGATTTGAAGCTAAATCATGTGTTACGCTTGGATATGAAGCTCACTCGTTTTCTTCGCCTGCATTTGAAGATAAATAATGCGTATCACAAGTATTTGAAGCTAAACCATGGGTTTCGCATGGATTCGAAGATAAGACTTCTACTTCGCATTGATTTGAAGCTAAATCGTGTGTTTCGAATGGAGTTGAAGCTAACTCGTTTGTTTCGCCTGCTTATGAAGCTAAATCATGTATATCACAAGTATTTGAAGATGAACCATTTGTTTCGCATGGATTCGAAGATAAGCCTTCTTCTTCGCATTGATTTGAAGCTAAATCATGTGTTTCGCATGGATTTGAAACTAACTCGTTTGTTTCGCCTACATTTGAAACTAAATCATGTATATCACGAGTATTTGAAGCTGAACCATACGTTTCTCATGGATTCGAAGATAAGCGTTCTATTTCGCAATTGATTTGAAGCTAAACCATTTGTTTCGCATTGTTTCGAATATAAGCCTTCTACTTCGCATTGATTTGAAGCTAAATCAAGTGTTTCGTTAGGATTTGAAACAAACACATTTGTTTCTCATGCAGTTGAAGCTATATCACTTATGTTCGCAAGTATTTGAAGCTAAATCATTCGTTTCGCACGGAGTTGAAGCTAAGCCTCCTACTTCGCTTTGATTTAGAAGCTAAATTAAGTGTTTCGTTTGGATTTGAAGAAAACTCGTTTGTTTCGCATGCAGTTGAAGCTATATCACTTATGCTCGCAAGTATTTGAAGCTAAATCATTCGTTTCGCATGGAGTTGAAGCTAAGCCTTCCACTTCGCATTGATTTGATGATAAATCATGTGTTTCGCTTGGATTTCAAGCTAACTCGTTTGTTTCGCATGCAGTTGAAGCTAAATCATGTATATCACAAGTATTTGAAGGTAATCCAATTGTTTGGCATGGATTCGAAAATCAGCCTTCTATTTCGCATTGATTTGAAGCCAAATAATGTGTTTCTCATGGATTTAAAGCTAACACGTTTGTTTCGCATGCAGTTGAAGCTCAATCATGTATATCACAAGTATTTGAAGTTGAACCATTTGTTTCGCATTGGTTTTGATGCTAAGCTTTCTACTTCGCATTGATTTGAAGCTAAATCAAGTGTTTCGTTTGGATTTGAAGCTAACTCGTTTGTTTCGCATGCAGTTGAAGCTAAATCATGTATATCACAAGTATTTGAAGATAATCCATTTGTTTTGCATGGATTCGAAAATCAGCCTTCTATTTCGCATTGATTTGAAGCTAAATCATGTGTTTCTCATGGATTTAAAGCTAACACGTTTGTTTCGCATGCAGTTGAAGCGCAATCATGTATATGACAAGTATTTGAAGCTAAACCATTTGTTCCGCATTGGTTTTTAAGCTAAGCCTTCTACTTCGCATTGATTTGAAGCTAAATCATGTGATTCGCATGGAGTTGAAGCTAACTCGTTTGTTTCGCATGCAGTTGAAACTAAATCATGTATATCACAAGTATTTGAAGCTAAATCATGTGTTTCGCATGTATATGAAGCTAAGCCTTCTACTTCGCATGATTTGAAGCTAAATCATGTGTTCCACATGGATTTCAAGATAACTCCTTTGTTTCTTAAGCAGTTGAAGCAAAATCAGGTATATCACATGTATTTGATGCTAAACCATTTGTTTCGCATTGATTTGAAGCTAAGGCTTCTACTTCGCATTGATTTGATGTTAAATCATGTGTTTCGCTTGGGTGTGAAGCAAAATCGTTTGTTTCGCATGCAGCTGAGGCTAAATCATGTATATCAAACGTATTTCAAGCTATGCCATTTGATTCGCAGGGATTTGAAACCAAGCCCCCTACTTCGCATTAATTTGAAGCTAAATAATGTATTTCGCTGGGATTTGAAGCTAAGCCTTCTACTTCGCATTGATTTGAAACTAAATCATGTGTTTCGCTTGGATTTGAAGTTAAGGCGTTTGTTTCACACGCATTTGAAGCCAAATTACGTATATCACAAGTATTTTAAGCTAATCCATTTGATTCGCATGGATGTGAAACTAAGCCTTCTACTTCGTACTGATTTGAAGCTAATTCATGTGTTTCGCTTGGATTTGAAGCTAACTCGTTGGTTTCGCCTGCAGTTGAATCTAAATCATGTATAAAACAAGTATTTGAAGCTAAACCATTTGTTTCGGATGGATTTGTTGCTAAGCCTTCAAGTTCGCGTTGAATTGAAGCTAAATCTTGTATTTCGCATGGATTTGAAGCTAACACGTCTTTTTCGCATGCTGTTGAAGCTAAATCATGTATATCACAAGTATTTGAAGGTACCTCATTTATTTCGCATGCATTTGAAGCTAACTGCTTTGTTTCGCATGCAGTTGAAGCTAAATCATTTATGTCACAAGTATTTAAAGCTAAACCGTTTGATTGGCACGGATTTGAAGCTAAGCCTTCTACTTCGCATTTATTTGAAGCTAAATAATGTGTGCCGTTAGGATTTGAAGCTAAGCCTTCTACTTCGCATTGATTTGAAATTAAATCGTGTGTTTCGAATGGAGTTGAAGCTAACTCGTTTGTTTCGCCTGCTTATGAAGCTAAATCATGTATATCACAAGTATTTGAAGATGAACCATTTGTTTCGCATGGATTCGAAGATAAGCCTTCTTCTTCGCATGATTTGAAGCTAAATCATGTGTTTCGCATGGATTTGAAACTAACTCGTTTGTTTCGCCTACATTTGAAACTAAATCATGTATATCACGAGTATTTGAAGCTGAACCATACGTTTCTCATGGATTCGAAGATAAGCGTTCTATTTCGCAATTGATTTGAAGCTAAACCATTTGTTTCGCATTGTTTCGAATATAAGCCTTCTACTTCGCATTGATTTGAAGCTAAATCAAGTGTTTCGTTTGGATTTGAAACAAACACATTTGTTTCTCATGCAGTTGAAGCTATATCACTTATGTTCGCAAGTATTTGAAGCTAAATCATTCGTTTCGCACGGAGTTGAAGCTAAGCCTCCTACTTCGCTTTGATTTAGAAGCTAAATTAAGTGTTTCGTTTGGATTTGAAGAAAACTCGTTTGTTTCGCATGCAGTTGAAGCTATATCACTTATGCTCGCAAGTATTTGAAGCTAAATCATTCGTTTCGCATGGAGTTGAAGCTAAGCCTTCCACTTCGCATTGATTTGATGATAAATCATGTGTTTCGCTTGGATTTCAAGCTAACTCGTTTGTTTCGCATGCAGTTGAAGCTAAATCATGTATATCACAAGTATTTGAAGGTAATCCAATTGTTTGGCATGGATTCGAAAATCAGCCTTCTATTTCGCATTGATTTGAAGCCAAATAATGTGTTTCTCATGGATTTAAAGCTAACACGTTTGTTTCGCATGAGTTGAAGCTCAATCATGTATATCACAAGTATTTGAAGTTGAACCATTTGTTTCGCATTGGTTTTGATGCTAAGCTTTCTACTTCGCATTGATTTGAAGCTAAATCAAGTGTTTCGTTTGGATTTGAAGCTAACTCGTTTGTTTCGCATGCAGTTGAAGCTAAATCATGTATATTCACAAGTATTTGAAGATAATCCATTTGTTTTGCATGGATTCGAAAATCAGCCTTCTATTTCGCATTGATTTGAAGCTAAATCATGTGTTTCTCATGGATTTAAAGCTAACACGTTTGTTTCGCATGCAGTTGAAGCGCAATCATGTATATGACAAGTATTTGAAGCTAAACCATTTGTTCCGCATTGGTTTTTAAGCTAAGCCTTCTACTTCGCATTGATTTGAAGCTAAATCATGTGATTCGCATGGAGTTGAAGCTAACTCGTTTGTTTCGCATGCAGTTGAAACTAAATCATGTATATCACAAGTATTTGAAGCTAAATCATGTGTTTCGCATGTATATGAAGCTAAGCCTTCTACTTCGCATGATTTGAAGCTAAATCATGTGTTCCACATGGATTTCAAGATAACTCCTTTGTTTCTTAAGCAGTTGAAGCAAAATCAGGTATATCACATGTATTTGATGCTAAACCATTTGTTTCGCATTGATTTGAAGCTAAGGCTTCTACTTCGCATTGATTTGATGTTAAATCATGTGTTTCGCTTGGGTGTGAAGCAAAATCGTTTGTTTCGCATGCAGCTGAGGCTAAATCATGTATATCAAACGTATTTCAAGCTATGCCATTTGATTCGCAGGGATTTGAAACCAAGCCCCCTACTTCGCATTAATTTGAAGCTAAATAATGTATTTCGCTGGGATTTGAAGCTAAGCCTTCTACTTCGCATTGATTTGAAACTAAATCATGTGTTTCGCTTGGATTTTGAAGTTAAGGCGTTTGTTTCACACGCATTTGAAGCCAAATTACGTATATCACAAGTATTTTAAGCTAATCCATTTGATTCGCATGGATGTGAAACTAAGCCTTCTACTTCGTACTGATTTGAAGCTAATTCATGTGTTTCGCTTGGATTTGAAGCTAACTCGTTGGTTTCGCCTGCAGTTGAATCTAAATCATGTATAAAACAAGTATTTGAAGCTAAACCATTTGTTTCGGATGGATTTGTTGCTAAGCCTTCAAGTTCGCGTTGAATTGAAGCTAAATCTTGTATTTCGCATGGATTTGAAGCTAACACGTCTTTTTCGCATGCTGTTGAAGCTAAATCATGTATATCACAAGTATTTGAAGGTACCTCATTTATTTCGCATGCATTTGAAGCTAACTGCTTTGTTTCGCATGCAGTTGAAGCTAAATCATTTATGTCACAAGTATTTAAAGCTAAACCGTTTGATTGGCACGGATTTGAAGCTAAGCCTTCTACTTCGCATTTATTTGAAGCTAAATAATGTGTGCCGTTAGGATTTGAAGCTAAGCCTTCTACTTCGCATTGATTTGAAATTAAATCGTGTGTTTCGAATGGAGTTGAAGCTAACTCGTTTGTTTCGCCTGCTTTTGAAGCTAAATCATGTATATCACAAGTATTTGAAGATGAACCATTTGTTTCGCATGGATTCGAAGATAAGCCTTCTTCTTCGCATGATTTGAAGCTAAATCATGTGTTTCGCATGGATTTGAAACTAACTCGTTTGTTTCGCCTACATTTGAAACTAAATCATGTATATCACGAGTATTTGAAGCTGAACCATACGTTTCTCATGGATTCGAAGATAAGCGTTCTATTTCGCAATTGATTTGAAGCTAAACCATTTGTTTCGCATTGTTTCGAATATAAGCCTTCTACTTCGCATTGATTTGAAGCTAAATCAAGTGTTTCGTTTGGATTTGAAACAAACACATTTGTTTCTCATGCAGTTGAAGCTATATCACTTATGTTCGCAAGTATTTGAAGCTAAATCATTCGTTTCGCACGGAGTTGAAGCTAAGCCTCCTACTTCGCTTTGATTTAGAAGCTAAATTAAGTGTTTCGTTTGGATTTGAAGAAAACTCGTTTGTTTCGCATGCAGTTGAAGCTATATCACTTATGCTCGCAAGTATTTGAAGCTAAATCATTCGTTTCGCATGGAGTTGAAGCTAAGCCTTCCACTTCGCATTGATTTGATGATAAATCATGTGTTTCGCTTGGATTTCAAGCTAACTCGTTTGTTTCGCATGCAGTTGAAGCTAAATCATGTATATCACAAGTATTTGAAGGTAATCCAATTGTTTGGCATGGATTCGAAAATCAGCCTTCTATTTCGCATTGATTTGAAGCCAAATAATGTGTTTCTCATGGATTTAAAGCTAACACGTTTGTTTCGCATGCAGTTGAAGCTCAATCATGTATATCACAAGTATTTGAAGTTGAACCATTTGTTTCGCATTGGTTTTGATGCTAAGCTTTCTACTTCGCATTGATTTGAAGCTAAATCAAGTGTTTCGTTTGGATTTGAAGCTAACTCGTTTGTTTCGCATGCAGTTGAAGCTAAATCATGTATATCACAAGTATTTGAAGATAATCCATTTGTTTTGCATGGATTCGAAAATCAGCCTTCTATTTCGCATTGATTTGAAGCTAAATCATGTGTTTCTCATGGATTTAAAGCTAACACGTTTGTTTCGCATGCAGTTGAAGCGCAATCATGTATATGACAAGTATTTGAAGCTAAACCATTTGTTTCGCATTGGTTTTTAAGCTAAGCCTTCTACTTCGCATTGATTTGAAGCTAAATCATGTGTTACGCTTGGATATGAAGATCACTCGTTTGTTTTTCCAGCATTTGAAGCTATATTACTTATATCGCAAGTATTTGAGGCTGAACCATTTGTTCGCATGAATATTAAGCTAAACCATGTGCTTCGAATGAATTTGAAACTAAATCAGGTGTTTCACATGTATTTTTCAAGCTAACTCGTTCGTTTCGCCTGTATGTGAAGCTAAATCATGTATATCACAAGTATTTGAAGGTAATCCAATTGTTTGGCATGGATTCGAAAATCAGCCTTCTACTTCGCATTTATTTGAAGCTAAATAATGTGTGCCGTTAGGATTTGAAGCTAAGCCTTCTACTTCGCATTGATTTGAAATTAAATCATGTGTTTCGCATGGATTTGAAGCTAACTCGTTTTCTTCGCCTGCATTTGAAGATAAATCATGTGTATCACAAGTATTTGAAGCTAAACCATGGGTTTCGCATGGATTCGAAGATAAGACTTCTACTTCGCATTGATTTGAAGCTAAATCGTGTGTTTCGAATGGAGTTGAAGCTAACTCGTTTGTTTCGCATGTACTTGCAGCTAAATCATGTGTATCACAAGTATTTGAAGATAATCCATTTGTTTTGCATGGATTCGAAAATCAGCCTTCTATTTCGCATTGATATGAAGCCAAATAATGTGTTTCTCATGGATTTAAAGCTAACACGTTTGTTTCGCATGCAGTAGAAGCTCAATCATGTATATCACAAGTATTTGAAGCAAAGCCATTTGTTTCGCATTGGTTTTGAAGCTAAGCCTTCTTCTCCGCATTGATTTGAAGCTAAATCATGTGTTACGCTTGGATATGAAGCTCACTCGTTTTCTTCGCCTGCATTTGAAGATAAATAATGCGTATCACAAGTATTTGAAGCTAAACCATGGGTTTCGCATGGATTCGAAGATAAGACTTCTACTTCGCATTGATTTGAAGCTAAATCGTGTGTTTCGAATGGAGTTGAAGCTAACTCGTTTGTTTCGCCTGCTTATGAAGCTAAATCATGTATATCACAAGTATTTGAAGATGAACCATTTGTTTCGCATGGATTCGAAGATAAGCCTTCTTCTTCGCATTGATTTGAAGCTAAATCATGTGTTTCGCATGGATTTGAAACTAACTCGTTTGTTTCGCCTACATTTGAAACTAAATCATGTATATCACGAGTATTTGAAGCTGAACCATACGTTTCTCATGGATTCGAAGATAAGCGTTCTATTTCGCAATTGATTTGAAGCTAAACCATTTGTTTCGCATTGTTTCGAATATAAGCCTTCTACTTCGCATTGATTTGAAGCTAAATCAAGTGTTTCGTTAGGATTTGAAACAAACACATTTGTTTCTCATGCAGTTGAAGCTATATCACTTATGTTCGCAAGTATTTGAAGCTAAATCATTCGTTTCGCACGGAGTTGAAGCTAAGCCTCCTACTTCGCTTTGATTTAGAAGCTAAATTAAGTGTTTCGTTTGGATTTGAAGAAAACTCGTTTGTTTCGCATGCAGTTGAAGCTATATCACTTATGCTCGCAAGTATTTGAAGCTAAATCATTCGTTTCGCATGGAGTTGAAGCTAAGCCTTCCACTTCGCATTGATTTGATGATAAATCATGTGTTTCGCTTGGATTTCAAGCTAACTCGTTTGTTTCGCATGCAGTTGAAGCTAAATCATGTATATCACAAGTATTTGAAGGTAATCCAATTGTTTGGCATGGATTCGAAAATCAGCCTTCTATTTCGCATTGATTTGAAGCCAAATAATGTGTTTCTCATGGATTTAAAGCTAACACGTTTGTTTCGCATGCAGTTGAAGCTCAATCATGTATATCACAAGTATTTGAAGTTGAACCATTTGTTTCGCATTGGTTTTGATGCTAAGCTTTCTACTTCGCATTGATTTGAAGCTAAATCAAGTGTTTCGTTTGGATTTGAAGCTAACTCGTTTGTTTCGCATGCAGTTGAAGCTAAATCATGTATATCACAAGTATTTGAAGATAATCCATTTGTTTTGCATGGATTCGAAAATCAGCCTTCTATTTCGCATTGATTTGAAGCTAAATCATGTGTTTCTCATGGATTTAAAGCTAACACGTTTGTTTCGCATGCAGTTGAAGCGCAATCATGTATATGACAAGTATTTGAAGCTAAACCATTTGTTCCGCATTGGTTTTTAAGCTAAGCCTTCTACTTCGCATTGATTTGAAGCTAAATCATGTGATTCGCATGGAGTTGAAGCTAACTCGTTTGTTTCGCATGCAGTTGAAACTAAATCATGTATATCACAAGTATTTGAAGCTAAATCATGTGTTTCGCATGTATATGAAGCTAAGCCTTCTACTTCGCATGATTTGAAGCTAAATCATGTGTTCCACATGGATTTCAAGATAACTCCTTTGTTTCTTAAGCAGTTGAAGCAAAATCAGGTATATCACATGTATTTGATGCTAAACCATTTGTTTCGCATTGATTTGAAGCTAAGGCTTCTACTTCGCATTGATTTGATGTTAAATCATGTGTTTCGCTTGGGTGTGAAGCAAAATCGTTTGTTTCGCATGCAGCTGAGGCTAAATCATGTATATCAAAAGTATTTCAAGCTATGCCATTTGATTCGCAGGGATTTGAAACCAAGCCCCCTACTTCGCATTAATTTGAAGCTAAATAATGTGTTTCGCTGGGATTTGAAGCTAAGCCTTCTACTTCGCATTGATTTGAAACTAAATCATGTGTTTCGCTTGGATTTGAAGTTGAGGCATTTGTTTCACACGCATTTGAAGCCAAATTACGTATATCACAAGTATTTTAAGCTAATCCATTTGATTCGCATGGATGTGAAACTAAGCCTTCTACTTCGTACTGATTTGAAGCTAATTCATGTGTTTCGCTTGGATTTGAAGCTAACTCGTTGGTTTCGCCTGCAGTTGAATCTAAATCATGTATAAAACAAGTATTTGAAGCTAAACCATTTGTTTCGGATGGATTTGTTGCTAAGCCTTCAAGTTCGCGTTGAATTGAAGCTAAATCTTGTATTTCGCATGGATTTGAAGCTAACACGTCTTTTTCGCATGCTGTTGAAGCTAAATCATGTATATCACAAGTATTTGAAGGTACCTCATTTATTTCGCATGCATTTGAAGCTAACTGCTTTGTTTCGCATGCAGTTGAAGCTAAATCATTTATGTCACAAGTATTTAAAGCTAAACCGTTTGATTGGCACGGATTTGAAGCTAAGCCTTCTACTTCGCATTTATTTGAAGCTAAATAATGTGTGCCGTTAGGATTTGAAGCTAAGCCTTCTACTTCGCATTGATTTGAAATTAAATCGTGTGTTTCGAATGGAGTTGAAGCTAACTCGTTTGTTTCGCCTGCTTATGAAGCTAAATCATGTATATCACAAGTATTTGAAGATGAACCATTTGTTTCGCATGGATTCGAAGATAAGCCTTCTTCTTCGCATTGATTTGAAGCTAAATCATGTGTTTCGCATGGATTTGAAACTAACTCGTTTGTTTCGCCTACATTTGAAACTAAATCATGTATATCACGAGTATTTGAAGCTGAACCATACGTTTCTCATGGATTCGAAGATAAGCGTTCTATTTCGCAATTGATTTGAAGCTAAACCATTTGTTTCGCATTGTTTCGAATATAAGCCTTCTACTTCGCATTGATTTGAAGCTAAATCAAGTGTTTCGTTTGGATTTGAAACAAACACATTTGTTTCTCATGCAGTTGAAGCTATATCACTTATGTTCGCAAGTATTTGAAGCTAAATCATTCGTTTCGCACGGAGTTGAAGCTAAGCCTCCTACTTCGCTTTGATTTAGAAGCTAAATTAAGTGTTTCGTTTGGATTTGAAGAAAACTCGTTTGTTTCGCATGCAGTTGAAGCTATATCACTTATGCTCGCAAGTATTTGAAGCTAAATCATTCGTTTCGCATGGAGTTGAAGCTAAGCCTTCCACTTCGCATTGATTTGATGATAAATCATGTGTTTCGCTTGGATTTCAAGCTAACTCGTTTGTTTCGCATGCAGTTGAAGCTAAATCATGTATATCGCAAGTATTTGAAGGTAATCCAATTGTTTGGCATGGATTCGAAAATCAGCCTTCTATTTCGCATTGATTTGAAGCCAAATAATGTGTTTCTCATGGATTTAAAGCTAACACGTTTGTTTCGCATGCAGTTGAAGCTCAATCATGTATATCACAAGTATTTGAAGTTGAACCATTTGTTTCGCATTGGTTTTGATGCTAAGCTTTCTACTTCGCATTGATTTGAAGCTAAATCAAGTGTTTCGTTTGGATTTGAAGCTAACTCGTTTGTTTCGCATGCAGTTGAAGCTAAATCATGTATATCACAAGTATTTGAAGATAATCCATTTGTTTTGCATGGATTCGAAAATCAGCCTTCTATTTCGCATTGATTTGAAGCTAAATCATGTGTTTCTCATGGATTTAAAGCTAACACGTTTGTTTCGCATGCAGTTGAAGCGCAATCATGTATATGACAAGTATTTGAAGCTAAACCATTTGTTTCGCATTGGTTTTTAAGCTAAGCCTTCTACTTCGCATTGATTTGAAGCTAAATCATGTGTTACGCTTGGATATGAAGATCACTCGTTTGTTTTTCCAGCATTTGAAGCTATATTACTTATATCGCAAGTATTTGAGGCTGAACCATTTGTTCGCATGAATATTAAGCTAAACCATGTGCTTCGAATGAATTTGAAACTAAATCAGGTGTTTCGCATGTATTTTTCAAGCTAACTCGTTCGTTTCGCCTGTATGTGAAGCTAAATCATGTATATCACAAGTATTTGAAGGTAATCCAATTGTTTGGCATGGATTCGAAAATCAGCCTTCTATTTCGCATTTATTTGAAGCTACATCATGTGTTTCTCATGGATTTAAGGCTAACACGTTTGTTTCGCATGCAGTTGAAGCTCAATCATGTATATCACAAGTATTTGAAGATAATCCATTTGTTTTGCATGGATTCGAAAATCAGCCTTCTATTTCGCATTGATTTGAAGCTAAATCATGTGTTTCTCATGGATTTAAAGCTAACACGTTTGTTTCGCATGCAGTTGAAGCGCAATCATGTATATGACAAGTATTTGAAGCTAAACCATTTGTTTCGCATTGGTTTTTAAGCTAAGCCTTCTACTTCGCATTGATTTGAAGCTAAATCATGTGTTACGCTTGGATATGAAGATCACTCGTTTGTTTTTCCAGCATTTGAAGCTATATTACTTATATCGCAAGTATTTGAGGCTGAACCATTTGTTCGCATGAATATTAAGCTAAACCATGTGCTTCGAATGAATTTGAAACTAAATCAGGTGTTTCACATGTATTTTTCAAGCTAACTCGTTCGTTTCGCCTGTATGTGAAGCTAAATCATGTATATCACAAGTATTTGAAGGTAATCCAATTGTTTGGCATGGATTCGAAAATCAGCCTTCTATTTCGCATTTATTTGAAGCTACATCATGTGTTTCTCATGGATTTAAGGCTAACACGTTTGTTTCGCATGCAGTTGAAGCTCAATCATGTATATCACAAGTATTTGAAACTGAACCATTTGTTTCGCATTGGTTTTGATGCTAAGCCTTCTACTTCGCATTGATTTGAAGCTAAATCAAGTGTTTCGTTTGGATTTGTAGAAAACTCGTTTGTTTCGCATGCAGTTGAAGCTAAATCATATATATCACAAGGATTTGAAGCTAAACCATTTGTTTCGTATGGATTCGAAAATCAGCCTTCTATTTCGCAATGATTTGAAGCTAAATCATGTGTTTCTCATGGATTTGAAGCTAACTCGTTTCTATCGGATGGAGTTAAAGCTAACTCGTTTGTTTCGCATGCAGTTGAAGCTAAATCATGTATAAAACAAGTATTTGAAGCTAAACCATTTGATTCGCATGGATTTGGAGCTAAGCCTTCTACTTTGCATTGATTTGGAGCTAAAGCACGTATTTCGCATGGATTTAAAGCTAACACGATTGTTTCGCATGCAGTTGAATCTACATCATGTATATCACAAGTATTTGAAACTAATCCATTTGATTCGCATGGATTTGAAGCTAGACCTTCTACTTCGCATTGATTTCAAGCTAAATCATGTGTATCGCTTGGATTAGATGCTATCTCGTTTGTTTCGCATGCAGTTGAAGCTAATTCATATATATCACAAGTATTTGAAGCTGAACCATTTGTTTCGCATGAATATTAAGCTATACCATGTGTTTCGAATGAATTTGAAGCTAAATCATGTGTTTCGCATGTATTTGAAGCTATATCACATATGTTCGCAAGTAATTGAAGGAAAATCGTTCGCTTCGCATGGACTTGAAGCTAAGCCTTCCACTTCGCATTGATTTGATGATAAATCATGTGTTTCGCTTGGATTTGAAGCTAACTCGCTTGTTTCACATGCAGTTGAAGCTAATTCATGTATATCACAAGTATTTGAAGCTGAACCATTTATTTCGCATGAATGTTAAGCTAAATCATGTGTTTCGCATGTATTTGAAGCTAACTCGTTTGTTTCGCCTGCATGTGAAGCTAAATCATGTATATCACAAGTATTTGAAGCTGAACCATTTGATTCGCATGGATTCGAAGATAAGCCTTCTACTTCGCATTGATTTGATGCTAAATCATGTATATCACAAGTATTTGAAGTTAACTCGTTTGTTTCGCAGGCAGTTGGAGCTATATCACTTATGTTCGCAAGTATGTGAAGATAAATCATTCGTTTCGCAATGAGTTGATGCTAAGCCTTCTACTTCGCATTGATGTGAAGCTATCTCGTTTGTTTCGCATGCAGTAGAAGTTAATTCATATATATCACAAGTATTTGAAGCTGAACCATTTGTTTCGCATGAATATTAAGCTATACCATGTGTTTCGAATGAATTTGAAGCTTAATCATGTGTTTCGCATGTATTTGAAGCTATATCACATATGTTCGCAAGTATTTGAAGCAAACTCGTTCGTTACGCATTGACTTGAAGCTAAGTCTTCTACTTCATATTGATTTGAAGCTAAATCATGTGTATCGCTTGGATTTGAAGCTAACTCGCTTGTTTTACATGCAGTTGAAGCTAATTCATGTATATCACAAGTATTTGAAGCTGAACCATTTATTTCGCATGAATGTTAAGCTAAATCATGTGTTTCGCATGTATTTGAAGCTAACTCGTTTGTTTCGCCTGCATGTGAAGCTAAATCATGTATATCACAAGTATTTGAAGCTGAACCATTTGATTCGCATGGATTTGAAGATAAGCTTTCTGCTTCGCATTGATTTGAAGTTAAATCATGTGACTCGCATGGATTTGAAGCTAAGTCATGTGTTTCGCATGGGTTTGAAGCTAACTCGTTCGTTTCGCTTGCATGTGAAGCTATATCATGTATATCACAAGTATTTGAAGCTAAATCATGTCATTCGCATGGATTAGAATCTATGCCTTCTACTTCGCATTGATTTGAAACTGAATCGTGTGTTTTGCTTGAATTTGAAGTTAACACGTTTGTTTCGCATGCAGTTGAAGCTTTATCGCTTATATTCGCAAGTATTTGAAACCAAATCATTCGATTCGCATGAATTTGAAACTAGGGCTTCTACTTCGCATTGATTTCAAGCTAAATCATGTGTTTCGCTTGGATTTGAAGCTAACTCGTTTTTTTCGCATGCAGTTGAAGCTAAATCATGTATATCACAAGTATTTGAAGCTAAACAGTTCGTTTCGCATGGATTTGAATCTAAGCCTCCTACGTCGCATGAATTTGAATCTAAATCATTTGTTTCGCATGGATTTGAAGCTAACTCGTTTGTTTCGCTTGCAGTTAAAGCTAAATCATGTATATCACAAGTATTTGAAGCTATACAATTCGTTTCGCATGGATTTGAAGCTAAGCCTTCTACTTCGCATGAATTTGAATCTAAATCATGTGTATCGCTTGGTTTTGAAGAATACTGGTTTGTTTCGCCTGCATTTGAAGCTAATTCATGTATATCACAAGTATTTGAAGCTGAACCATTTGTTTTGCATGAATATTTATCTGAACCATGTGTTTCGAACGTATTTGAAGCTGAATTATGCGTTTCGCTTGCATTTGAAGCTATTTCGTTTCGTTCGCAAGCAGTTGAAGATAAATCATGTAAATCACAAGTATTTGAAGCTAAACCATGAGTTTCGCATGGATTTGAAGCTAGCTCGTTTTTTTTCTCCTGCATTTGAAGATAAATCGTGTATATCACAAGTATTTGAAGCTAAACCATGTGTTTCGCATGGATTTGAAGCTAACTCGGTTGTTTCGCCTGCATTCGAAGTTATATCACGTATAATCGCAAGTATTTGAAGCTCAGTCATGCGTTTCGCATGGATTTGAAGCTAAGCCTTCTACTTCGCATTGATTTGAAGCTAAATCATGTGTTTCGCTTGGATTTGAAACTAAGCCTTCTACTTCGCATTTATTTGAAGCTAAATCATATGATTCACTTGGATTTGATGCTAACCCTTCTACTTCGCATTGATGTAAAGCTAAATCATGAGTTTCGCTTGGATTTGTAGTTAACACGTTTGTTTCACATACAGTTGAAGCTCAATCATGTATATCACAACTATTTGAAGCTGAACAATTTGTTTCGCATGAATATTAAGTTAAACCATGTGCTTCGCATGAATATGAATCTAAACGATGTGTTTCGCATGATTTTAAAGCTAAATCATTTATATCAAGATTATTTGAAACTAACCCATTTGTTTCGCATGGTTTCGAAGATAAGCCTTCTACTTCGCATGAATTTGAAGCTAAATCATATGTTTCTCTTGGATTTGAAGGTAACACGTCTGTTTCACCTGCAGTTGAAGCTCAATCATGTATATCACAAGTATTTGAAGCAGAAAAATTTGATTCGCATGAATTTGAAGCTAAATGATGTGGTTCACATGAATTGAATCTCACTCGTTTGTTTCGCATGCATTTGAAGCTAAATCATGTATATCACAAGTATTTGTAGCAAAACCACTTGTTTCTCATGGATTTGAAGCTAAGCCTTCTACTTCGCATTGATTTGAAGCTAAGTCATGTGTTTCGCTTGGATTTGGAGCTAACTCGTTTGTTTCGCATGCATTTGAAGCTAAATCATGTATATCACAAGTATTTGAAGCAAAACCATTCGATTTGCATGGATTTGAAACAAAGCCTTCTACTTCGCAATGATTTGAATCTAAATCATGTGTTTCGATTTGGTTTGAAGATAACTCGTTTGATTCGCATGCAGTTGAAGCTATATCACTTATATTCGCAAGTATTTGAAGCTAAACTATTTGTTTTGCATGGATTTGAAGCTAAGCCTTCACCTTCGCATTCATTTGAAGCAAAATCATGTGTTTCGCTTTGGTTTGAAGATAACTCGTTTGTTTCGCCTGCATTTGAACCAATATCACTTATATTCGCCAGTATTTGAAGATATATAATTCGTTTCGCATGGATTTGAAGCTAAGCCTCCTACTTCGTATTGATTTGAAGCTAAATCATGTATTCGCTTGGATTTGAAGCCATTTCGTTTGTTTCGCCTGCAGTTGACGCTAAATCTTGTATATCACAATTATTTGAAGCTGAACCATTTGTTTCGCATGGATTTGAAGCTATGCCTTCCACTGCGCATTAATGTGAAGCTAAATCATGTGTTCCGCGTGGATTTGAAACTAACTCGTTTTATTTCGCCTGCATTTGAAGCTATATCATTTATATTCGCAAGTATTTGTAGCTAAACCATTCGTTTCGCATGGATTTGAACTAAGCCTTCTACTTCGCTTTGATTTGAAGCTAGATCATGTGATTCTCTTGGATTTGAAGCTAACTCGTTTGTTTTCGCATGCAGTTGAAGCTAAATCATGTATATCACAATTATTTGAAACTGAACCATTTGTTTCGCATCGATTTGAAGCTAAGCCTTCCACTTCGCATTGATTAGAAGCTAAATCTTGTGTTTCGTATGGATTTGAAGCTAACTCGGTTGCTTCGCCTGCATTCGAAGTTATATCACGTATAATCGCAAGTATTTGAAGCTCAGTCATTCGTTTCGCATGGATTTGAAGCTAAGCCTTCTACTTCGCCAATATTTGAAGCTAAATCATATGTTTCGCTTGGATTTGAAGCTAACTCGTTTGTTTCGCATGCTGTTGAAGCTAAATCTACTATATCAAATTTCTTTGAAGCTAAACCATTTGTTTCGCATGGATCCAAAAATCAACCTTCTATTTCGCACTGATTTGAAGCTAAATCATGAGTTTCGCATGGATTTGAAGCTAACTCGTTTGTTTCGCATGGATTTGATGCTAAGGAATTTGTTTCGCATGCAGTTGAAACAAAATCATGTATATCATAAGTAATTGAAGCTAAACCGTTTGATTCGCATGGATTCGAAAATCAGCCTTCTATTTCGCATTGATTTGAAGCTAAATCATGAGTTTCGCATGGATTTGAAGCTAACCCGTTTGTTTCGCATGGATTTGAAGCTAACTCATTTGTTTCGCATGCAGTTGAATCAAAATCATGTATATCACAAGTATTTGAAGCTAAACCATTTGTTTCGCATGGATTCGAAAATCAGCCTTCTATTTCGCATTGATTTGAAGCTAAATCATGAGTTTCGCATGGATTTGAAGCTAACTCGTTTGTTTCGCATGCAGTTGAAGCTAAATCATGTATATCACAAGTATTTGAAGCTAAACCATTTGTTTCGCATGGATTCGAAAATCAGCCTTCCATTTCGCAATGATTTGAATCTAAATCATGTGTTTCTCATGGATTTGAAGCTGACTCGTTTCTATCGCATGGATTTAAAGCTAACTCATTTGTTTCGTATGCAGTTGAATCAAAATCATGTATATCACAAGTATTTGAAGCTAAACCATTTATTTCCATTGACTTGAAGATAAGCCTTCTACTTCGGATTGATTTAAAGCAAAATCATGTGTTTCGCTTGGATTTGAAGCTAACTCGTTTGTTTCGCCTGCATTTGAAGCTAAGCCTTCTACTTCGCATTGATTTGAAGCTAAACCATGTGTTTCGCATTGATTTGAAGCTAAATCATGTGATTCGCATTGATTTGAAGGTAACTCGTTTGTTTCGCATGCAGTTGAAGCTAAATCATGTATATCGCAAGTATTTGAAGCTAAACCATTTGATTCGCATGTATTTGGAGCTAAGCCTTCTACTTCGCATTGATTTGGAGTTAAATCATGTGTTTCGCATGGATTTAAAGCTAACACGATTGTTTCCCATGCAGTTGAAGCTAAATCATGTATATCACAAGTATTTGAAACTAAACCATTTGATTCGCATGTATTTGGAGCTAAGCCTTCTACTTCGCATTGATTTGAAGCTAAATCATGTGTTTCGCTACAAATTGAAGCTAATTCGTTTGTTTCGATGCAGTTGAGCTAAATCATGTATATCACAAGTATTTGAAGCTATACCATTTGTTTCGCATGATTTTGAAGCTAAGCCTTCTACTTCGCATTGATTTGAAACTGAATCATGTGTTTCGCTTGGATTTGAAACTAACTCGTTTGTTATCACAAGTATCTGAATCTAAACCATCTGTTTCGCATGGTTTCGAAGATAAGCCTTCTACTTCGCACTGATTTGAAGCTAAATCATTTGATTCGCATGGATTTGAAGGGTACTCGTTTGCTTCGCATGCAGTTGAAGCTAAATCATGTATATCACAAGTATTTGAAGCTAAACCATTTGATTCGCATGGATTTGAAGCTAAGCCCTCTACTTCGCATTGATTTGCAGCTAAAGCATGCGTTTCGCATGAATTTGAAGGTAACTCGTTTGTTTCGCCAGCATTTGAAGCTATATCACTTATATTCGCAAGTGTTTGAAACTAAATAATTCGTTTAGCATGGATTCGAAGCTAAGCCTTTAACTTCGCATTGATTTGAATCTAAATCATGTGATTGGCTTGGATTTGAAGCTAACTCGTATGTTTCGCACGCAGTTGAAGAAAAATTATGTATATCACAAGAATTCGAATCTAAACCATTTGTATCGCATGGGTTTGAAGCTAAGCCTCCTACTGTGCATTGATTCGACGCTAAATCATTTGTTTTGCTTGGATATGAAGCTCACTCGTTTGATTCTCAATGCAGTTTATGCTAAATCATGTATAAAACAAGTATTTGAAGCTAAACCATTTGATTCTCATGGATTTGGAGCTAAGCTTTCTACTTCGCATTGATTTCGAGCTAAATCATGTGTTTCGCATGGATTTAAAGCTAACACGTTTGTTTCGCATGCAGTTGAAGCTAAATCATGTACATCACAAGTATTTGAAGCTAAACCATTTGTTTCGCATGGATTAGAGAATCATCCTCCTATTTCGCATTGATTTGAAGCTAAATCATGAGTTTCCCATGGATTTGAAGCTAACTCGTTTGTTTCGCATGGATTTGAAGCAAACTCATTTGTTTTGCATGCAGTTGAAGCAAAATCATGTATATCACAAGTATTTGAAGCTAAAGCATTTGATTCGCATGTATTTGGAGCTAAGCCTTCTACTTCGCATTGATTTGGAGTTAAATCATGTGTTTCGCATGGATTTAAAGCTAACACGATTGTTTCGCATGCAATTGAAGCTAAATCATGTATATCACAAGTATTTGAAACTAAACCATTTGATTCGCATGTATTTGGAGCTAAGCCTTCTACTTCGCATTGATTTGAAGCTAAATCAAGTGTTTCGCTTGGATTTGAAGATAACTCGTTTGTTTCGCATGCAGTTGAAGCTAAATCATGTATATCACAAGTATTTGAAGCTAAACCATTTGATTCGCATGTATTTGGAGCTAAGCCTACCACTTCGCATTGATTTGAAACTAAATCATGTATTTCGGATGGATTTGAATCTAACTCGATTGTTTCGCGTGCATTTGAATCTATATCACATATATCGCAATTATCTGAAGATAAATCATTCGTTTCGCATGAATTTGAAACTAAGCCTTCTACTTCGCATTGATTTGAAACGAAATCATGTCCTTAGCTTGGATATGAAGCTCACTCGTTTGTTTTTCCAGCATTTGAAGCTATATCACTTATATCGCAAGTATTTGAAGCTAAATCATTTGTGTCGCATGGATTTGATGCTAAGCCTTCTACTTCGCATTGATTTGGAGCTAAATCATGTGGTTCCTATGGATTTAAAGCTAACACGTTTCTTTCGCATATAGTTGAAGCTAAATCATGTATATCACAAGTATTTGAAGCTAAACCATTTGATTCTAATGGATTTGGAGCTAAGCTTTCTACTTCGCATTGATTTCGAGCTAAATCATGTGTTTCGCATGGATTTAAAGCTAACACGTTTGTTTCATATGCAGTTGAAGCTAAATCATGTACATCACAAGTATTTGAAGCTAAACCATTTGTTTCCCATGGATTAGAGAATCAGCCTCCTATTTCGCATTGATTTGAAGCTAAATCATGAGTTTCCCATGGATTTGAAGCTAACTCGTTTGTTTCGCATGGATTTGAAGCAAACTCATTTGTTTTGCATGCAGTCGAAGCAAAATCATGTATATCACAAGTATTTGAAGCTAAACCATTTGATTCGCATGGATTTGAAGCTAAGCCTTCTACTTCGCATGAACTTGAAGCTAAATCATGTATTTCGCATGGATTTGGAGCTAACTCGGTTGTTTCGCATGCAGTTGAAGCTAAATCATGTTTATTACAAGTTTCTGATTCTAAACCATCTGTTTCGCAAGAGTATGAAGCTATGAAGCTAAACGATGTGATTCGCATGAATTTGAATCTAAATCATGTGTTTCGCTTGTATTTGAAGCTAACTCGTTTGTTTTGCATGCAGTTGAAGATAAATCAAGTGTATCAGAAGTATTTGAAGCTAAACCATACGTTTCGCATGGATTTGAAGCTAAGCCTTCTACTTCGCATGAATTTGAATCTAAATCATGTGTTTCGTTTCGATTTGAAGCTAACACGTTTGTTTCGCATGCAGTTGAAGCTAAATCATGTATATCACAAGTATTTGTAACTAAACCATTTGTTTCGCATGGATTTGAAGCTAAGCCTTCTACATCGGATTAATTTGAAGCTAAATCATGAGTTACGCATGGATTTGAAGCTAACTCGTTTGCTTCACATGCAGTTGACGCAAAATCATGTTTATCACAAGTATCTGAATCTAAACCATCTGTTTCGTATGAATATTAAGCTAAACCGTGTCTTTCGCATGAATTTGAATATAAATCATGTGAATCGCTTGGATGTGAACCTAACTCGTTTGTTTCGCCTGCATTTGAAGCTAAATCATGTATATCACAAGTATTTGAAGCTAAACCATTTGTTTCGCATGGATTTGAAGCTAAGCCTTCTACTTCGTATTGATTTGAAGCTAAATCATGTGTTATGCATGGATTTGTTGCTAACTCGTTTGTTTCGCATGCAGTTGAAGCTGAATCATGTATAAAACGAGTATTTGAAGCTAAACCATTCGTTTTGCATGGGTTTGAAGCTAATCTTTCTACATCGCATGAATTTGAAGCGGAATCATGTGTTTCGCTTGGATTTGTTGCTAACTCGTTTGTTTCGCCTGCTTATGAAACTAAATCGTGTATATCACAAGTATTTGAAGCTAAACCACTTGTTTAGCATGGTTTTGAAGATAAGCGTTCTACTTCGCATTGATTTGAATCTAACTCGATTGTATCGCCAGCCATTGAAACTATATCACTTATATCGCAGTTATCTGAAGATAAATCATTTGTTTCTCATGTATTTGTAGCTACGTCTTCTACTTCGCATTGATTTGAATCTAAATCATGTGTTTCGCATGGATTTGAAGCTGACTCGTTTGTGTCGCCTGCATTTAGAGCTAAATCATGTATATCACATGTATTTGAAGCAAAACCATTTGTTTCACATGGTTTCGAATATATGCCTTCTACTTCGCCTTGATTTAAAGCTAAATCATGTGTTTCGCATGTATTTGAAGCTAACTCGTTTGTTTCGCATGCACTTGAAGCTAAATCATGTTTATCACATATATTTGAAGCAAACCAATTTGTTTAACATGGATTTGAACCTAAGCCTTCTACTTCGTATTGATTTGAAGCTAAATCATGTGTTACGCATGGATTTGATGCTAACTCGTTTGTATCGCATGCAGTTGAAGCTAAATCATGTATAAACAAGTATTTGAAGCTAAACCATTCGTTTCGCATGGGTTTGAAGCTTATCTTTCTACATCGCATGAATTTGAAGCGAACTCGTTTGTTTCGCATGCAGTTGAAGCTAAATCATGTATATCACAAGTATTTGAAGCTAAACCATTCGTTTCGCATATATTTGAATCTAAGCCTTCTACTTCGCATGAATTTGAATCTAAATCATGGGTTTTGCTTGGATTTGAAGCTAACTCGTTTGTTTCGCACACAGCTGAAGCTAAGTCATGTATATCATAAGTATCGGAAGCTAAACCATTTGATTCGCATGGTTTAGAAACTAAGCCTTCTTCTTCGCCTTAATTTGGAGCCAAATCATGTGTTTCGCACGGATTTGAAGCTAATTCGTTTGTTTAGCCTGCATTTGAAGCTGTATCACTTATATTCGTAAGTATTTGAAGCTAAAACGTTCGTTTCGCATGGATTTGAAGCTAAGCGTTCTACTTCGCATAGATTTGAAGCTAAATCGTGAGATTCGCATTGATTTGAAGCTAACTCGATAGTTTCGCCTGCATTTGAAGCTATATCACTTCTATCGCAATTATCTGAAGATAAATCATTTGTTTCTCATGTATTTGAAGTTAAGGCTTCCACTGCGCATTTATTTGAAGCTAAATCATGTGTTTCGCTGGAATTTGAAGTTACTCGTTTGTTTCGCATGCAGTTGAAGCTAAATCATGTATATCGCAAGTATTTGTAGTTGAACTATTTGTTTCGCATGGATTCGAAGATAAGCCTTCTACTTTGTATGAATTTGAAGCTAATTCTTGTGTTTCGTTTGGATTTGAAACTAACTCGATTGTTTCGGCTGCATTTGAAGCTGAATCATGTATAACACAAATATTTGAAGCTGAACCATTTGTTTTGCATGAATATTAATCTGAACCATGTGTTTCGAACGTATTTGAAGCTGAAATATGCGTTTCGCTTGCATTTGAAGCTAACTCGTTTCTTTCGCATGCAGTTGAAGATAAATCATGTAAATCACAAGTATTTGAAGCTAAACCATGTGTTTCGCATGGATTTGAAGCTAACTCGTTTTTTTTCGCCTGCATTTGAAGATAAATCGTGTATATCACAAGTATTTGAAGCTAAACCATTCGCTTCGCATGGATTTGAAGCAAAGCCTTCAAATTCGCATTGTTTTGAAGATAAATCATGTGTTTCGCTTGGATTTGAAGCTAACACGGTTGTTTCGCATGCAATTGAAGCTAAAACATGTACATCACAAGTATCTGAATCTAATCCATCTGTTTCGCAAGAATATGAAGCTATGAAGCTAATCCATGTGATTCGCATGAATTTGAAGCTAAATCATATGTGTCGCATGGATATGATGCTACGCCTTCTACTTCGCATTGATTTGAAGCTAAATCATGTGTTTCGCTTGGATTTGAAGCTAACTTGTTTGTTTCGCATGCAGTTAAAGCTTAATTCTGTATATCACAAGTATTTGAAGCTAAACCGTTCGTTTCGCATGGATTTGAATCTAAGCCTCCTACGTCGCATGAATTTGAAACTAAATCAAGTGTTTCGCTTGGATTTGAAGTTAAGGCGTTTGTATCGCATGCAGTTGAAGCTAATTCTTGTTTATCACAAGTATCTGAATCTAAACCATCTGTTTCGCAAGAATGTGAAGCTATGAAACTAAACCATTTGTTTTGCATGAATATTAAGCTAAACCATGTGTTTCGAACGAATTTGAAGCTGAATTATGTGTTTCGCTTTGATTTAAAGCTAATTCGTTTTTTTCGCATGCAGTTGAAGCTAAATCATGTAAATCATAAGTATTTGAAGCTAAGCCATTCGTTTCGCATGGACTTGAATCTAAGCCTCCTACTTCGCATGAATTTGAATCTAAATCATGTGTTTCGCTTGCATTTGAAGCTAATTCGTTTGTTTCGCATGCAGTTGAAGCTAAATTATGTATAAACAAGTATTTGAAGCTAAACCATTTGCATCGCAAGGATTTGAAGCTAAACCATGTGATTCGCAAGAATTTGGAGCTAAATCATGTGTTTTGCTTGGATTTGAAGCTAACTCGTTTATTTCGCATGCAGTTGAAGCTAAATCATGTATATCACAAGTATCTGAATTTAATCCATCTGTTTCGCAAGAATATGAAGCTATGAAGCTAATCCATGTGATTCGCATGAATTTGAAGCTAAATCATATGTGTCGCATGGATATGATGCTACGCCTTCTACTTCGCATTGATTTGAAGCTAAATCATGTGTATCGCTTGGTTTTGAAGCCTACTGGTTTGTTTCGCCTGCATTTGAAGCTAATTCATGTATATCACAAGTATTTGAAGCTGAACCATTTGTTTTGCATGAATATTAATCTGAACCATGTGTTTCGAACGTATTTGAAGCTGAATTATGCGTTTCGCTTGCATTTGAAGCTAATTTGTTTCTTTCGCATGCAGTTGAACAAAAATCATGTAAATCACAAGTATTTGAAGCTAAACCATGTGTTTCGCATGGATTTGAAGCTAACTCGTTTTTTTTCGCCTGCATTTGAAGATAAATCGTGTATATCACAAGTATTTGAAGCTAAACCATTCGCTTCGCATGGATTTGAAGCAGAGCCTTCAACTTCGCATTGATTTGAAGATAAATCATGTGTTTCGCTTGGATTTGAAGCTAACACGGTTGTTTCGCATGCAGTTGAAGCTAAAACATGTACATCACAAGTATCTGAATCTAATCCATCTGTTTCGCAAGAATATGAAGCTATGAAGCTAATCCATGTGATTCGCATGAATTTGAAGCTAAATCATGTGTTTCGCATGGATTTGAAGCTGTATCACATATATCGCAATTATCTGAAGATAAATCATTTGTTTCTCATGTATTTAAAGCTAAGCCTTCTACTTCGCATTGATTTGAAGCTAAATCATGTGTTTCGCATGGATTTGAAGCTAACTCGTTTGTTTCGCATGCAGTTGAAGCTAAATCATGTATATCACAAAGTATTTGAAGCTAAACCATTCGTTTCGCATGGATTTGAATCTAAGCCTCCTACTTCGCATGAATTTGAATCTAAATCATGTATTTCGCTTGCATTTGAAGCTAATTCGTTTGTTTCGCATGCAGTTGAAGCTAAATTATGTATAAACAAGTATTTGAAGCTAAACCATTTGCATCGCAAGGATTTGAAGCTAAACCATGTGATTCGCAAGAATTTGGAGCTAAATCATGTGTTTCGCTTGGATATGAATCTAACTCGTTTATTTCGCATGCAGTTGAAGCTAAATCATGTATATCACAAGTATTTGAAGCTAAACCGTTCGTTTCGCATGGATTTGAATCTAAGCCTTCTACTTTGCATGAATTTGAATCTAAATCATGTGTATCGCTTGGTTTTGAAGCCTACTGGTTTGTTTCGCCTGCATTTGAAGCTAATTCATGTATATCACAAGTATTTGAAGCTGAACCATTTGTTTTGCATGAATATTAATCTGAACCACGTGTTTCGAACGTATTTGAAGCAGAATTATGCGTTTCGCTTGCATTTGAAGCTAATTCGTTTCTTTCGCATGCAGTTGACGATAAATCATGCAAATCACAAGTATTTGAAGCTAAACCATGTGTTTCGCATTGATTTGAAGATAAATCATGTGTTTCGCTTGGATTTGAAGCTAACACGGTTGTTTCGCATGCAGTTGAAGCTAAAACATGTACATCACAAGTATCTGAATCTAATCCATCTGTTTCGCAAGAATATGAAGCTATGAAGCTAATCCATGTGATCCGCATGAATTTGAAGCTAAATCATGTGTTTCGCATGGATTTGAAACTATATCCCATATATCGCAATTATCTGAAGATAAATCATTTGTTTCTCATGTATTTAAAGCTAAGCCTTCTACTTCGCATTGATTTCAAGCTAAATCATGTGTTTCGCATGGATTTGAAGCTAACTCGTTTGTTTCGCATGCAGTTGAAGCTAAATCATGTATATCACAAAGTATTTGAAGCTAAACCATTCGTTTCGCATGGATTTGAATCTAAGCCTCCTACTTCGCATGAATTTGAATCTAAATCATGTGTTTCGCTTGCATTTGAAGCTAATTAGTTTGTTTCGCATGCAGTTGAAGCTAAATCATGTAAATCACAAGTATTTGAAGCTAAACCATGTGTTTCGCATGTATTTGAAGCTAATTCGTTTATTTCGCATGCAGTTGAAGCTATATCGCTTATATTCGCAAGTATTTGAAGCCAAATCATTCGTTTCGCATAAATTTGAAACTAAGGCTACTACTTCGCATTGATTTGAAGCTAAATCATGTGTTTCGCTTGGATTTGAAGCTAACTCGTTTGTTTCGCATGCAGTTGAAGCTAAATCATATATATCACAAGTATTTGAAGCTAAACCATTCGTTTCGCATGGATTTGAATCTAAGCCTCCTACGTCGCATGAATTTGAATCTAAATCATGTGTTTCGCTTGGATTTGAAGCTAACTCGTTTGTTTCGCATGCAGTTGAAGCTATGTCGCTTATATTCGCAAGTATTTGAAACCAAATCATTCGATTCGCATGAATTTGAAACTAGGGCTTCTACTTCGCATTGATTTCAAGCTAAATCATGTGTTTCGCTTGGATTTGTAGCTAACTCGTTTGTTTCGCATGCAGTTGAAGCTAAATCATGTATATCACAAGTATTTGAAGCTAAACCGTTCGTTTCGCATGGATTTGAATCTAAGCCTCCTACGTCGCATGAATTTGAGTCTAAATCATGTGTTTCGCTTGGATTTGAAGCTAACTCGTTTGTTTCGCATGCAGTTAAAGCTAAATCATGTATATCACAAGTATTTGAAGCTGAACCATTTGTTTTGCGTGAATATTAATCTGAACCATGTGTTTCGAACGTATATGAAGCTGAATTATGCGTTTCGCTTGCATTTGAAGCTAATTCGTTTCTTTCGCATGCAGTTGAAGATAAATCATGTAAATCACAAATATTTGAAGCTAAACCATGTGTTTCGCATGGATTTGAAGCTAACTCGTTCTTTTTCGCCTGCATTTGAAGATAAATCGTGTATATCACAAGTATTTGAAGCTAAACCATTCGCTTCGCATGGATTTGAAACAAAGCCTTCAACTTCGCATTGATTTCAAGATAAATCATGTGTTTCGCTTGGATTTGAAGCTAACACGTTTGTTTCGCATGCAGTTGAAGCTAAAACATGTACATCACAAGTATCTGAATCTAATCCATCTGTTTCGCAAGAATATGAAGCTATGAAGCTAATCCATGTGATTCGCATGAATTTGAAGCTAAACCGTTCGTTTCGCATGGATTTGAATCTAAGCCTCCTACGTCGCATGAATTTGAATCTAAATCATGTGTTTCGCTTGGATTTGAAGCTAACTCGTTTGTTTCGGATGCAGTTGAAGATAAATCATGTAAATCACAAGTATTTGAAGCTAAACCATGTGTTTCGCATGGATTTGAAGCTAACTCGTTTTTTTTCGCCTGCATTTGAAGATAAATCGTGTATATCACAAGTATTTGAAGCTAAACCATTCGCTTCGCATGGATTTGAAACAAAGCCTTCAACTTCGCATTGATTTCAAGATAAATCATGTGTTTCGCTTGGATTTGAAGCTATCACGTTTGTTTCGCATGCAGTTGAAGCTAAAACATGTACATCACAAGTATCTGAATCTAATCCATCTGTTTCGCAAGAATATGAAGCTATGAAGCTAATCCATGTGATTCGCATGAATTTGAAGCTAAATCATGTGTTTCGCATGGATTTGAAGCTATATCACATATATCGCAATTATCTGAAGATAAATCATTTGTTTCTCATGTATTTAAAGCTAAGCCTTCTAATTCGCATTGATTTGAAGCTAAATCATGTGTTTCGCATGGATTTGAAGTTAACTCGTTTGTTTCTCCTGCATTTGAAGCTATATCACTTATATCGCAAGTATTTGAAGCTAAATCATATGTGTCGCATGGATATGATGCTACGCCTTCTACTTCGCATTGATTTGAAGCTAAATCATGTGATTCGCATGGATTTGAAGCTAAGCCTTCTACTTCGCATTCATTTGAAACTAAATCAAGTGTTTCGCTTGGATTTGAAGTTAAGGCGTTTGTATCGCATGCAGTTGAAGCTAATTCTTGTTTATCACAAGTATCTGAAACTAAACCATCTGTTTCGCAAGAATATGAAGCTATGAAGCTAAACCATGTGATTCGCATGAATTTGAAGCTAAATCATGTGTTTCGCATGGATTTGAAGCTATCTCATTTGTTTCGCGTGCATTTGAAGCTATATCACTTATATCCCAATATCTGAAGATAAATCATTTGTTTCTCATGTATTTGTAGCTACGCCTTCTACGTCGCATTGATTTCAAGGTAAATCACGTGTTTCTCATGGATTTGAAGCAAACTCGTTTGATTCGCCTGCATTTGAAGCTATATCACTTATATCCCAATATCTGAAGATAAATCATTTGTTTCTCATGTATTTGTAGCTACGCCTTCTACGTCGCATTGATTTCAAGGTAAATCACGTGTTTCTCATGGATTTTAAGCAAACTCATTTGATTCGCCTGCATTTGAAGCTATATCACTTATATCGCAAGTATCTGATGCTAAATCATTTGTTTCTCATTTATTTGAAGCAAATACTTCTACTTCGTATTGATGTGAAGCTAAATCATGCGTTTGTAATGGATTTGAATCTTACTCGTTTGCTTCGCCTGCATTTGATGCTATATTACTTATATTCGCAAGTATTTGAAGCTAAATCATTTGTTTCGCACGAATTTGAAGCTAAATCTTCTACATCGCATTAATTTGTGTGTCGTTCCATTTCTTTCAATTGTTTCTTCTCAGCTTTCGCCTGGTTTATCGTTTTAGCCACTGCAGCAGCGCCGCCTGACAATGCCCCCAAAGCTCCTAAAGCAGGAAACAGCAGCGGTAGAATACCACCTCGTTTGGCAATTGGTAGAATTCTTCCAGTATTGTAGCTACTGTAGTTCTTCTTCTTCTTCCCCTTGACCGCTCGTCGACCCTTCTTCCTTGTTTGACCCATACCTAATCTTGAGGGAATGTCTTTTACTTGTCTATAGCGGTATACGGAGCTGTTTCTTACCAGTCTGTAGCGGTATACAGAGCTGTTTATACCAGTCTGTAGCAGCATACAGAGCTGTTTCTTACCTGTCTGTAGCGGTATACAGAGCTGTTTCTTACCAGTCTGTAGCGGTATACAGAGCTGTTTATACCAGTCTGTAGCGGTATACAGAGCTGTTTATGCCAGTCTGTAGCAGTATACAGAGCTGTTTCTTACCAGTCTGTAGCGGTATACAAAGCTGTTTCTTTCCAATCTGTAGCGGTATATGAAGCTGTTATGTCAAAGGTTTTTTGATTGATAATGAACAAAAAAACTGTACGTGCGTTAGTTACACGGAGATGTGCTCTATCATTAGAATACGAGAAGACTGATATCTATGATGCTTGAGTTCTCGTATAAATACCTTATCGTTCGAAAAGAAAATGTAGCATAACAATAACAGTCGAGAGAGAGAGCATGCGTTTCGTACGACAGTCCTTGAATACCCAGGTTCCGACCTGCCACACGTTCGACGACCATGATGAGATAATTCGGAAGCATGGGTCATTGCTACCGAGTACTATACGATGCGTGATAAGCGACCCGTCAGGATGTGGTAAAACGAACGTCATGATTAGCCTGTTGGAAAGTCCGAATGGACTGCGATTCGCAAATGTGTACGTGTATTCGAAATCGTTACGTCAGCCAAAATATCAATACTTCAACAACTTGTTCTCGCACGTGGGCAAGGACGTAGGTTATTTTGCCTATTCGGACAACGCGGACGTGATTCCCCCGGCGGATGCTCGACCGAATTCGATATTTATCTTCGACGACGTTGCTTGTGACGAACAGGACGTTATGAGAGAATATTTCGCGATGGGCAGACATTCGCACGTCGATTGTTTCTATCTGTCGCAATCGTACGCGAGAATACCCAAACATTTGATTCGCGACAATGCCAATCTATTGATTCTATTCAATGAAGATGCCACGAATCTGCGACACGTTCATCAGGATCATGTGAATACCGATATGTCGTTCGAAAGTTTCAACGCAGTTTGTTCAAGGTGTTGGCGAAACAAGTATGAATTCCTTGTAATCGACAAAGATAGTTCTGAGAACCGAGGAAGTTACAGACGCGGATTTAACGAATTCGTCGTGCTGTGATCCGGCTCATTTGGACGGTAAGAGGTGTCGATGTCACATCGTGCTCCCCACTCGATATGCGTCCGTCAAAGAAAAACCTGCGAGCTGCCATCGTTAAGGAAATAGCTAAGACCAATGACGTCATACGTAAAAAGAGTTTAGCCTTGAAAGTTGGGAAAATGGATGTACAGTCCAACATTGAGACGAATTTACTTCCGATTGTGGAACCGTTGAAACAGCTGGTTCAAAATACAGCTACGGATGCGAAAGATAATACATCAAGTGCTGATCGACCGTTGGATTTGCAAACACAGCAGCAGCAGCAGCCGCTGTTCTCTGTGAAGAAGAAGAAAGTGGGGTGATAATTTATTAAGAAAAAGAGGAAACACGATGAAGCGACATTAACCCCAAGGATGCATTTGAAAAAGAAGAAGAATAAAGTAAATTCCCCCATCGGTGTCAGCGATGACGTTGACTATGTTGACGTTGACGATGACGACGACGACCACGATGCGGACAGCAATATGGTGCTCGAACCAACACCTTCAATGCATCCGGAGAAGGAGGTAGCTTTCGAATCATCTCCAACGGCTGCAACATCGTTGGAATCATCAATGCGAAATATTTTGAGAAGTCCTGAAAAGCATCGCGACGAATACGAGCATTTGTTCAGTAATCTTAGACCTTTAGCGAGCGAATACTTGAGAAATTTCTTTAGCGGGCCGCCGAAAAGTCAGGACAATGTGTACGGAGTGTATTTTCATAATAACAAACTGATGCTTGGAAACGTTGCGTTCGACGTGGAAAGCAACGATGATATTGTTATTAATAAAATTAGGTACAGGAGAACTCCAGGTCTCTACGAATTGATATTCAAAAGAATACCCAACGAGAACCTGTACACCGAGAACGATAAAGAAATTTATAGAAACATTCTCATCGCCACGCATGCGCACCGACGTGGTAATCAGATAATGGGAAATAAGGGCTACAAGTACAAAACTATTATAGGACCAATGTTCTCAGCGTTACGTGGAAAAGGTATAAATATTCCAACGACGATGATGCGTGTAACCAACAATCCGGTCGATTATGTGCATCGGGATGACCCAAATGAGCTGGTAGAACTTCGCGAAGCTGGATTGATTATAAATTAAATTGTTCGAATATTTATTACGTTAGTGACGAATGAAATGCCTGTTGGTAAATTTATCAAATGGTTCGATAAAACGAGTATCCGTTGGAATTGCTGCGAAACCAATCAAACGTTATTCGTAGACGAAAGTTGGGAGGTCAGATTTAAAAATATTCAGTTCAGACTCGACGACATTTGTCGGCAAATACAACAGATCGGGCAACAGCAAGATCTACTCGAGTTGTTGGTGTTAAAGAAGAAGAAGAAGAAGAAAGGAGAAGAAAACAACTGAACCAACAAACGAAATAAAATGTCTATTAATAAATTTGGTACGTTGTATAAACATAGTACGCCCGAGTCGAAAATATTGGCAGATATTTCAACTTTTTATTCGATATGTAAAAATTATGTACACGACAATGCCATATGCTCGATCGGCAATTTTTACGACGCGCGAGGCGCTAAGATAGCTCATGTCGCAAATCCTACGACGAACGATGACACGGCCACCAAACTGTACGTCGATCGCGTTTCAAAGATAGGCGATGATACTGTAACGTCATCGCTTCACCAGTACATGCAGAATAATGCGATGTGCTTCTCAACGGAATCGTACACGGCTCGAAATAAGAGGATCAAACATTTGGCGGAACCGCTTCGAAACGATGACGCGGCCACTAGATCGTACGTTGACGATGTATCGAAAAGAGGAGACGACGAGCTTCGTAGAAAAATAACAGCTAACGAAAAAGTGACGGAGGGTGTCGAACAGGCCGGTGTAAAATGCAAGTCCGAACTCGTGGGTAAAATAACGGCTAACGAAAAGTTGGCGAAGGATGCCAAACAGACTAGCGAGAAATGCAAGTCCGAACTCATGGGTAAAATAACGGCTAACGAAAAGCTGGCGAAGATGCCAAACAGACTAGCAAGAAATGCAAGTCCGAACTCATGGATAAAATAACGGCTAACGAGAAACTAACGAAAGATATGGAGCAGACTAATGAAAAATGGAGGAATAAAGTGCTAGCTAAAATATAAAATTTTCAATACGACAGTGATCAGAAAATTAAATCAATCGATTCAGATAACGATGAAATTAATGTGAAAATTGATAACGTATTTTCGGTATTGGAACAAAAGGTTGAAGCATTAAAACAGAATATGAAAGATGAAACGGACAGCTCAATCGGTAACCAACTAAAAATCTTTGAGGAAAGTTTTCGTGGTAAAATGAAGAAATTAGTTGCCGAGGAATGCCTCAAGTTCTATAAATAACATGCTTTTGCGTCGATTGCATCATTTTTGCTGGTGATTACGGTGGTAAAACATCGATTGTCGAAAGAAATTGGAGCAGCAGCAGCAACGATGCGTAACAGCAGCAGCAGCAGCAGCAAGAAATCATCGTCTCGTGATTCGCTAAAACAGACTATTCAAGACATCGTCGCGAATATAGACACGAAACATGAACATCAAGAAGACAATTCAATCAACATGAAGTAATTCAATAGATTTATGTTCGACCTGATAAATACGATAAGAAAATACGTTCTACATGTATCGGACGAGAATGACGAGTTCGACGCATTGGGCCTGCCTATAGACAGTATAAAAGTTCCTATTAACACGAAGAAGTATGTCGACAACGTTATCAACGAGAGGGCGGTAATTTTGATCAGTGACAACGAATTTTTCGATGCAAAATCTCGAATTATTCGATATTTGGCAACTCCGGTTTTCGCCAGCGATTCGGCTGTAACACTAACCCTTCCAGCCCCACTCTCAGTCCCTACAAGAGATAAGACGCGGGTATAAGTAGGGAGCTAATTATGCGCGCAGCATTGATTGATTGACATTACAATCGGTAATCCGGAGGTACATATTGTGCGCGGCGGACAAGGTCCCAGACCGGCGTGAATTAATTTGTGGAATATTGTAAAATAAAAGACACGCTGGAAAGCTATAGCTTTCCAGCTCCTTTTTAATAAAAACAAGTGCTTCAAACACTGCGTAACAATTTGGCGATCATGCCAGGATCCGTCTGCTACGATCACAAAACAGACAAAACAGGCAAAAGGACCACTACGCAGCAGAGCAAGGTAAAAAGCCTGGACTCATTATTTAAACGCTATCGCGAACCGCGGAGTTCCATACTACCTCTCACGAGCTTGAATACCGAAACCATCGTACAATGCTAAAAACACTCGCACTTCGTCGACAACACCAACAAACATACACTTATCACTTTGGATGTTCTTCTTCATCGTCTTCCATACCATATTCTCCGTGGAATATTTTTTTCTCTTTTTTTTGTCATCTTTTAAAGTTTCTTCCTGGATTCTACTTTTTATCAGCCTCTTCTTTGATCTTCAATTGCGCTATTCTTCTAGATTGTCTAACAGGTGTCTCATTTTGGGTTGCTCCCGACTGTTCTTCGGCGATGTCTGTACCAACCTCGAGACCCAGTACCATTTTTCGTTTCTTTCGCTTTTTCTGAGGTATCGGCATTAAATTCAAAGAATCGTTGACATTGTTTATTAAAAAACTCTGTTCATTGTACACTTTGCTCATTGTATACAAGGCTCAAGCATTCATATGGCCCATCCTCTCGTACCCATGTTTTAGTCTTTGTACTTGAGAATTAGTCGAAATCGCACTATTGCACTGTTCCGGAGGAATTTTCACTTCAAATAACATCCGAAATAGCTTGCCGTACCGTACACCAATTGAGGAGAGATTTCCATGCTTATCACGAATTTCGCATCTCTTCGCGTATGCATGGAATGAGTACTGTTTATCAATTATCGCACCAATTGAAAAAAGATTTCGTTTCAACTCTGGCACATATAAAACATTTTCAACTCTTCATTCTTGATTTCGATTGTTCACATTCTCTAATACTACTACCGTTCCTCTTCCTGCTGCTTCTAACACTTTGTCATCTGCTATTTTCACATAATGATTATTGGTCAACGATACAAGCGAGGTAAACAAGTCTTTGCAACACGACATATGCATATTCGCACCAGAATCCGCGATCCATATGTCTTTATCACTGCTAGTAGTTTGCGAAGAATACGCCGTGACTTCACTGATGTAAGTAGAATCTATTAATTTCGACTCTGTTGCGTCTTCAGTTCGCTTCTTTTGTCCTCTCTTCGGGCACTCTCTCATCCAATGACCCTTTTCTTTGCAGCAATTACGTGTTGTTCTTTTCTTGAGGTCTTCTATCCTCATCTTTGCTTCGCTTTTGCTGAATTTACTGTTCCTTTTTGCATCTTTGTCGTCCGAATACTTCTTCAATTCGAGCGCTTGCACTCGAACTACAAGAGATGACCCGTTCTCTCCATCGGCTTCAGAGAGTCATTTATCCTCGCGGATGAGCCTGGCAAACAGATTTTCTTTCTTTCGCTCCGCTTTTGCAGTACATTCCCATGTCATTTTAAATGCGGAAAACTTAGAAGTTAGGCAACTCAACAGCTTACATTCCACAGCGGCATCGGAGAGTTCTTCTTCTGCACCCGCTAATCTCTTACAGATGCTTTCAAATCGCTCAACTTGAAGAGCGATAGATTCACCATCTATAAATCGGAATGCATAGTATTCTTGCCATGCACTTTGTTTAGTGTCTTCACTTGAGTCACTATACAAATTCTTGAGTTTTGTCCAAATCTGTTTTGGATCAGCGCAGTTAATCAAATTTGGATGTAGTCTCTTATCTACAGATCCAAGGAGAATAACTGCAGCCTGTGCTTGAGATTTTTTCCATCTCTTCCAGTCGTCCACTCCTGTGCGGTTAGGCTCTGCTTCTGTGCCATTCACAAAGCCAGAAAGATCTTTTGCCTCCAACGGGAATGAAATACCGAATTTCCACATCGGGTAGTTCGTTCCGTCCAGCTTGATCAGATCAATTGAATCTTTATTGGCCATGATAAAGATGATGTGTCGCACGTTATTCTTTAAACACACGTCACACCACTATGCACTTGAATGTGTCCGAATAAATACACTAGTGGCGCAATGGAAGCGTGCTAGGGCCCATAACCTGTTGATTATTTATTGAACACACAAGATCTAATCTAGAGGCTTGCTCGTGAGAACTTAGAGACAACGAGTGTACTCTTAGGCTGTTCACCGACGACTAACTAAAAACGCGGAAGACCCGCAAACTATGGGTCGAGAAATCTTTATTGGTCATAAATAACTAATCCGTGTAACGGACTTTCGAGCCAACGCACGTTTCGCGCTCACGTGCCCTGCAGATGAGCAGCAAGGGCCGTTTTACCTAAGAAAACGGACAAGGCAGTAAAATTTACAAATTACACATTTTCAACAGCATTGAAAATGCTTTTACATATACAGTAACCCGTATTCCCCATTATCTGGTTACCTCGTTGATGCGCGCGCGTAGCGATGAGAATGTTTCTGTAAATATTCTTATCGGTCTCGGTGTACAGGTTCTCGTCGGGTAGTCGGGTATTCTTTTGAATATCAATTCGTAGAGACCTGGTGTTCCCTTGTACCTAATTTTATTGATAACGATATCGTCGTAGCTTTAAACATCAAACGAGGTGTTTACATGCATCAGTTTGTCATTGTGAAAATACACTCCGTACACGTCGTCCAAATTTTTCGGTGGTCCGCTAAAAAAATCGCTAAAGGTCCAAAAATGTTGAACAAATGTTCGTATTCGGCGCGGTGCGTTTCAGGACTTTTCAAAATGTTTAGCACCGATGATTCCAACGAGGCCGTAGGAGACGATTCGAAAGCTTTCTCCTGTTGCGCCGAAAGTATCGTAGGTATCGGATCGAGCGCCTTATTGCCACCCGCCTCGTTATCGTCACTGTTGCCACCGTCGTTGCCATCGTCGTCGTCGCCGTCGTTATCGTCTTCGTCGTCGTACAACACATAGTCAATGTCATCGTCGGTAGGAACAGAGGAATATATTTTCTTTTTCTTCTTCAAATGCATACGATCGGCGTATTATCGTTCGCTTCCGTAGCTGTATTTTCAATCAGCTGTTTCAACGGCTCCACGAACGAACGCAAATCCGCCTCAATGTTCGACTCCGTATCCATTTTCCAAACCTTCGGGGCTAAACTCTTCTTACGTATGACGTCACTGGTCTTGGCTATTTCTTTGGTGATCGCGGCTCGCCGATTTTCCTTAGACCGACACATATCGAGCGGTACGATGCGACTCCGATGACTCTTGCAGTCCAAATGAGCCCCCGATCACAGCACGACGAATTCGTTAAATCCGCACCAGTAACGACCACGATTCGCAGGGCTGTCTTTGTCGATTACGAGGAATCCATACTTGTTTCGCCAACAGCTCCTACAAAGTGTGTTGAACGTTTCGAACGACATATTTGTATTCGCATGATCCTGATGAACGTGTCACAGATTCGTGACAACTTGATTGAATAGAATCACTAGATTCACATTGTCACGAATCAAATGTTTGGGTATTCTAGCGTACGATTGCGACAGATAGAAACACACGTCGTGCGATTGTCTGCCCATCGCGAAATATTCTCTCATGACATCCTGTTCGTCGCAAACAACGTCGTCAAAGATAAATATTGAATTTGGTCGAGCATCTGCTGGGGGAATCACGTTCGCGTTGTCCGAGTAGGCAAAATAACCTACATCCCCCACGGACGAGAGCGAGTTGCTCAAGTATTGATACTATTGTCTGTACACCGTTACGGACTGGTAAAAACAGCTCCGTATGCCGTTTACAGACTGGTAAAAACAGCTCCATATATCATTACTGACTGGTAAAAAGAGCTCTGTATACCGTTACAGACTGGTAAAAACAGCTCCATATACCGTTACAGACTCGTAAAAAAAGCTCTGTTTACCGTTGCAGACTGGAAAAAACAGCTCCGTATACCGTTACAGATTGGTAAAAAACAGCTCTGTATACCGATACGGACTGATAAAAACAGCTCTGATGAGGTTAGGTATGGGTCTGAAGAAGAAGGTGGAGGAGGAGGACCGACGAGCGGTCAAAGGAAAGAGAAAGAATGGTAGTAGAAACAGTGTCGATAGAATTCTACCGATCGCCAAACGAGGCGGTTTTCTACCGCTGTTGTTACCTGCTTTGGAAGCTTTGGAAGCGTTGACAGGTGGCGCTGCTGGGGTGATCAAAACGATAAACGATGCGAAAGCTGCGAGGAAACAATTGGAAGAAGCGCGACGACACAATTGCGCTATGGAGGGCCGTGGAGTGTATCACACCGTACAAACGTGGAAAAGGAATGAAGAAAAGAAAAAAAAGACAAAAGAAAGGAAAAAGATAACTCGGCGACGGACGTTGAATTGAAAATCGCCTGAATTGAAAATTACCGCATTTTCGCGGAGTTTTCATGCGCGATGAATTCTCGAAACAAGTATGGGTAAACGAACGAGTAATAGTGAATCTGGATAGCGGTCATGGTTCAGGAACGCACTGGGTCCCATATATAAAGCATAGTTCGCAAGTCAGTTACTTCGATAGTTTTGGAGATCTTCGACCACCGATCGAATTGATTCGTTATTTCGGACCGAACGCGGCGATCTCGCACAATCACAAGATTTATCAAAGTTACGACGAAAGCGTGTGCGGACAATTGTGTGTGAAATTTCTGCGAGGAACTATGATATAGTTCGTCGCAAGGATGTCATACACGTTCACGTTATCGGGAAGAAGTAGCGTGTTATTGTCCAAGTAATTCCCGCCTATATATTATATTTCCACAATACTGATTACGAACTGGGCCTGCTCGATTTGCAAACTTATTACACGATACCATACATCAGATCAAATATCGAAAACAATAAATCCTATTTCGGTGACGAGGGTGAGGAGATAATCATCCCGGACGGTTCGCACGAACTGGAGGTGATCAACGCTTACTTGAGGCGTGAGATAAGCGCGCGGTATCCTTCTCCAACCAAAGATAACAACGATGTAAAATATCCACTAATCCTACGAGCGAACAACAACACTATGAAAAGCGAAAGTAAAAGTGCATATAAGATAGATTTTACGAAACCTGACGCCGTGGGTCCTATCCTAGGATTCTCTAGGAATCGCATTCTATCACTGAACTCGTGGCATGTATCGGACACTTCCGTGAATATCATTAACACATCTAATATTCGAATAGAATGCAACGAAACCACCGGTTCGTACGATAACGGGAAACTGTTTCACATGATACATGAATTCGTGCCCAACGTGTCGCCGGGGTATAAAATATCGGAAACGCCAGCACGAGTCATTTACATTCCAATCGTTACACGATCAATGGATGATTTAACGATTCGCATCGTGGACCAGTCTGGACAATTGATTGATTTTCGAAACGAAGAAATCACGGTACGGATGCACGTTCGTCGAACCGTCTCATAACCTTGACATAACCGTTATGATAGTTCATAATAATAATACGATATCGAATACGTCGAACATAAAAAACGGTGCGCCGTTTCGAAATAACAACAACAACAGTAAGGAGAAGAAGACAAGAAAACTAACCGCGCGAAAAGTGGAATATCTACGATCTTTGGGATTCATCGTTACCAAGTAATCGAACTCGCTTCACCACCATGTCCGACGACATTTTGAACATCTCCGAGGCACCAATCATCGATAATCGAATAACTAAGATCGACCTTCACACCTACAATCCGTGCGTCAGCACAACGTTTGGAAATAGCGATGAGATAAGAATACCCTTTCAACATCAAGACTGGTACACTCTTCCGTGTAAAAGCTTCCTATACGTGCAGGGAAGACTCAGCCTACCAGGAGGATCGACCAACGATATGGTGGCTCTAGACAACAATGCGGTAGCGTTTATGTTCGACGAGATACGTTACGAGTGGAAATCGATCGGTCCAGAAATCCCGATACAACGACGACCTTGAAGAATTACGTCAGTCTGAACATTACGAAGAGCAACGCGCTGTCCAACGCGGGCTGGATGTACAGAAACGACGATCAACGGAGGGAAACTCTCATCGCAACGCTTACAAATTTGCTAAATTTCAACTTTTGCGTGCCTATGGACACATTGCTAGGCTTCTGCGAAGATTACAAACGCGTTGTAATAAATGCTCGGCACGAATTGATTTTGATTCGCGTGCGCAACGAAACCTGTCCTGGATTTGCATAAAATTTAATGCAGAATGCCGCGCTTCGCTTTGGAAGAAATACACAAATTGTCGATGCTGCGTATTCTTGAGAGCGAAAGATCGTTCAGCATGAGTTTCTGTTCGTGGAAACTGTATGAATATTCGATGCTGCAAACAACCACGAAGCACACGTGGGCGATAAAAACGGCTCCGCAAATGGAAAAACCGCGATACGTGATATTCGCGTTACAAACCGAAAGGAAAAATGATTTAAAGAAAAACGCTACCCAATTCGATTCGTGCTTCTTATCCAATAGTCGACTTTTCTTGAACTCGGAAATGTATCCCTACGACGATTTAAACATCGATTTCGAAAAGGATAAATACGCGTAGCTCTACGACATGTACGCCAAATTTCAAGAGTCCTATTATGGAAACGGCGAGATGTTACTGAATACAATCGACTTTCTAATTTACGGACCGTTTGTCGTCATCGATTGCTCGCGACAAAACGAAGCGCTCAAAAATTCAACCATCGACGTGCGAATCAAATTCGAATGTCAAAAGGATGTCCTGCCTTCGATGGCCGCATACTGCCTGATGATACACGACTGCATCGTCGAGTACAACCCGTTGATATGCTATCACTTTTCCTACTAAATTTCCATAAAAATTCTTTTTTTCTAAGTAAAATTGTTTAAACTGGCGTAACGTAATGTATTTCATTTGTGTATGTTCATAACAGTAATTTACAAATCTGTATAGTATTAGAATCTTGATTATTACCTTAAATAAATCTAAATTACGTTAATTTTAAAGTGTGCTATCTATTCGTCCGGCACTGTAGCCCGTTGAGTTTCTTCTTCTTTGAGCTTCTTCACATGTCGCGAAGTAAAGATATTTTTCTACCAGAAAGTATCAGTGCACATTTCATTTTACATCCACTTCCAATTCATACATTTTTTATGCAAAGCACATTTATTCGTGGCGTCGAATAAAATTTTCATATTTTATCTGTATCTTTATTTGAAGGCTACGAATAGATTTGCGGATGACTTTTGCCAGAATGTAGAAGATTCAATCTTTTACATACTTGAATATACCTTCATAAAGTAGGGATTGAAAACAATTATGACATCGGTTTCAGTTCGTGAAAGAATTATGGAGAACCCAAAAATTCTCATCAAACAGTTTCCATTGTTTAAAACCGATATTATATGGATTCCATGACTGTTAATTTCCAGTTCAGTGTGATAGCCAGATAGGTTAAGTGTGTTAATTACTGTGCCCATTAAAGTGGCGTCCGAAGTTTTCGACAAATTATATGGTTTTCTTTATCTATGGTGCCCTTCGTAAAAAACATTTAAAATATATGTAGATGTCTTTTACATAAATACGAATTTTATTAGAATTAAAATATATAAGGAACACAAAATATTTAACAAAATATAAATAGTAGTTTTCGATCGAGTTACTGTGCCTTGTAAGAATGAAAAGTTAACTACTGAAATATTGAACGTCAAAATAATCTTTATAATATTTATAATATGTGTTTCGTATAAACTTTAATTTCTGTATATATAATTCTCAATAGTATTTGATATGTATTCCTTATCTATTTTGATGTTTTTTATTTTATTTTATTTTTTACCACATTCATGCTTTTATTAGATCTTTCATACTTGCACACTTATGTGTATGTATAGTTGGTATTCGTACATCTACTGTATACATATATACATAAATGTGTAGTAGATACATATATATATATATATACCAATGTCATATTTACGAGACAAGGAATTAATTGTTTAATTAATTTTTTCTCAAGCGTCTATTAATTACAAATTTTTCGTCAATACGAAGCACTTACATTTTCTTTTTCGTTTGATTTATGAGAAGTCATACTGAAAATATAGTTTCTGGATGAATCAAACAGATACGAGTAACTTAATTAAATCGTTACTTATCTCACATTCTTCGCAGGAAGACTATGCTAGAATTTTTAAGTAAGAAGCAAAAACAGTGCGTCGTATAATCGGTATGTCGCGTAGACTAGAGTCAGGTAAGAGGGGCATCGTTCCTGACATCTACTTGTCGGTAAACATGTTACTATGTCGGATAAACAGAGTCCAAATAAACGGAGGTCTACTGTAATAGCAAAATTGTATCAAAGTAATTTAGTTATTGTCTAGTATATTAGTCTTTCTATCATCTAGAAAAAATTCAAATCATTTGATCCAGTTTTAAAGAAGTTGTAGTAGTTTATCTCATCCTCGCATAATTTTAGTGTGTCATCACTGACGCCGTGATATTGCTATGGCCTTGTATTTTATCAATTTTCTCGCTACGCGAATACTAAGGTTCGACGGAGTCTGCGAATACGTGTGTTGCGGCACGCGCCGCGCCTCCTTTGACTCGAATTCCCGGAAGACAACTCATAATACAATGACATAACATTTTTTTAATTTTAACATTTTAATACTTATTTTTTAAATATATTCCTGATACTTATCTGATTAAAATGACACCAAATATGATATAGTTTGGACAAATATTTCTGTTTATAATAAAATCAAAAACGACATAATTTCGATTACATTTATTTATCAAATACTTAACGTGTAATTCATTTTATTTTATTATCGTTGTAGTTATCTAAGTAAAATACATTGTTATTTTTAAAAACAGTACTTGAAAAGCTGCATTGATATCATGCATAATTAGAAGCGTACAAAATTATATTCTACGTTAAATTGTTTTGTTGCATATCGTCCTTGAATTGTCAAGTGCGTGGCGAAAGGTGATGGTTTTCCTCCATTCTTTAATAACACATAATATAACAGAAAATTAATTTGTAAATAATTCATATTCAAATTGGCTGCGAATTTTTATCATTGTATGATTACGTATGTACTTACTTATCTGATGCTCCCTTGCTGAAGAGATATGATTTTAATGCCTGCACGAGATATTTTATGTAAGATGGTGTAGCTGCTGTTTCAAATGTTAGTCTCTCGATTAGAATACGTAATTTCTGTTCACAATTTCCTTTCCTTCTTCCTCCTGAGAGCCTAATAAAAATTGTGTGACATGTGTTGGGGTGCATCGTTCTCCTGTAATCGTACTTATAATGTCTAGTTAATCATGTTCACGCTTTCTCGTGTCTGATTGAATGGGATGAGCATTTTTATATAAAGATCCTTCCATTCCGAAAAGCGATGAAACGTCTAATAGAGCCTTAGAAATAGTAAGGAATTTAAAATTAGTTAATGACCATGTAGAACGAGGCTTGAAGTTTATCACCGAATGTACTAACTTATCAAAGAAAAATGAATATAATAAACAATTCATTTTACAAGTATTGGAAGATTATCGGTGACGTTATCCAAATGCCAGCAAATCAATCTGATAAAAAGCTGTATATTGACCAGTATATAACATTTTATAAGATATTTCAATTAATTTTATTATAACGTATAATTTTAAATTAAGTCTCGATAATATTATATAGATGTAAGATTATATTTTCATAAAAAAATATTTAGTACTGCCTCTAAAACAGTGGAACACATTTATATTAAAATTAACGTAATTAATAGAAATTTCAAATCTTTGATCCCGATGCGACACTGGTTACCGTTATCCAGTCACTTTGAAATTTTGCGCACATTATTTCTTCACCCTCAAAAATCATTTTTTACACATGTAATTAAGGAACACCCTTGCGTTTACTTTTTCTTGTACCTCTGTCCTGTTTGGCGGGGGACATGGTCATCGTCTTACCATATTTTTCTAATACTAATTTTGGGGATTTTACGAGGTCACTCTGACCGTGCGGCCGCTCAGCCCCGTGGCGGTACGCGGTCGGCGTTGTTTTTATCAGCGAAATCCGCCGTGTACGTGAAAGTAGTGAAAGAGCAAAATCATTTCCGGACATGCGAACACTAACCTCTTCCCGTGCCATTTAGCTCGACGAAACTCGAGTAACCAAGCGGCAGCCATCAAAGCGCGCTAAACAGACCAGACCAGACTGATGCTCGAGGACAGTCGCAATACGAGCCGAAATGTAAATACTAGTAGTAGTATTGATGTAAATACTAGAAGTAAACGCTAAGACAAAATGATGTAGTCCGACGACGTGTCGCTCGCCGAGGTATTTCGGACTCCACAGTCCACGTAAACTTGTATAAAATGTGTTGCGCACGGCGCAAAAGAATTGTTAATAATTACGATTGTTGGAGCACGGCTCCGTTCAGCGTAGAAAAGTGAAGCACGGCTTAGGATGGGCGCAAGGGCGCAGAATTAAACACGTGACGTTAACGACCGAAATCTTGACAATCCAAATTGTATTGCGTTGCACTGTATTGTATCGAATTGTAACGGTTATCGAAATGTGCGGCAGTATATATAGACACCTGGCCGATGTTCAAGGGGAAGCATCGTCAGGTGTCGATGGCCGGGTCATTGCCTTCTAAGGCAAAAACGCCGCGTATACATACGGCCGAGGCGAGCGTTTGACGGTCGGGCCAACACACGTTGATTGTGTTATTGTCTTGCGGCCTCGCCGTTTATTCGACAAAAAAGGTGCCAAACCAGCGTGGCACACGCGCGGCGCTTAAGAGCGGTAACACGGCGACGAGTTCGCGCCACGTCTGGTTGAGCTCGTCCGGCAGCGGAGCATCCCAATCCGCACCCCCCAACCATAGCTCCTGCAGCAATATTTTTGCTTTGATTACTGCCGGTGCCGCCCAGCCCAGCGGGTCGTACAAGCGCGCGATCACCGATATCACCGCTCTCTTCGTGACCGACGGAGCGGAGTCTGGGACGACGGTGAACCCGAAGGAGTCGGAGTCCGGACTCCAATCCACCCCCAACAAGGGATGGTACTGTTGGGCAGCCCCCGTGAGGTCCACCGCCGCCGACTTCTGGCTATTTGCCAACACCAGAAGGGTGTTGGCTGCCCATTTTCCTAGCTTGAAGCCCCCACGCCCTAGGAGGCGTGTGAGCTCGTCACGGCAGGCTATAGTTTCCTCTACCCCGTCAGCGCCGAAGAGAGCGTCATCAACGTAGAAATTCGAGCGCATTATCGCTCGCGCACGAGGGAAGTGCGCTCCCTCGTCTTCGGCGAGCCGCAGTAGGACGCGCTGAGCTAGGTATGGGGCGCAGGCCGTCCCGTATGTGACGGTGGTGGGCCGGAATTCGCGAGGCTCTTGGTCGGGCCCACACCGCCATAAAATCCGCTGCAGATCCGCGTCCTCCTCGTGCACGCGGATCTGCCGAAACATCTTGTCGATGTCAGCCTTGAGGGAGAATCGCGGGACTTGCCAGCGCAACAGTACCGAGAAGATGTCTCGCTGCAACTTCGGCCCCGTCAGTAAGTAATCGTTGAGGGACAGTCCGCTGGAAGTGGGGCTAGAGGCGTTGAAAACAACGCGGAAGCGCGGTGTTCCGTCCACGTTCCGCTTGACCACTGGGTGGTGCGGAAGGAACACCGCGCCATCCTGCAGTCCCTGAGGGGCCTCCTCCATATGCTCGAGGGCCTCATATTCGGCCAGAGTCTCGGTACGCGGTCTCAGACTGACTGTCGCCCCTTAGTCGCCGCTCGACTCCACGGAGCATGACTATGGCACGGCCCTTTGACGAGCCGAGAGCGAGGGGTGGTTCGGTGCGCAGGGGTAACCGAACCACGTATCGTCCGTCCGCCCACCGTGAGACGGTGTTGACGAAATGTTCCTCGCACCTCGATTCGTCAGGGGAGAGAACAGATTTGGGACTCGTCTCCTCGAGCTCTCAGAACAATCGCAATTGCTGCTCCAACTTCTCCTCCGAGCGACAGTGCAGGGACGCCACTGAGGGATCGGGATCGTTCACGGGTGTCGATGCGGCGCCCGAGACGACCCAACTGAATACCTTTTCCAGCGATGGGCTAGCCTGTTGTTCCGCGGCGCAGGCCGGGACCGATCACATCACCGTAACGATCGACCCCGATTAAGAGATCTACTGGGAGATCTAAAGTTGGATCAGGATCCGCTAAAACGAGGTCCTGCAGATGCGGGTAAACGCGAATATCGACGGTCGTCTTGGGCGCGTACCCGGTTAGTCTCCGGAGGACGAACGCGGAAAGCGGCACAGAAGCGTTCCCGTGCCCGGTCAACCGTAAGACCAGGTCGACCCGCGAAGTCGCGCGACCCACCGGCGCGTCCCCCGCACCCGTCACGGTGATAGCCGCGGGCCGCTTAGGAATGCGGAGGGCCTGGAAGAGGGATTCGGAGACGAAAGTCGCCTTCGATCCCTGGTCCAACAAGGCCCTCACCGGTCTTACCCCCCACCCCGTCGCGTGTCTCTACCCATACTAGAGTGGTCGCGAGCAGTACGGCCCTGCTTCCGCTCCAGCGTGCGACGCAGTTGTGGACCGCGCTGTGCCTCCCGCCCGGGTTCTACCGCGGTTGATTCTGGCCCGCCACCAACCCCGGAATCCTGGTAAATCAGGATGTGGTGCGAGCCGTTTCAAACGGAACAGCTCGACGCGGAGGGACACGATGTCGCGGGGTGTCCCGAACGGAGGCAGTTGAAGCAGCAACCGCGCGCCCTAACGAAATCCCGGCGGGTGGTTCTCGCCGTACTTTCGGCAACGGCTCGCCGTCGTCGTCGCCATCGCGTGGGAGCGTACCGGTGGTGGAGGTCGGGCTGGCCTACGCTCCGCGGTGGTAGCCGAAGGCTCCGGAGCCATCCTGAGCTCCGCGAAGAACCCGACCCGATGCTCCAGGAACTCGTCGAGTCTGGCGTACGTGGGTGGATCAACGGCAGCGCGGATTTCGTAGATCCACGCCTCTCTCGACTTTGGATCGAGTTTTTCCACCGTTAGGTGGACCAGCAGGTCGTCCCAGTGGTCCACCGGCCGCCCCAAATTTCGCAGCTGGGCCAACGCATCGTTAGTGCGACGACGCAGCAAGGCGAGACCGCTGCCGTCGCGATCGCGGGTGAGCGGCGCAAGGGCCAGGAAGCTCGACAGGAGCGCACTGACGACCAGCCGCTTCCGGTCATACCTCCTCACCAAGGCCGCCCACGCGATGCCAAAGTTCGCCGCTGTCACGGAGTAGTGAGCAATCTCGGACGCTGCTTCTTCCTCTAAAGCACCTTTGAGGTACTGTAGTCGCTGGACGTTGTGAAGGGTCCGGTTCTTTACGACCAGCGACTCAAACTGATCCGAGAAGCTCGGCTACTCCGTGTAGCAGCCGGCGAACCTTGGCAATGGGAGTCGCGGTAGCTGCGGCGCGCTACAGGACTCTGACTCCCTAATCTGGCTCGCGTCAGCCAGCGGAGCAGAACGGAGCAGAACAGAGCAGAGCAGAGCAGAGCAGTTCCCGCAACGTTATAATACTCGTCCAGAATTTTCTCCTGTAAAGAAACAAAGATATCTTCATTTAGATTCGTCCACACCGACATGCATCTTGTGGCACTCGGTAAAAACCCGACGAACATCTCGCTGTTCCTCTCGCAGAACAATATAAATACTAATCAAATAATCTAAATACGCGACGTCGAACAAATATCGGATAAATTGCTTCGCTTTCGTCTTCCGCCGGCCCTCTTTTATCATCCACGTTCTTCCTTTTCCATCGGTAAGATTGATGGGATAACGTTGTTGTTTTCTTAACCCTCTACGCTCGAAGCCGTTTCAACTGTGAACCTAAAATAATTGTTCCGTCTTACAATCTCGTTAATTTGAAGATCGGATCGAAAGACATCCAGACGTTTAGGAATCTTCTTTGGGAGATCGAGGCCAATCTGAGAAGACGACGGAATATTTATGTTGAAGAGTAACTTGCATATTTTTCTACTGAATATATTTTATTCAAGTTTTTTAATTAGCTTCTCCTTGGCCAGGCTCGCGCAGAGTTACGATCGAATTGCTCGAGGAATTTTAATGAATAAAGGTTACATCGCAATTCAATCGCGTTGTAATTCTGTCACATCGTGATTCAATTACATTGTAATTTGATCGCATTGCAATTCAATTACATTGTCATTCGATCACGTTGTAATCTGTGATTCGGATCTCTATTCAATTCGCTTCAATTACAATGCAATTCGTAATTGCAATCACAGCACAATTGCAAAATACTGGACAATTAAATTGCATGAATCGCAAATGATGATGCAACCGAATTGAAAATCGCGAATTAAAAAATAATAAATTAATAAGTAAGACTTCGAAAACATTGAGACATTAAAGTCGCGTTCGTTCCAGTATCGAAGAAGTTAATTGCGTTTTGAAAGATGTTCGAATCCTTTTCGCCAGCGGTTGAGAAAAATGTATTAAGAAATAATATACAGTATTAATAATAACAATATTAGGTGAAATTATAATATATTCTTTGGAAGACGAGAAAATTTACTTACGTATCGACAGTCTGTACGTATTCGTTTTTTAAATCCGTTTGCGCGTTGATGTGGCATCCCATGGAGCTATCTGTAAAAATAGTGTATGTGACCGTTAATTGCAATTACGCAATTATATATCTGTTAATAAATATGTAATTTTACATATAGCGCTGTCGCACGTGAACGTACGTAATTTTATATTTCCTATCTTCTCAATCATTTAATCCTTCGCGTTCGACCGGTGACTCGCCACTCAAAATTATATTAATATATTAATTGTTATTATAATAATCATAGTAATTATAATAACAATATTATAATACTATGATCATATTATAATATAATACGTTACAACATAATTTTAACGTTATAATAATCGCAATAATGATATAATAATATCTGAATAACGGTCCGAAAAGATGATTGCACAACGAAATATTTGATTTCGCGCAGAACGACACAATAACAGGGTGACTTAACGGGGGTTAGTTTCTTATTCTGCGAATTGCGCAGCGTTTCGGTTTTGACTTGTTTTAAAGGAGAATAGTAACAGTTGTATTTTTTGTGCCGACTCGCGGTCGTCTGTATACTCTAATAAATCGGGGCGCGGCTGTAATACGTCACGAGGATGTCGAAAACAATACGTCAAAGTCTATGTTAATTACGAGTCGCAATATTCATTTTCATACGCATCTATAAAACGCACTTAAATTATACAAAATGAAAATCCTACAAATCGGAGAAATTATTGAAACATTCATTCTATATTATATTCACAGTTAAAATGTCTTCCGATATGAAACCGGTTGATATATTACATGAAAAACGATTGCACAACGCAATGTTCGACTTCGCGTGGAACGACGCAGCAACAGGGTAGTGGGGATACAACGGGGTCTGTTTTCTCATTCCACGGGTACGCAAGCAAATTGCGCAGTGTTTCTGGTTTCGACCTGTTTCAAGGGAGAATAGTAACAGTTGTATTTTTTGTGCCGACTCGCGGTCGCCTGTATACCCTAATAAATCGGGGCGCGGCTGTAAATACGTCGCGAGGAATTCGAAAACGTAATAGTAATAGTAAACGAGTTAGCTTTAAATCCATGCGATAGAAAGGAGTTAGCTTCAAATCCATGAGAAACACATGATTTAGTTTCAAATCAATGCGAAATAGAAGGCTGATTTTCGAATCCATACAAAACAAATGGATATTCTTCAAATACTTGTTATATACATGATTTAGCTTCAACTGCATGCGAAACAAACGAGTTAGCTTCAAATCCAAGCGAAACACATGATTCAGCTTCAAATCAATGCGAAATAGGAGGCTGATTTTCAAATCCATGCGAAACAAATGGTTTAGCTTCAAATACTTGTGATATACATGATTATGCTTCAACTGCATGCGAAACAAATGAGTAAGCTTCAAATCTATGCGAAACAAACGAGTTAGATTCAAATCCATGCGAAACTCACGATTTAGCTTCAAATCAATGCGAAATAGAAGTCTGATTTTCGAATCCATGCGAAACAAATGGTTTAGCTTCAAATAAATTTGATATAGTAGATTTAGCTTCAACAGCATGCGAAACAAACGAGTTAGCTTCAAATCCATCCGAAACTCGTGATTTAGCTTCAAATCGATGCGAAATAAAAGGCTGATTTTCGAATCCATGCGAAACAATTGGTTTAGCTTCAAATACTTGTGATATACTAGATTTAGCTTCAACAGCATGCGAAACAAACGAGTTAGCTTTAAATCCATGCGATAGAAAGGAGTTAGCTTCAAATCCATGAGAAACACATGATTTAGTTTCAAATCAATGCGAAAAAGAAGGCTGATTTTCGAATCCATGCAAAACAAATGGATATTCTTCAAATACTTGTTATATACATGATTTAGCTTCAACTGCATGCGAAACAAACGAGTTAGCATCAAATCCAAGCGAAACACATGATTTAGCTTCAAATCAATGCGAAATAGGAGGCTGATTTTCGAATCCATGCGAAACAAATGGTTTAGCTTCAAATACTTGTGATATACATGATTTAGCTTCAACTGCATGTGAAACTAACGAGTTAACTTCAAATCCAAGCGTAACACTTGATTTAGCTTCAACTCAATGCGAAGTGGAAGGCTGATCTTCGAATAGATGCGAAACAAATGGTTTAGTTTCAAATACTTGTGATGTACATGATTTTGATTCAACTGCATGCGAAACAAATGAGTAAGCTTCAAATCCATGCGAAACAAACGAGTTAGATTCAAATCCATGCGAAACTCACGATTTAGCTTCAAATCAATGCGAAATAGAAGTCTGATTTTCGAATCCATGCGAAACAAATGGTTTAGCTTCAAATACTTGTGATATACTAGATTTAGCTTCAACAGCATGCGAAACAAACGAGTTAGCTTTAAATCCATGCGATAGAAACGTTAGCTTCAAATCCATGAGAAACACATGATTTAAATTCAAATCATTGCGAAATGGAAGGCTGATTTTCGAATCCATGCGAAACAAGTGGTTTTGCATCAAATACTTGTGATATACATGATTTAGGTTCAACTGCATGCGAAACAAACGAGTTTTCTTCAAATCCAAACGAAATACTTGATTTTGCTTCAAATCAATGCGAAGTAGAAGGCTTAGCTTCAAATCCATGCGAATCAAATGGTTTAGCTTCAATTACTTGTGATATACATGATTTAGGTTCAACTGTATGCGAAACAAACTAGTTTTCTTCAAATCCAAACGAAACACTTGATTTAGCATCAAATCAATGCGAAGTAGAAGCCCTAGTTTCAAATTCATGCGAATCGAATGATTTGGTTTCAAATACTTGCGAATATAAGCGATATAGATTCAACTGAATGCGAAACAAACGAGTTAGCTTCAAATCCAAGCGAAACACTTGATTTAGCTTCAAATCAATGCGAAGTAGGAGGCTTAGTTTCAAATCCATGCGAATCAAATGGTTTAGCTTCAAATACTTGTGATATACATGATTTTGATTCAACTGCATGCGAAACAAATGAGTTAGCTTTAAATCCATGCGATAGAAACGAGTTAGCTTCAAATCCATGAGGAACACATGATTTACCTTCAAATCATTGCGAAATAGAAGTCTGATTTTCGAATCCATGCGAAACAAATGGTTTAGCGTCAAATACTTGTGATATACTAGATTTAGCTTCAACAGCATGCGAAACAAACGAGTTAGCTTTATATCCATGCGATAGAAACGAGTTAGCTTCAAATCCATGAGAAACACATGATTTAGATTCAAATCATTGCGAAATGGAAGGCTGATTTTCGAATCCATGCGAAACAAATGGTTTAGCTTCAAATACTTGTGATATACATGATTATGCATCAACTGCATGCGAAACAAATGAGTAAGCTTCTAATCCATGCGAAACAAACGAGTCAGATTCAAATCCATGCGAAACACTTGATGTAGCTTCAAATCAATGCGAAGTAGAAGACTGATCTTCGAATCCATGCGAAACAAATGGTTTAGCTTCAAATACTTGTTATATACACGATTTAGCTTAAACTGCATGCGAAACAAACGAGTTAGTTTCAAATCCAAACGAAACACTTGATTTAGCATCAAATCAATGCGAAGTAGAAGGCTTAGCATCAAATCCATGCGAATCAAATGGTTTAGCTTCAAATACTTGTGATATACATGATTTTGATTCAACTGCATACGAAACAAATGAGTTAGCTTTAAATCCATGCGATAGAAACGAGTCAGCTTCAAATCCATGAGAAACACATGATTTAGATTCAAATCATTGCGAAATGGAAGGCTGATTTTCGAATCCATGCGAAACAAATGGTTTAGCTTCAAATACTTGTGATATACATGATTTAGCTTCAACTGCATGCGAAACAAACGAGTTAGCTTCAAATCCATGCGAAACTCATGATTTAGCTTCAAATCAATGCGAAATAGAAGGCTGATTTTCGAATCCATGCGAAACAAATGGTTTAGCTTCAAATACTTGTGATATACATGATTTTGATTCAACTGCATGCGAAACAAATGAGTTAGCTTCAAATCCATGCGAAACAAACGGGTTAGCTTCAAATCCATGCGAAACTCATGATTTAGCTTCAAATCAATGCGAAATAGAAGGCTGATTTTCGAATCCATGCGAATCAAACGGTTTAGCTTCAATTACTTATGATATACATGATTTTGTTTCAACTGCATGCGAAACAAATTCCTTAGCATCAAATCCATGCGAAACAAACGAGTTAGCTTCAAATCCATGCGAAACTCATGATTTAGCTTCAAATCAGTGCGAAATAGAAGGTTGATTTTTGGATCCATGCGAAACAAATGGTTTAGCTTCAAAGAAATTTGATATAGTAGATTTAGCTTCAACAGCATGCGAAACAAACGAGTTAGCTTTAAATCCATGCGATAGAATTGAGTTAGCTTCAAATCCATGAGAAACACATGATTTAGCTTCAAATCATTGCGAAATAGAAGGCTGATTTTCGAATCCATGCGAATCAAATGGTTTATCTTCAATTACTTGTGATATAGATGATTTTGCTTCAACTGCATGCGAAACAAATTAGTTAGCCTCAAATCCATGCGAAACTCATGATTTAGCTTCAAATCAATGCGAAATAGAAGGCTGATTTTCGAATCCATGCGAAACAAATCGTTTAGCTTCAAATACTTGTGATATACATGATTATGCTTCAACTGCATGCGAAACAAATGAGTAAGCTTCTAATCCATGCGAAACAAACGAGTTAGTTTCAAATCCATGCGAAACACTTGATTTAGCTTCAAATCAATGCGAAGTAGAAGACTGATCTTCGAATCCATGCGAAACAAATGGTTTAGCTTCAAATACTTGTGATAAACATGATTTTGATTCAACTGCATGCGAAACAAATGAGTTAGCTTCAAATCCATGCGAAACAAACGGGTTAGCTTCAAATCCATGCGATAGAATTGAGTTAGCTTCAAATCCATGCGATAGAATTGAGTTAGCTTCAAATCCATGAGAAACACATGATTTAGCTTCAAATCATTGCGAAATGGAAGGCTGATTTTCGAATCCATGCGAAACAAATGGTTTAGCTTCAAACACTTGTGATATACATGATTTAGCTTCAACTGCATGCGAAACAAACGAGTTAGCTTCAAATCCATGCGAAACTCATGATTTAGCTTCAAATCAATGCGAAATAGAAGGCTGATTTTCGAATCCATGCGAAACAAATCGTTTAGCTTCAAATACTTGTTATATACATGATTTAGCTTGAACTGCATGCGAAACAAACGAGTTAGTTTCAAATCCAAACGAAACACTTGATTTAGCTTCAAATCAATGCGAAGTAGAAGGCTTAGCATAAAAACCAATGCGAAACAAATGGTTTAGCTTCAAATACTTGTGATATACCTGATTGAGCTTCAACTGCATGCGAAACAAACGTGTTAGCTTCCAATCCATGAGAAACACACGATTTAGCTTCTAATCAATGCGAAATAGAAGGCTGATTTTCGAATCCATGCAAAACAAATGGATTATCTTCAAATACTTGTGATATACATGATTTAGCTTCAACTGCATGCGAAACAAACGTGTTAGCTTTAAATCCATGCGAAACACATGATTCCGCACGAAATCATTGCGAAGTAGAAGGCTTAGCTCCAAATCCATGAGAATCAAATGGTTTAGCTTCAAATCCTTCTGATATACATGATTTAGCTTCAACTGCATGCGAAACTAACGAGTGAACTTCAATTCCAAGCGTAACACTTGATTTAGCTTCAGATCAATGCGAAGTGGAAGGCCGATCTTCGAATCCGTCCGAATCAAATGGTTTAGCTTCAATTACTTGTGATATACATGATTTTGTTTCAACTGCATGCGAAACAAATTAGTTAGCTTCAAATCCATGCGAAACAAACGAGTTAGCTTCAAATCCATGCGAAACTCATGATTTAGCTTCAAATCAGTGCGAAATAGAAGTCTGATTTTCGAATCCATGCGAGACAAATGGTTTAGCTTCAAATACTTGTGATATACCAGATTTAGCTTCAACAGCATGCGAAACAAACGAGTTAGCTTTAAATCCATGCGATAGAAACGAGTTAGCTTCAAATCCATGAGAAACACATGATTTAGATTCAAATCATTGCGAAATGGAAGGCTGTTTTTCGAATCCATGCGAAACAAATGGTTTAGCTTCAAACACTTGTGGTATACATGATTTAGCTTCAACTGCATGCGAAACAAACGAGTTAGCTTCAAATCCATGCGAAACTCATGATTTAGCTTCAAATCAATGCGAAATAGAAGGCTGATATTCGAATCCGTGCAAAACAAATGGATTATCTTCAAATACTTGTGATATACATGATTTAGCTTCAACTGCATGCGAAACAAACGTGTTAGCTTTAAATCCATGCGAAACACATGATTTCGCACGAAATCATTGCGAAGTAGAAGGCTTAGCTCCAAATCCATGAGAATCAAATGGTTTAGCTTCAAATACTTGTGATATACATGATTTAGCTTCATCTGCATGCGAAACTAACGAGTTAACTTCAATTCCAAGCGTAACACTTGATTTAGCTTCAGATCAATGCGAAGTGGAAGGCCGATCTTCGAATCCATGCGACACAAATGATTTAGCTTCAAATACTTGCGATATAAGTGATATAGCTTCAAATGCTGGAAAAACAAACGAGTGAGCTTCATATCCAAGCGTAACACATGATTTAGCTTCAGATCAATGCGAAGTAGAAGGCTTAGCATCAAAACCAACGCGAAACAAGTGTTTTAGCTTCAAATACTTGTGATATACCTGACTGAGCTTCAATTGCATGCGAAACAAACGTGTTAGCTTTAAATCCATAAGAAACACACGATTTAGTTTCAAATCAATGCGAAGTAGAAAGCTTAGCTTCAAATCCATGCGAATCAAATGGTTTATCTTCAATTACTTGTGATATAGATGATTTTGCTTCAACTGCATGCGAAACAAATTAGTTAGCCTCAAATCCATGCGAAACTCATGATTTAGCTTCAAATCAATGCGAAATAGAAGGCTGATTTTCGAATCCATGCGAAACAAATCGTTTAGCTTCAAATACTTGTGATATACATGATTATGCTTCAACTGCATGCGAAACAAATGAGTAAGCTTCTAATCCATGCGAAACAAACGAGTTAGTTTCAAATCCATGCGAAACACTTGATTTAGCTTCAAATCAATGCGAAGTAGAAGACTGATCTTCGAATCCATGCGAAACAAATGGTTTAGCTTCAAATACTTGTGATAAACATGATTTTGATTCAACTGCATGCGAAACAAATGAGTTAGCTTCAAATCCATGCGAAACAAACGGGTTAGCTTCAAATCCATGCGATAGAATTGAGTTAGCTTCAAATCCATGCGATAGAATTGAGTTAGCTTCAAATCCATGAGAAACACATGATTTAGCTTCAAATCATTGCGAAATAGAAGGCTGATTTTCGAATCCATGCGAAACAAAGGGATTAGCTTCAAATACTTGTGATATACATGATTTAGGTTCAACTGTATGCGAAACAAACGAGTTTTCTTCAAATCCAAACGAAACACTTGATTTAGCATCAAATCAATGCGAAGTAGAAGCCCTAGTTTCAAATTCATGCGAATCGAATGATTTGGTTTCAAATACTTGCGAATATAAGCGATATAGCTTCAACTGCATGCGAAACAAACGAGTTAGCTTCAAATCCAAGCGAAACACTTGATTTAGCTTCAAATCAATGCGAAGTAGAAGGCTTAGTTTCAAATCCATGCGAATCAAATGGTTTAGCATCAAATACTTGTGATATACATGATTTAGGTTCAACTGCATGCGAAACAAACGAGTTTTCTTCAAATCCAAACGAAATACTTGATTTAGCTTCAAATCAATGCGAAGTAGAAGGCTTAGCTACAAATCCATGCGAATCAAATGGTTTAGCTTCAATTACTTATGATATACATGATTTTGTTTCAACTGCATGCGAAACAAATTAGTTAGCTTCAAATCCATGCGAAACAAACGAGTTAGCTTCAAATCCATGAGGAACACATGATTTAGCTTCAAATCAATGCGAAATAGAAGGCTGATTTTCGAATCCATGCGAAACAAATCGTTTAGCTTCAAATACTTGTGATATACATGATTATGCTTCAACTGCATGCGAAACAAATGAGTAAGCTTCTAATCCATGCGAAACAAACGAGGTAGTTTCAAATCCATGCGAAACACTTGATTTAGCTTCAAATCAATGCGAAGTAGAAGGCTTAGCATAAAAACCAATGCGAAACAAATGGTTTAGCTTCAAATACTTGTGATATACCTGATTGAGCTTCAACTGCATGCGAAACAAACGTGTTAGCTTTCAATCCATGAGAAACACACGATTTAGCTTCTAATCAATGCGAAATAGAAGGCTGACTTTCGAATCCATGCAAAACAAATGGATTATCTTCAAATACTTGTGATATACATGATTTAGCTTCAACTGCATTCGAAACAAACGTGTTAGCTTTAAATCCATGCGAAACACATGATTCCGCACGAAATCATTGCGAAGTAGAAGGCTTAGCTCCAAATCCATGAGAATCAAATGGTTTAGCTTCAAATACTTGTGATATACATGATTTAGATTCAACTGCATGCGAAACTAACGAGTTAACTTCAATTCCAAGCGTAACACTTGATTTAGCTTCAGATCAATGCGAAGTGGTATGCCGATCTTCGAATCCGACCGAATCAAATGGTTTAGCTTCAATTACTTGTGATATACATGATTTTGTTTCAACTGCATGCGAAACAAATTAGTTAGCTTCAAATCCATGCGAAACAAACGAGTTAGCTTCAAATCCATGCGAAACTCATGATTTAGCTTCAAATCAGTGCGAAATAGAAGTCTGATTTTCGAATCCATGCGAGACAAATGGTTTAGCTTCAAATACTTGTGATATACATGATTTAGCTTCAACTGCATGCGAAACTAACGAGTCAGCTTCAAATCCAAGCGAAACACTTGATTTAGCTTCAAATCAATGCGAAGTAGAATGCTTAGCATCAAATCCATGCGACACAAATGATTTAGCTTCAAATACTTGCGATATAAGTGATATAGCTTCAAATGCTGGAAAAACAAACGAGTGAGCTTCATATCCAAGCGTAACACATGATTTAGCTTCAGATCAATGCGAAGTAGAAGGCTTAGCATCAAAACCAACGCGAAACAAGTGTTTTAGCTTCAAATACTTGTGATATACCTGATTGAGCTTCAATTGCATGCGAAACAAACGTGTTAGCTTTAAATCCATGAGAAACACACGATTTAGCTTCAAATCAATGCGAAGTAGAAAGCTTATCTTCAAATCCATGCGAATCAAATGGTTTATCTTCAATTACTTGTGATATACATGATTTTGCTTCAACTGCATGCGAAACAAATTAGTTTGCTTCAAATCCATGCGAAACTCATGATTTAGCTTCAAATCAGTGCGAAATAGAAGGTTGATTTTTGGATCCATGCGAAACAAATGGTTTAGCTTCAAAGAAATTTGATATAGTAGATTTAGCTTCAACAGCATGCGAAACAAACGAATTAGCTTTAAATCCATGCGATAGAATTGAGTTAGCTTCAAATCCATGAGAAACACATGATTTAGCTTCAAATCATTGCGAAATAGAAGGCTGATTTTCGAATCCATGCGAAACAAATGGATTAGCTTCAAATACTTGTGATATACATGATTTAGGTTCAACTGCATGCGAAACAAACGAGTTTTCTTCAAATCCAAACGAAATTCTTGATTTAGCTTCAAATCAATGCGAAGTAGAAGCCCTAGTTTCAAATTCATGCGAATCGAATGATTTGGTTTCAAATACTTGCGAATATAAGCGATATAGCTTCAACTGCATGCGAAACAAACGAGTTAGCTTCAAATCCAAGCGAAACACTTGATTTAGCTTCAAATCAATGCGAAGTAGAAGGCTTAGTTTCAAATCCATGCGAATCAAATGGTTTAGCTTCAAATACTTGTGATATACATGATTTTGATTCAACAGCATGCGAAACAAATGAGTTAGCTTTAAATCCATGCGATAGAAACGAGTTAGCTTCAAATCCATGAGGAACACATGATTTACCTTCAAATCATTGCGAAATAGAAGTCTGATTTTCGAATCCATGCGAAACAAATGGTTTAGCGTCAAATACTTGTGATATGCTAGATTTAGCTTCAACAGCATGCGAAACAAACGAGTTAGCTTTAAATCCATGCGATAGAAACGAGTTAGCTTCAAATCCATGAGAAACACATGATTTAGATTCAAATCATTGCGAAATGGAAGGCTGTTTTTCGAATCCATGCGAAACAAATGGTTTAGCTTCAAACACTTGTGGTATACATGATTTAGCTTCAACTGCATGCGAAACAAACGAGTTAGCTTCAAATCCATGCGAAACTCATGATTTAGCTTCAAATCAATGCGAAATAGAAGGCTGATTTTCGAATCCGTGCAAAACAAATGGATTATCTTCAAATACTTGTGATATACATGATTTAGCTTCAACTGCATGCGAAACAAACGTGTTAGCTTTAAATCCATGCGAAACACATGATTTCGCACGAAATCATTGCGAAGTAGAAGGCTTAGCTCCAAATCCATGAGAATCAAATGGTTTAGCTTCAAATACTTGTGATATACATGATTTAGCTTCAACTGCATGCGAAACTAACGAGTGAACTTCAATTCCAAGCGTAACACTTGATTTAGCTTCAGATCAATGCGAAGTGGAAGGCCGATCTTCGAATCCGTCCGAATCAAATGGTTTAGCTTCAATTACTTGTGATATACATGATTTTGTTTCAACTGCATGCGAAACAAATTAGTTAGCTTCAAATCCATCCGAAACAACGAGTTAGCTTCAAATCCATGCGAAACTCATGATTTAGCTTCAAATCAGTGCGAAATAGAAGTCTGATTTTCGAATCCATGCGAGACAAATGGTTTAGCTTCAAATACTTGTGATATACCAGATTTATCTTCAACAGCATGCGAAACAAACGAGTTAGCTTTAAATCCATGCGATAGAAACGAGTTAGCTTTAAATCCATGAGAAACACATGATTTAGATTCATATCATTGCGAAATGGTAGGCTGATTTTCGAATCCATGCGAAACGAATGGTTTAGCTTCAAATACTTGTGATATACATGATTTAGCTTCAACTGCATGCGAAACTAACGAGTCAGCTTCAAATCCAAGCGAAACACTTGATTTAGCTTCAAATCAATGCGAAGTAGAAGACTGATCTTCGAATCCATGCGAAACAAATGGTTTAGCTTCAAATACTTGTGATATACATGATTTAGCTTCAACTATATGCGAAACAAACGCGTTAGCTTTAAATCCATGCGAAACACATGATTTAGATCCAAATCAATGCGAAGTACAATGCTTAGCATCAAATCCATGCGACACAAATGATTTAGCTTCAAATACTTGCGATATAAGTGATATAGCTACAAATGCTGGAAAAACAAAAGAGTGAGCTTCATATCCAAGCGTAACACATGATTTAGCTTCAGATCAATGCGAAGTAGAAGGCTTAGCATCAAAACCAACGCGAAACAAGTGTTTTAGCTTCAAATACTTGTGATATACCTGATTGAGCTTCAATTGCATGCGAAACAAACGTGTTAGCTTTAAATCCATGAGAAACACACGATTTAGCTTCAAATCAATGCGAAGTAGAACGCTGATATTCAAATCCATGCGAAACAAATGGTTTAGCTTCAAATACTTGTGATATACTAGATTTAGCTTCAACAGCATGCGAAACAAATGAGTTAGCTTTAAATCCATGCGATAGAAACGAGTTAGCTTCAAATCCATGAGAAACACATGATTTAGATTCAAATCATTGCGAAATGGAAGGCTGATTTTCGAATCCATGCGAAACAAATGGTTTAGCTTCAAATACTTGTGATATACATGATTTAGCTTCAACTGCATGCGAAACAAACGAGTTAGCTTCAAATCCATGCGAAACTCATGATTTAGCTTCAAATCAATGCGAAATAGAAGGCTGATTTTCGAATCCATGCGAAACAAATGGTTTAGCTTCAAATACTTGTGATATACATGATTTTGATTCAACTGCATGCGAAACAAATGAGTTAGCTTCAAATCCATGCGAAACAAACGGGTTAGCTTCAAATCCATGCGAAACTCATGATTTAGCTTCAAATCAATGCGAAATAGAAGGCTGATTTTCAAATCCATGCGAAACAAGTGGTTTAGCATCAAATACTTGTGATATACATGATTTAGGTTCAACTGCATGCGAAACAAACGAGTTTTCTTCAAATCCAAACGAAATACTTGATTTAGCTTCAAATCAATGCGAAGTAGAAGGCTTAGCTTCAAATCCATGCGAATCAAATGGTTTAGCTTCAATTACTTATGATATACATGATTTTGTTTCAACTGCATGCGAAACAAATTCGTTAGCTTCAAATCCATGCGAAACAAACGAGTTAGCTTCAAATCCATGCAAAACTCATGATTTAGCTTCAAATCAGTGCGAAATAGAAGGTTGATTTTTGGATCCATGCGAAACAAATGGTTTAGCTTCAAAGAAATTTGATATAGTAGATTTAGCTTCAACAGCATGCGAAAAAAACGAGTTAGCTTTAAATCCATGCGATAGAATTGAGTTAGCTTCAAATCCATGAGAAACACATGATTTAGCTTCAAATCATTGCGAAATAGAAGGCTGATTTTCGAATCCATGCGAAACAAATGGATTAGCTTCAAATACTTGTGATATACATGATTTAGGTTCAACTGTATGCGAAACAAACGAGTTTTCTTCAAATCCAAACGAAACACTTGATTTAGCATCAAATCAATGCGAAGTAGAAGCCCTAGTTTCAAATTCATGCGAATCGAATGATTTGGTTTCAAATACTTGCGAATATAAGCGATATAGCTTCAACTGCATGCGAAACAAACGAGTTAGCTTCAAATCCAAGCGAAACACTTGATTTAGCTTCAAATCAATGCGAAGTAGAAGGCTTAGTTTCAAATCCATGCGAATCAAATGGTTTAGCATCAAATACTTGTGATATACATGATTTAGGTTCAACTGCATGCGAAACAAACGAGTTTTCTTCAAATCCAAACGAAATACTTGATTTAGCTTCAAATCAATGCGAAGTAGAAGGCTTAGCTACAAATCCATGCGAATCAAATGGTTTAGCTTCAATTACTTATGATATACATGATTTTGTTTCAACTGCATGCGAAACAAATTAGTTAGCTTCAAATCCATGCGAAACAAACGAGTTACCTTCAAATCCATGCGAAACTCATGATTTAGCTTCAAATCAGTGCGAAATAGAAGGCTGATTTTTGGATCCATGCGAAACAAATGGTTTAGCTTCAAATCAATGCGAAATAGAAGGCTGATTTTCGAATCCATGCAAACAAATGGATTAGCTTTAAATATTAGCGATATACAGGACTGAGCTTCAAATGCAGGCGAAACAAACGAGTTAGCTTCAAATCCAAGCGAAACACATGATTTCGCTTCCATTTCATGCAAAGTATAAGTCTTAGCTTCAAATACATGCGAAATAAATGGTTTAGCTTCAAATACATGTTTTATACGTGATTTAGCATAAACTGCATTGCGAAACATTCGAGTTAGCTTCTAATCCAAACTTCAAATCAATGCGAAGTAGGAGGAATGCGAAACAATCGAGTTAGCTTCAAATCCAAGCGAATCACATGATTTAGCTTCAAATCAATGCGAAGTAGAAGGGTTATTTTCAAAACCATGCGAAACAAATGGTTTAGCTTCAAATACTTGTGATAAACATGATTTAGATACAACTGCATGCGAAACAAACGAGTTAGCTTCAAATCCAAGCGAAACACATGATTTAGCTTCAAATCCATGCGAAACACATGGTTTAGCTTCAAATACTTGTGATTTACATGATTTAGCTTCAACTGCATGCGAAAGAACCGAATTAGCTTCAAATGCAAGCGAAACACATAATTCATCTTCAAATACGTTCGAAACACATGGTTTAGCTTAATATTCATGCAAAACAAATGGTTCAGCTTAAAATACTTGTGATATACATGAATTAGCTTCAAATCCAGGCGAAACAAACGAGTTAGCTTCAAATCCATGCGAAACAAACGAGATAGTTTCAATTCCATGCGAAACGCATGATTTAGCTTCGAATCAGTGCGAAATAGAAGGCTGATTTTCGAATCCATGCGAAACAAACGGTTTAGCTTCAAATACTTGTGATATACATGATTTAGCTTCAACTGCATGCGAAACAAACGTGTTAGCTTTAAATCCATGCGAAACACATGATTTAGCTTCAAATCAATGCGAAGTAGAAGGCTTAGCTTCAAATCCATGCGAAACGAATGGTTAGCTTCAGAAACTTGTGATATACATGATTTTGCTTCAACTGCATGCGAAACAAACGAGTTAGCTTCAAATCCATGCGAAACAAACGAGTTAGCTTCAAATCCATGCGAAACTAATGATTTAGCTTCAAATCAATGCGAAATAGAAGGCTTAGCTTCAAAACCAATGCGAAACAAATGGTTTAGCTTCAAATACTTGTGCCATACATGATTTAGCTTCAACTGCATGCGACACAAACGAGTTAGCTTCAAATCCATGCGAAATTCATGATTTAGCTTCAAATCAATGCGAAATAGAAGGCTGATTTTCGAATCCATGCAAACAAATGGATTAGCTTTAAATATTAGCGATATACAGGATTGAGCTTCACATGCAGGCGAAACAAACGAGTTAGCTTCAAATCCATGCGAAACAACGAGATAGTTTCAATTCCATGCGAAACTCTCGATTTAGCTTCAAATCAATACGAAATAGAAGCCTGATTTTCGAATCCATGCGAAACAAATGGTTTCGCTTCAAATGCTTGTGATATACTAGATTTAGCTTCAACAGCATGCGAAACAAACGAGTTAGCTTTAAATCCATGCGATAGAAACGAGTTAGCTTCAAATCCATGAGTTACACATGATTTAGCTTCAAATCATAGCGAAATGGAAGGCTGATTTTGGAATCCATGCGAAACAAATGGTTTAGCTTCTAATACTTGGGATATACATGATTTAGCTTCAACTGCATGCGAAACAAACGAGTTAGCTTCAAATCCTAGCGAAACACTTGATTTAGCTTCAAATCAATGCGAAGTAGAAGGTTGATCTTCGAATCCATGCGAAACAAATGGTTTAGCTTCAAATACTTGTGATATACATGATTTAGCTTCAACTATATGCGAAACAATCGTGTTAGCTTTAAATCCATGCGAAACACATGATTTAGCTCCAAATCAATGCGAAGTAGGAGGCTTAGCATCAAATCCATGCAACACAAATGATTTAGCTTCAAATACTTGCGATATAAGTGATATAGCTTCAAATGCAGGAGAAACAAAGGAGTGAGCTTCAAATCCAAGCGTAAGACATGATTTAGCTTCAAATCAATGCGAAGTAGAATGCTTAGCTTCAAATCCATGCGAAACGAATGGTTAGCTTCAGAAACTTGTGATATACATGATTTTGCTTCAACTGCATGCGAAACGAACGAGTTAGCTTCAAATCCATGCGAAACAAACGAGTTAGCTTCAAATCCATGCGAAACACATGATTTATAATTCAAATCAATGCGAAGTAGTAGCCTTTGTTTCAAATTTATGCGAAACGAATGATTTGGCTTCAAATACTTGCGGATATAAGCGATATAGCTTCAACTGCATGCGAAACAAACGAGTTAGCTTCAAATCCAAGCGAAACACATGATTTCGCTTGCATTTCATGCAAAGTATAAGTCTTAGCTTCAAATACATGCGAAATAAATGGTTTAGCTTCAAATACATGTTTTATACGTGATTTAGCATAAACTGCATTGCGAAACATTCGAGTTAGCTTCTAATCCAAACTTCAAATCAATGCGAAGTAGGAGGAATGCGAAACAATCGAGTTAGCTTCAAATCCAAGCGAATCACATGATTTAGCTTCAAATCAATGCGAAGTAGAAGGGTTATTTTCAAAACCATGCGAAACAAATGGTTTAGCTTCAAATACTTGTGATAAACATGATTTAGATACAACTGCATGCGAAACAAACGAGTTAGCTTCAAATCCAAGCGAAACACATGATTTAGCTTCAAATCCATGCGAAACACATGGTTTAGCTTCAAATACTTGTGATTTACATGATTTAGCTTCAACTGCATGCGAAAGAACCGAATTAGCTTCAAATGCAAGCGAAACACATAATTCAGCTTCAAATACGTTCGAAACACATGGTTTAGCTTAATATTCATGCAAAACAAATGGTTCAGCTTAAAATACTTGTGATATACATGAATTAGCTTCAAATCCAGGCGAAACAAACGAGTTAGCTTCAAATCCATGCGAAACTAATGATTTAGCTTCAAAACCAATGCGAAATAGAAGGCTCAGCTTCAAAACCAATGCGAAACAAATGGTTTAGCTTCAAATACTTGTGATATACATGATTGAGCTTCAACTGCATGCGAAACAAACGAGTTAGCATCAAATCCAAGCGAAACACATGATTTATAATTCAAATCAATGCGAAGTAGAAGTCTTACCTTCAAATCCATGCGAAACGAATGATTTAGCTTCAAATACTTGCGAACATAAGTGATCTAGCTTCAACTGTATACGAAACAAACGAGTTTGCTTCAAATCCAAACGAAACACTTGATTTAATTCAAATCAATGCGAAGTATAAGGCTTAGCTTCAAATCCATGCGAATCAAATGGTTTAGCTTCAAATACTTGTGATATACATGATTTTGCTTCAACTGCATGCGAAACAAACATGTTAGCTTTAAGTCCATGCGAAACACTTGATTTAGCTTCAGATCAATGCGAAGTAGAAGGCTGATCTTCGAATCCATGCGAAACAAATGGTTTAGCTTCAAATACTTGTGATATACATGATTGAGCTTCAACTGCATGCGAAACAAACGTGTTAGCTTTAAACCCATGAGAAACGCATGATTTGACTTCAAATCAATGCGAAATAGAAGGCTGATTTTCGAATCCATGCAAAACAAATGGATTATCTTCATATACTTGTGACATACATGATATAGCTTCAACTGCATGCGACACAAACGAGTTAGCTTCAAATCCATGCGAAATTCATGATTTAGCTTCAAATCAATGCGAAATAGAAGGCTGATTTTCGAATCCATGCAAACAAATGGATTAGCATTAAATATTAGCGATATACAGGATTGAGATTCAAATGCAGGCGAAACAAACGAGTTAGCTTCAAATCCATGCGAAACAAACGAGATAGTTTCAATTCCATGCGAAACTCTCGATTTAGCTACAAATCAATACGAAATAGAAGTCTGATTTTCGAATCCATGCGAAACAAATGGTTTCGTTCAAATGCTTGTGATATACTAGATTTAGCTTCAACAGCATGCGAAACAAACGAGTTAGCTTTAAATCCAGGCGATAGAAACGAGTTAGCTTCAAATCCATGAGTTACACATGATTTAGCTTCAAATCATTGCGAAATGGAAGGCTGATTTTGGAATCCATGCGAAACAAATGGTTTAGCTTCTAATACTAGGGATATACATGATTTAGCTTCAACTGCATGCGAAACAAACGAGTTAGCTTCAAATCCTAGCGAAACACTTGATTTAGCTTCAAATCAATGCGAAGTAGAAGGCTGATCTTCGAATCAATGCGAAACAAATGGTTTAGCTTCAAATACTTGTGATATACATGATTTAGCTTCAACTATATGCGAAACAATCGTGTTAGCTTTAAATCCATACGAAACACATGATTTAGCTCCAAATCAATGCGAAGTAGAAGGCTTACCATCAAATCCATGCGACATAAATGATTTAGCTTCAAATACTTGCGATATAAGTGATATAGCTTCAAATGCTGGAGAAACAAACGAGTGAGCTTCATATCCAAGCGAAACACTTGATTTAGCTTTAAATCAATGCGAATTATAAAACTGATCTTCGAATCCATGCGAAACAAATGGTTTAGCTTCAAATACTTGTGATATACACGATTTAGCTTCAACTATATGCGAAACAAACGTGTTAGCTTTAAATCCATGAGAAACACATGATTTTGCTTCAAATCAATGCGAAATAGAAGGCTGATTTTCGAATCCATGCGACACAAATGATTTAGCTTCAAATACTTGCGATATAAGTGATATAGCTTCAACTGCATGCGAAACAAACGAGTTAGCTTCAAATCCAAGCGAAACACATGATTTAGCTTCAAATCAATGCGAAATAGAAGTCTGATTTTCGAATCCATGCGACACAAATGATTTAGCTTCAAATACTTGCGATATAACTAATATAGCTTCAAATGCTGGAAAAACAAACGAGTGAGCTTCATATCCAAGCGTAACACATGATTTAGCTTCAAATCAATGCGAAGTAGAAGGCTCAGCTTCAAAACCAATGCGAAACAAATGGTTTAGTTTCAAATACTTGTGATATACATGATTCAGCTTCAACTGCATGCGAAACAAACGTGTTAGCTTTAAATCCATGAGAAACACATGATTTAGCTTCAAATCAATGCGAAATGGTAGATTTAGCTTCAACTCCGTGCGAAACGAATGATTTAGCTTCAAATACTTGCGAACATAAGTGATATAGCTTCAAATGTATGAGAAACAAGTGTGTTTGCTTCGAATCCAAACGAAACACTTGATTTAGCTTCAAATCAATGCGAAGTAGAAGACTTAGCTCCAAATACATGCGAATCATATGGTTTAGCTTCAAATACTTATGATATACATGATTTAGCTTCAACTGCATGCGAAACAATCGTGTTATCTTTCAATCCATGCGAAACACATGATTTATCTTAAAATCGATACCAAGTAGAAGGTTTATCTTCGAATCCATGCAAACCAATGGATTAGCTTCAAATATTAGCGATATACAGGATTGAGCTTCAAATGTAGGCGAAACAAAGGAGTTAGCTTCAAATCAATGCGAAACAAACGGGATAGCTTCAAATCCATGAGAAACACATGATTTAGCTTCAAATCATTGCGAAATGGAAGGCTGATTTTCGAATCCATGCGAAACAAATGGTTTAGCTTCTGATACTTGTGATATACATGATTTAGCTTCAACTGCATGCGAAACAAACGAGTTAGCTTCAAATCCATGCGAAACAAACGAGTTAGCTTCAATTCCATGCGAAACTCATGATTTAGCTTCAAATCAATGCGAAATAGAAGGCTGATTTTCGAATCCATGCGAAACAAATGGTTTAGCTTCAAATACTTGTGATATACATGATTATGATTCAACTGCATGCGAAACAACCGAGTTAGCTTCAAATCCAAGCGAAACACTTGATTTAGCTTCAAATCAATGCGAAGTAGAAGACTGATCTTCGAATCCATGCGAAACAAATGGTTTAGCTTCAAATACTTGTGATATACATGATTATGCTTCAACTATATGCGAATCAAACGTGTTAGCTTTAAATCCATGCGAAACACATGATTATGCTCCAAATCAATGCGAAGTAGAAGGCTTAGCATCAAATACATGCGACACAAATTATTTAGCTTCAAATACTTGCGATATAAGTGATATAGCTTCAAATGCTGGTAAAACAAACGAGTGAGCTTCATATCCAAGCGTAACACATGATTTAGCTTCAAATCAATGCGAAGTAGAAGGCTTAGCATCAAATCCATGCAACACAAATGATTTAGCTTCAAATACTTGCGATATAAGTGATATAGCTTCAAATGCAGGAGAAACAAAGGAGTTAGCTTCAAATCCAAGCGAAATATTGATTTTACTTTAAATCAATGCGAAGTAGAAAGCTTATCTTCAAATCCATGCGAATCAAATGGTTTAGCTTCAAATTCTTGTGATATACATGATTTAGCTTCACATGCCAGCGAAACAAACGAGTTAGGTTCAAATCCAAACGAAACTCTTGATTTAGCTACAAATCAATGCGAAGTAGAAGGCTGATCTTCGAATCCATGCGAAACAAATGGTTTAGCTTCAAATACTTGTGATATACATGATTTAGCTTCAACTATATGCGAAACAATCGTGTTAGCTTTAAATCCATGCGAAACACATGATTTAGCTCCAAATCAATGCGAAGTAGAAGGCTTAGCATCAAATCCATGCGACATAAATGATTTAGCTTCAAATACTTGCGATATAAGTGATATAGCTTCAAATGCTGGAAAAACAAACGAGTGAGCTTCATATCCAAGCGAAACACTTGATTTAGCTTCAAATCAATGCGAATTATAAAACTGATCTTCGAATCCATGCGAAACAAATGGTTTAGCTTCAAATACTTGTGATATACACGATTTAGCTTCAACTATATGCGAAACAAACGTGTTAGCTTTAAATCCATGAGAAACACATGATTTTGCTTCAAATCAATGCGAAATAGAAGGCTGATTTTCGAATCCATGCGACACAAATGATTTAGCTTCAAATACTTGCGATATAAGTGATATAGCTTCAACTGCATGCGAAACAAACGAGTTAGCTTCAAATCCAAGCGAAACACATGATTTAGCTTCAAATCAATGCGAAATAGAAGGCTGATTTTCGAATCCATGCGAAACAAATGGTTTAGCTTCAAAAACTTGTGATATACATGATTATGATTCAACTGCATGCGAAACAACCGAGTTAGCTTCAAATCCATGCGAAACAAACGAGTTAGCTTCAATTCCATGCGAAACTCATGATTTAGCTTCAAATCAATGCGAAATAGAAGGCTGATTTTCGAATCCATGCGAAACAAATGGTTTAGCTTCTAATACTTGTGATATACATGATTTAGCTTCAACTGCATGCGAAACAAACGAGTTAGCTTCAAATCCATGCGAAACAAACGAGTTAGCTTCAATTCCATGCGAAACTCATGATTTAGCTTCAAATCAATGCGAAATAGAAGGCTGATTTTTGAATCCATGCGAAACAAATGGTTTAGCTTCAAATACTTGTGATATACATGATTATGATTCAACTGCATGCGAAACAACCGAGTTAGCTTCAAATCCAAGCGAAACACTTGATTTAGCTTCAAATCAATGCGAAGTAGAAGACTGATCTTCGAATCCATGCGAAACAAATGGTTTAGCTTCAAATACTTGTGATATACATGATTATGCTTCAACTATATGCGAATCAAACGTGTTAGCTTTAAATCCATGCGAAACACATGATTATGCTCCAAATCAATGCGAAGTAGAAGGCTTAGCATCAAATACATGCGACACAAATTATTTAGCTTCAAATACTTGCGATATAAGTGATATAGCTTCAAATGCTGGTAAAACAAACGAGTGAGCTTCATATCCAAGCGTAACACATGATTTAGCTTCAAATCAATGCGAAGTAGAAGGCTTAGCTTCAAATCCATGCGAAACGAATGGTTAGCTTCAGAAACTTGTGATATACATGATTTTGCTTCAACTGCATGCGAAACAAACGAGTTAGCTTCAAATCCATGCGAAACAAACGAGTTAGCTTCAAATCCATGCGAAACTCATGATTTAGCTTCAAATCAATGCGAAATAGAAGGCTTAGCTTCAAAACCAATGCGAAACAAATGGTTTAGCTTCAAATACTTGTGATATACATGATTGAGCTTCAACTGCATGCGAAACAAACGAGTTAGCTTCAAATCCAAGCGAAACACATGATTTATAATTCAAATCAATGCGAAGTAGAAGGCTTAACTTCAAATCCATGCGAAACGAATGATTTAGCTTCAAATACTTGCGAACATAAGTGATCTAGCTTCAACTGTATACGAAACAAACGAGTTTGCTTCAAATCCAAACGAAACACTTGATTTAATTCAAATCAATGCGAAGTAGAAGGCTTAGCTTCAAATCCATGCGAATCAAATGGTTTAGCTTCAAATACTTGTGATATACATGATTTTGCTTCAACTGCATGCGAAACAAACGTGTTAGCTTTAAGTCCATGCGAAACACTTGATTTAGCTTCAGATCAATGCGAAGTAGAAGGCTGATCTTCGAATCCTTGCGAAACAAATGGTTTAGCTACAAATACTTGTGATATACATGATTGAGCTTCAACTGCATGCGAAACAAACGTGTTAGCTTTAAATCCATGAGAAACACACGATTTAGCTTCAAATCAATGCGAAGTAGAAGGCTTAGCTTCAAATACATGAGAAACAAATGACTTATCTTCAGATAATTGCGATATATGTGATACAGCTTCAAATGCATGCGCAACAATCGAGTTAGATTCAAATCCATGCGAAATAGATGATTTAGGTAACAAATCAATGCGAGGTGGTAGGCTTAGCATCACATACATGAGAAACAAATGTTTTAGATCCAAATACTTGTGGTATACATAATTTAGCTTCAGCTGCATGCGAAACAAACGAGTTACCTTGAAATCCAAGCAAAACACATGATTTAGCTTCGAATCAATGCGCAGTAGAAGTCTTAGCTTCAAATCCATGCGATACAAATCGTTTAGCTCCAAGTCAATGCGAAGTGGAAAGCTTAGCTCCAAATCCATGTGAATCAAGTGGTTTCGTTTCAAATACTTGTGATATACATGATTTAGCTTGAACTGCATGCGAAACAAACGAGTTAGCTTCAAATCGAAACGAGACACATGCTTTAACTGCAAATCAATGCGAAGTAGAGGGCTTAGCTTCAAACCCATGCGAGTCAAATGGTTTAGCTTCAAATACTCGTGATATACATGTTTTAGCTTCAACTGCATGCGAAGCAAACGTGTTAGCTTCAAATCCAAACGAAACACATGATTTATCTTCAAATCAATGCGAAGTTGAAGGCTTTGCTTCAAATCCATGCGAAGCGAATGGTTTAGCTTCAAATGCTTGTGATATACACGATTTATCTTCAAATGGAGGCAAAAAAAACGAGTTAGCTTCAAATCCATGCGAAACACACGGTTTAGCTTCAAATACTTGCGATTTACATGACTTAGATTCAACTGCATGCGAAACAAACGAATTAGCATCAAATGCAAGCGAAACACATAATTCAGCTTCAAATACGTTCGAAACACATGGTTTAGCTTAATATTCATGCGAAACAAATGGTTTAGCTTCAAATCAATGCGAAGTAAAAGGCGTATTTTCAAATCCATGAGAAACAAATGGTTTAGCTTCAAATACTTGTGATACACATGATTTAGCTTCAAGTGCATGCGAAACAGACGTGTTAGCTTTAAATCCAAGCAAAACACATGATTTAGCTTCGAATCAATGCGCAGTAGGAGGCTTAGCTTCAAATCCATGCGATACAAATGGTTTAGGTTGGAATACTTGTGATATACATGATTTAGCTTCAAGTGCATGCGAAACAGACGTGTTAGCTTCAAATCCAAGCAAAACACATGATTTAGCTTCGAATCAATGCGCAGTAGGTGGCTTAGCTTCAAATCCATGCGATACAAATGGTTTAGGTTGGAATACTTGTGATATACATGATTTAGCTACAACTGCATGCGAAACATACGAGTTAGCTTCAAATCCAAGCGAATCACATGATTTAGATTCAAATCAATGCCAAGTAGAAGGTTTAGCATCAAATCCATGAGAAACGAATGGTTTAGCTTCAATTCAATGTGAAGTAAAAGGCTTATCTTCAAATCCATGCGAAACAAATGGTTAAGCTTCAAGTACTTGAGATATACATGATTTAGATTCAACTGCATACAAAACAAACGAGTTAGCTTCAAATCCAAGCAAAACACATGATTTAGCTTCGAATCAATGCGAAGTAGAAGGCGTAGCATCGTATCCATGCGACACATATGATTTAGCTTCAAATACTTGCGATATAAGTGATATAGCATCAAATGCAGGAGAAACGAAAGCGTGAGCTTCAAATCCAAGCGTAGCTCATGATTTAGCTTCAAATTAATCCGATGTAGAAGGCTTAGCTTCAAATCCATGCGAAACAAATGGTTTAGTTACAAATACTTGTGATATACATGATTTAGCTTCAAGTGCATGCCAAAAAAACGAGTGAGGTTCAAATCCATACGAAACACATGATTTAGCTTCAAATCAATTCGAAGTAGAAGGCTTAGCTTCAAATACATGAGAAACAAATGATTTATGTTCAGATAATTGCGATATATGTGATATAGCTTCAAATGCACGCAAAACAATCGAGTTAGATTCAAATCCATGCGAAATACATGATTTAGTTTCAAATCAATGCGAAGTGGTAGGCTTAGCTTCACATACATGAGAAACAAATGTTTTAGCTCCAAATACTTGTGGTATACATGATTTAGCTTCAGCTGTATGCGAAACAAACGAGTTATCTTGAAATCCAAGCGAAGCACATGATTTAGCTTTAAATCAATGCGAAGTTGAAGGCTTAGCTTCAAATACTTGCGAACAGAAGTGTTATAACTTCAAATGCAGGCGAAACAAACGAGTTAGCTTCACATCCATGCGAATCACATGATTTACCTTCAAATCAATGGGAAGTAGAAGGCTTAAATTCACATCAATGCGATACAAATGGTTTAGCTCCAAGTCAATGCGAAGTGGAAGTCTCAGCTCCAAATCCATGTGAATCAAATGGTTTCGCTTCAAATACTTGTGATATACATGATTTATCTTTAACTGCATGCGAAACAAACGAGTAAGCTTCAAATCCAAGCGAAACACATGATTTAGATTCAAATTCATGCGAAGTAGGAGGCTTAGATTCAAATCCATGCGGAACGAATGGTTTAGCTTCACATACTTGTGATATACATGATTTAGCTTCAACTGCATGCGAAACAATCGAGTTAGCTTCAAATCCAAGCGAAACACATGATTTAGCTTCAAATCAATGCGAAGTAGAAGCCTTAGTTTCAAATTCATGCGAAACGAATGATTTGGCGTCAAATACTTGCGAGTATAAGCGATATAGCTACAACTGCATGCGAAAAAACGAGTTAGCTTCAAATCCTTGCGATACAAATGGTTTAGCTTCAAATACTTGTTTATACATGATTTAGCTTCAACTGCATGCGAAACAAACGAGTTAGCATGAAATCCATGCGTAACACATGATTTAGGTTCAAATCAATACGAAGTAGAAGGCTTAGCTTCAAACCAATGCGAAACAAATGGGTTACCTCCAAATGCTTATGATATACATGATTTAGCTTCAACTGCATGCGAAACAAACGAGTTAGCTTCAATTCCAAGCGAAACACATGATTTAGCTTCAAATTCTTGCAAATCACATGGTTTAGCTTCAAATCCTTGCGATACGAATGGTTAAGCTTCAAATACTTGTGATATATATGATTTAGCTTCGACTGCATGTGAAGCAAATGAGTTAGCTTCAAATCCATACGAAACACATGATTTAGATTCAAATCAATGCCAAGTAGTAGGTTTAGCATCAAATCCATGCGAAACAAATGGTTTAGCTTCAAATCAATGCGAAGTAATAGGCGTATCTTCAAATCCTTGCGAAACAAATGGTTTAGCTTTAAATACTTGTGATATACATGATTTAGCTTCAACTGCATGCCAAAAAAACGAGTGAGGTTCAAGTCCATGCGAAACACATGATTTAGCTTCAAATCAATGCGAAGTAGAAGGCTTAGCTTCAAATACATGAGAAACAAATGATTTATCTTCATATAATTGCGATATGTGTGATATAGCTTCAAATGCACGCAAGACAATCGAATTAGATTCAAATCCATGCGAAATACATGATTTAGTTTCAAATCAATGCGAAGTGGTAGGCTTAGCTTCACCTACATGAGAAACAAATGTTTTAGCTCCAAATACTTGTGGTATACATGATTTAGCTTCAGCTGCATGTGATACAAACGAGTTATCTTGAAATCCAAGCGAAGCACATGATTTAGCTTCAAATCAATGCGAAGTTGAAGGCTTAGCTTCAAATACATGCGAAGGGAATGATTAAGTTTCAAATACTTGCGAACAGAAGTGTTATAACTTCAAATGCAGGCGAAACGAACGAGTTAGCTTCACATCCATGCGAATCACATGATTTACCTTCAAATCAACGGGAAGTAGAAGGCTTAGCTTCACATCAATGCGATACAAATGGTTTAGCTCCAAGTCAATGCGAAGTGGAAGTCTTAGCTCCAAATCCATGTGAATCAAATAGTTTCGCTTCAAATACTTGTGATATACATGATTTAGCTTCAACTGCATGCGAAACAAACGAGTTAGCTTGAAATCCATGCAAAACACATGATTTAGCTTCGAATCAATGCGCAGTAGATGTCTTAGCTTCAAATCCATGCGATACAAATGGTTTAGCTCCAAGTCAATGCGAAGTGGAAGGCTTAGCTCCAAATCCATGTGAATCAAGTGGTTTCGCTTCAAATACTTGTGATATACATGATTTAGCTTGAACTGCATGCGAAACAAACGAGTTAGCTTCAAATCGAAACGAGACACATGCTTTAGCTGCAAATCAATGCGAAGTAGAGGGCTTAGCTTCAAACCCATGCGAGTCAAATGGTTTAGCTTCAAATACTCGTGATATACATGTTTTAGCTTCAACTGCATGCGAAACAAACGTGTTAGCTTCAAATCCAATCGAAACACATGATTTATTTTCAAATCCATGCGAAGTTGATGGCTTTGCTTCAAATCCATGCGAAGCGAATGGTTTAGCTTCAAACGCTTGTGATATACACGATTTATCTTCAAATGGAGGCAGAAAAAACGAGTTAGCTTCAAATCCATGCGAAACACATGGTTTAGCTTCAAATACTTGTGATTTACATGATTTAGCTTCAACTGCATGCGAAACAAACGAATTAGCATCAAATGCAAGCGAAACACATAATTCAGCTTCAAATACGTTCGAAACACATGGTTTAGCTTAATATCCATGCAAAACAAATGGTTCTGCTTCAAATACTCGTGATATACATGAATTAGCTTCAAATGCAGGCGAAACAAACGAGTTAGCTTCAAATCCAAGCGAAACACATGATTTAGATCCAAATTCATGCGAAGTGGGAGGCTTAGATTCAAATCCATGCGAAACGAGTTATTAAGTTTCAAATACTTGCGAATATAAGTGATATAGCTTCAAATGCAGGCGAAACAAACGAGTTAACTTCAAATACATGCGAGACACATGATTTAGCTTCAAATCAATGCGAAGTAGAAGGCTTATCTTGGAATCCATTCAAAACAAATGTATTAGATACAAACATTTGTGATATACATGATTTAGCTTCAAGTGCAGGCGAAAGAAACGAGTTATCTTGAAATCCAAGCCAAGCACATGATTTACCTTCAAATCAATGCGAAGTTGAAGCCTTAGCTTCAAATACATGCGAAGGGAATGATTAAGTTTCAAATACTTGCGAACAGATGTGTTATAGCTTCAAATGCAGACGAAACAAACGAGTTAGCTTCACAACCATGCGAATCACATTATTTAGATTCAAATCAATGCGAAGTAGAAGGTTTAGCATCAAATCCATGCGAAACAAATGGTTTAGCTTCAAATCAATGCGAAGTAAAAGGCTTTTCTTCAAATTCATGCGAAACAAATGGTTTAGCTTCAAATACTTGTGATATACATGATTTAGCTTCAAGTGCATGCCAAAAAAACGAGTGAGGTTCAAATCCATGCGAAACACATGATTTAGCTTCAAATCAATGCGAAGTAGAAGGCTTAGCTTCAAATACATGAGAAACAAATGATTTATCTTCAGATAATTGCGATATATGTGATATAGCTTCAAATGCACGCGAAACAATCGAGTTAGATTCAAATCCATGCGAAATACATGATTTAGCTTCAAATCAATGCGAAGTTGAAGGCTTAGCTTCAAATACATGCGAAGGGAATGATTAAGTTTCAAATACTTGCGAACAGAAGTGTTATAACTTCAAATGCAGGCGAAACGAACGAGTTATCTTCACATCCATGCGAGTCACATGATTTACCTTCAAATCAATGGGAAGTAGAAGGCTTAGCTTCACATCAATGCGATACAAATGGTTTAGCTCCAAGTCAATGCGAAGTGGTAGGCTTAGCTTCACCTACATGAGAAACAAATGTTTTAGCTCCATATACTTGTGGTATACATGATTTAGCTTCAGCTGCATGCGAAACAAACGAGTTATCTTGAAATCCAAGCGAAGCACATGATTTAGCTTCAAATCAATGCGAAGTTGAAGGCTTAGCTTCAAATACATGCGAAGGGAATGATTAAGTTTCAAATACTTGCGAACAGAAGTGTTATAACTTCAAATGCAGGCGAAACGAACGAGTCAGCTTCACATCCATGCGAATCACATGATTTACCTTCAAATCAATGGGAAGTAGAAGGCTTAGCTTCACATCAATGCGATACAAATGGTTTAGCTCCAAGTCAATGCGAAGTGGAAGTCTTAGTTCCAAATCCATGTGAATCAAATGGTTTAGCTTGAAATACTTGTGATATACATGATATCGCTTCAACTGCATGCGAAACAATCGAGTTAGATTCAAATCCATACGAAATACATGATTTAGTTTGAAATCTATGTGAAGTAGGAGGCATAGTTTCTAATCCATGGGAATCAAATGATTTAGCTTCAAATACTTGTGATATACATGATTTAGCTTCGAATGCAGGGGAAACAAACGAGTTAGCTTTAAATCCATGCAGAACACATGATTTAGCATCAAATCAATGCGAAGTAGAAGGCTTAGCTTCAAATCCATGCGACAAAAATGAATTAGCTTCAAATGCTTGCGATATAAATGATGTACCTTCAAATGCAGGCGAAACATACGAGTTAGCTTCAAATCCATCCAAAACACATGATTTGGCTTCAAATCATGCAAAGTAAACGGATTACCTTCAAATCCATGCGAAACAAATGGTTTAGCTTCATATACTTGTGATATACATGATTTAGCCCAGCTGCGTGCGACACATATGATTTAGATTCACACCCAAGGGAGACACATGATTTTTACTTCATATCAATGCGAAGTAGATGCCTCAGCTTCAAATCAATGCGAAACAAACGCGTTACCTTCAAATCCATGCGAATCAAAAGATTTAGCTTCGAACAATTGCGATAAAAATATCTAGCTTCAAGAGATTGCGAAACAAATGAGTTACCTTCAAATTCATGCGGAACAAATGATTTAGCTTCAAGTAATTGAGATATAAATGATCTAGTTTCAACTGCATGCGAAACAAACGAGTTACCTTCAAATGCATGCGGAACAAATGATTTAGCTTCAAGTAATTGAGATATAAATGATCTAGCTTCAAATGCATGCGAAACAAACGAGTTAGCTTCATATCCATGCGAAACAAATGATGCAGCTTCAAGTAATTGAGATATAAATGGTCTAGCTTCAAATGCAAGCGAAACAAACGAGTTAACTTCAAATCCATGCGAAACAAATGATTTAGCTTCCAGTAATTGAGATATAAATGATCTAGCTTCAAATACATACGAAACAAACGAGTTTATTTCAAATCCATGAGAAACACACGATTTAGCTTAAAAATCATTCGAAACACATGGATTAGCTTCAAATCCATGCGAAAAACATGATTTAGCTACAAATTCATGCGAAACACATGATTTAGGTTTAAATTGATGCGAAACATATGATTTAGCTTCATATTCATGCGATACAAATGATTTAGCTTCGAGTAATTGAGATATAAATGATCTAGCTTCAAATGCATGCGAAACAAACGAGTTGTCTTGAAATCCATGCTATACATTATTTTCACGTCGTTTTATATTGTTTTACATTGCTTTACGTTGTGTTATGTTGTTTTACTTTGTTCAGTATAGATGATTTACGTTGATTCACGTTGATTTTCCTTGTTTTTCTTTGTCTCGCGCCTATGCTTTACGTTGTGTTACGTTGTTTTACTTTGGTTCACATTGATGATTTACATTGCTCTACGTTGTTTTACCGCGTTTTTCTTTGTTTCGCATTGATGATTTACGTTGTTTTACGTTGTTTTACTTTGTTTTTACATAATTTTGCGGTGTTTTACGTTGTCTCATGTTGTTCTTTAAAACAGTGTTACGTTGTTCTACATTGTTATACGTTGTTCTTACATTGTTAGAGGTACATGCGTAGAGGTAGTGTTTGAGGTAAAGGCATAGAAGTAGCGGCAGAGATAGAGGTAGAAGTAGAGATAGAGGTAGAGGTAGAGGCACATGTGTAGAGGTAGATGTAGATGTACAGGCGCAGAGTTAGAGGTACCGTCGTAGAGGCAGTGGTACAGGTGTAGTGGTAGAGGTACAGGCGTAGAGGTAGTGGTAGAGGTGGAGGTACAGGCGTAGAGGTAGAGGTAGAGATAGAGGTGGAGGTAGAGGTACAGGTAGAGGTAGAGGTACAGGCGTAGCGGTAGAATGGAGGCAGAGGTAGAGGAAGAGGTAGAGTCATAGGTAGAGATAGAGGTAGAGGTACATGCGTAGATGTAGAGACAGAGGTAGATGTACAGGCGTAAAGATAGAGGTAGAGGTAGAGGTAGAGGTAGAGGTAGAGGTAGAGGTAGAGGTAGAGGTAGAGGTAGAGGTAGAGGTAGAGGTAGAGGTAGAGGAAGAGGTAGAGGTAGAGGTACATACGCAGAGGTAGACGTAGACGTACAGGCGTAAAGGTAGAGGTAGAGGTAGAGGTAGAGTACAGGCGTAGAGATAGAGGTAGAGGGAGATGTAGACGTAGAGGTAGTGGTAGAGGTAGAGGTACAGACAGTGGTAGTAGATGTAGAGGTAGATGTAGAGGTAGAGGTAGAGATACATGCGTAGAGGTAGAAGTAGGTGTACATGCATAGAGGTGGAGGTAGAGGTACATTTGTAGAGGTAGAGGTAGAGGTACATGCGTAGAGGTAGAGGCAGCGGAAGAAGTACAGTGGTAGAGGTAGAGGCAGAGGTAGAGGTAGAGGTAAAGTTAGAGGTAGAGGTAGAGGTAGAGGTAGAGGTAGAGGTACATACGCAGAGGTAGAGGTAGACTTACAGGCGCAAAGGTAGAGGTAGAGGTATAGGTAGAGGTAGAGGCGTAAAGGTAGAGGTAGTGGTAGAGGTAGAAGTACAGGCGTAGAAGTAGAGGTAGAGGTACAGGCGTAGAGGTAGAGGCATTGGCGTAGAGGTAGTGGTAGATGTAGTAGGTACAGGCGTAGCGTTAGAGGTACAGGTAGAGGTAGATGTAGCGGTAGATGCAGAGGTACAGGCGTAGAGGTAGAGATAGAGGTACAGGTAGAGATAGATGTATAGGTTAAACTATGGTGAAGCGTGCGTATGCTCCTGAAGGGAATAACCAGCCACAAATTGCAGATTTTATGGACCCATAGATTACGTTCCGCACGAACCCTGCTTATCTTCATTTTTGCTTCCAACTTGTCTCTCGTTAAACGTTCGTTAATCGTGCACGGCGGAGCTAAATATGCATTCGGTATAAATCGAATAACTTTCGCGGCAACACGTGCATGATATTCTGCATCTTTGGAAAAATGTAAATGAGAGGAGAGTTTACGGAAGGAACGATGACAGGGCGTCAGCGTAATTGCCAATCCAACGTTTACGTTAACAATTGATCGAATGCACGGTGGTTCTCGTTTTTTTTAACCATCTACTTCTTTATAATATTTCATTTTTATTTGATTTTGACACACTCGTTTCAGATCCCGTCGCAAAATTCATCTAGCATTTCAGGATTGTGATTTGGTAACACGCTGGTCTTTTTTTCGAACTTCAAAAGTGGTAGATAAATTTTACGATTTGAAATGAGCGCGTGAAAATCTGCATGTCACTAAAAAATGCAACACGGTACTGAATAAATCACAATTTCGATGGAATATTTCAAGTTTAACATAAATTTTCGGGATCAAAAAATAGTGGATTCTCTCTTTTTTCGTTTATTCTGCAACACTTCAGTTTTTTTCGCGTAAAAGAAAACATCGCTTTATCTAATTTTTATCAAAAGTTCTTCGAATTTGACAGGCAACTTTGCCACTTTGCCCACCGTGCGTCATTTCGGAGAAGATTTGCAACATTGGTTCATTTTACCAATATCCTTGTTCCCGTCTTAATCGTTTGCCCGCTGTCGTGGATAGCACGGTGGTTCGCTAGGTGTTCGTTAAACACACGCGGCGCCACGCGAATCACCCTGGATGATCCAACTTTGATAACCGATAACTAGTTTCTTTCGTGGATCCCTCAGTTTCGCGTTGGCCGATAAGTTTCCGTGTATCGACAACACTTAGCAACTTTCCCCGTCAATACCGTCGTTTCCGTCCGTGTACACTGCAGGTGCGGAATATCTGATCGTTTGTTTGCTGAACGCCGAACTTGGATTTTTAAGTGAATGTTTAGCCGTTCATACGACAGAGATCGCTCGAAAATTTCTTCGAGCTTTCATGCTCGAACCTCTGTCATAAGAGACAAGTTTCTTTTCTGGAACGATTATGCAGAGTTTTTCGAATATCAGTCGAAGAACAATCGACATTCTTTTCCGTAGTTTTTCCGATTTTTAGTTCATCGTGCTCGGAGAATTTTAACATATTTGAATTAATTATAATGTGTTGAACTGTGACGTATGACGAACGTATTTATTCGGACAATGGTTGGGAATAATTAGACAGTCTAAATAATATTTTTTCGTAGAGAAATTAGTAAATCGATGCTTACCATAATGTTATTCTCACAATGAAATCGTGTAACTAAAATGGCAGCGATAAAACAGTGATTATGGACTGTTAATTTTCATGCTAATTGCAAAGAATTGTAACGAAGAATATTTAATGAATATTCTACCCTCACAGTATAATTGGAAATCTTAAGTTTCTGTTGCTTTACAGTTTATATTAACGATCAGATTTTCTTTCAAAACGCGTACGTTGCATAAGAACTAATTTAAAGTTTGCAAAGGACGAGTTTTAATTACTTTCGATGCTTTTCCTCCTATGAAATGAATATTCATTTATGAGGTAGAGGTAGAGGTAGAGGTAGAGGTTTTATAAACGATCAGATTTTTAATTAGTTCGAAACAATTCACGATGTGTTGCATGAGTTAATGATTCACGATTATGATAAATCGATTATGATATCGATTATTATATTTCACTTACTAACAAGCTATAATCGTAGATCATTAATCAGGCTACTTTTTGCCCAGCACTGCCTCCGGCATAGCATTCATACTCGTCTAAATTGCAGCATGATTAAATATTAAATGGCATCGAATGCAAGTTGATACCGTGCCGAACGAATTTTGATGAAACCCTTATTACGCCGAACTAATTCTGATTCAATCCGAATTACTGTAAATTAAATGACAAATAATATTAATATCGCGAATGCATTTACACGCTGGCAGATTATCTACTGGCGAACATTTGATACTCGATAACGCGAGCGTGAATCGTAACTAAGGATTTACGTTAGCCAATATTAATTAAACTTTACCGACGGTATTTCCGATCGTCAAGCGAAAACACCTTCGCTTTCCGTGCAGAAAAATGAAAACGAACGACGAATTCGCGATCGCAGATTTCAAAGCGCAGATTTCAAAGGGTGCCCAAATCTTGAAAATCTCGGGGAATCGGTAGAACGCGGTTTCCTCGCAGGCGCTGCGCGCGAACAGAGCGTGTCGAGGTAACGAGGATTTACCTGCACGGGGTACATGGTTGACCGGTTAATTAAATTTCCGCCAATAATGCCGGCTTAGGGGCGATATGGAAATTTTTACCGGTGGCCCGGATCTCTCCGATCGCTCGAACGCGATCCACACGAGGTTAATGGAGAAACATGACTGGCCAGCTTAACAGGGAACCGGCCATTCTCGTGACGTTACTATCTTTCTCCGTGGCTGGTAATTGTACATAATTACGCTCGCTATCGTTCGCGATAAGGGGGTGGAACCGGGTCCCGTTCCATCCTCCTATATCCTGCGATGATTATGCGACTCTACAGCTGTACGAAATTGCGATTGCGAGTAGTTTGTCGTAATTTGTTCGCAATCTACGCCGATCTTGAGGAGCCCCGCGGCTATCGTTCGTACTTTAATGCAGGGCCAGGACGCGACGTAAGAATCGCTAATTGCGCCAACACAGATCAGGATCGATGTGTAATTATGAACATCGTGTAGCCGGCAGGACGTTTAACAGGTTGCTAGCTACGAAAATTGCAAGTTTCGGTGTGATTCATCCCGGTTTTGATAACAATCGCGCTGTTGTGCCCGGCGAAGGTAAATACTCCGCAGCAAGGCGGAGTAATTCCTGGCTGTTGTAGATTTCGTTCTGCTTTTTAGGAGGAGCGGCTGCTTTAATTAATTTCGAGTGTTTGCAATCGATGCTTGTAGAGCACGGCACTGATTAAAACGGGCAAAGCGAATCACTCGTTTCTTCCTAGTTCGGTCTTAGGATGTTATTTTGAGAACTTTGCAATGGAATCAATACTTTGCATCATCGTTTTCTGAAGGATTCTCGAGCGAATGTGCGTTTACGGCAACAATGAATCGACGTTAATTATCGGATTCAGGCGATTTTGTCGAGGCACGAAACTGTGAACACATCTGGCATTATTATTTGGAACTTATTGAAGCTATTGAAGGAATAATTTATTTTTACCGAGCTTTATTCGGGTAATAAAATCTTTATTGCAAAATTTATTCATATTTAGCTGTTAATACACCGTCCACGTTAATTTTGTAAAATACGTGGTCGCTAATGAGTCCATAATTAATGCCACCGCATTGAAAATAAGCTGTAAATAAATATAATAAATGAATAATTAAATTTAAATGATTAAATAAAAGATTTGGTGCGGGTTAAAAATATTTTAAAATACAGGTTGGAGGGTGTACGTTGATATTAATAATAGACTGAATAATGAATTCAAATGAATAATAATTAAGATGACAATAATTATGTGTGTATGTATAATATCAACGATTACGTGTAATTCATTACAATAGTATTCGTAACGAAGTTTCTATTTTCAAACAACTAATTGGACAATTTATGGAATGTGTGTCAGAGAGATATCGAAAATCTAGCTGTGACTTGCGTTCTTTATTAAAGAAGTGAAAGATTTTAAATCTCGAGGAGAAGGGATTTGCGGATTTTCATATTTACTTCGGGGAAAGGAATTTGCAAGTGAAATCGAAGGAAGGTGAGAAAATGAAATTTCGGTTCGCCGGAAGTAGCGGCCATGAACTGCACGTGTATCAAAAATTTAGTTTTAAAAAAAAGTGCCCTAGAACCACGATTATCGTAGATTGCGAGAAACGCCGAGTATTTTTACCTTTATTTTCAACCGACGGAGATGGAGAGGCAAACTCCTTCGCCGATAAACAATGCAATCCGTGTACAGCATCACCCACTTGAATGCGTTACGTAAATTCGCTCTGACTTTGTCCTTTTCCATTTCCACTTTTTATTCTCTTCGTTTTTCTAACGCCGCATTCACTTCAAAAATCGTTCCAAACAAAATCCACCCGACGACGGCATCGAGCTAAAAATTGACAGGTTAAATCAACTGTAAATTTCTTGCGTTTCCATCGAAAGCTGTCAGAACGTGTGAAAATAGGGCGCCGTAAAAAATTATGTTGCAGCCGCTTCGAAAAATCGTTTCAAATAAAATTCATTCGTCGACGACGTTGCGCTAAAATTTGACAGATTAAGTCGATCATAAATTTCTTATAAATAACGATAAAACTGTTCGAATGCACCCTAAAAATAGGGTGCTATTAGAAATTATATAACAGTGAATTAAAAAATCGTTCCAAACGAAATCTTGAAAAATCGTCAGAATTAAAAAATTTCGGAGTCTTTTACTTTGCTTCCTCTTTAATCAAAGAATCTAATACACAGTAACTTCATTACCACATTCTCAAGTACTATTTCATAAACACAATTTTCCGTCACAAAACCGCGGATATAAGCGCGAGTCTCATTGGACGAGCTTCTCGCTAACTAGGTCAGATTTACTCAGCTTGGAAACGAAGTGTCTCAATTCATGCGTTTCTTATCCCAGCCAGTTCCAAGCAATCCTCTTCTGGGTCGATTCGTAGCTGACTTTCTATAGTCGAAGCCACTAGGTTCCCGTGAGATCGGGGTTCTAAGGCGAGGGATCTTTATTCCTCCTGGCTGTAAAGAAATTTTTCTCCTGAGAGTTTCTTATTACGAGAACCAATCAGCTCTGCTTGACCGTCTTGTACCGTGCCGTTAATCGTCGTTTAGGTCTACGTAGTTGAACGTGAAGTTAATTCGGATCTCGTTTATACCCGCGGTTGCGAAATACAATAATTTCTCCCGGAAATGCCAAGTTTCGGATTGCTGTAAATTTCCCTGTGCTAGTCCTGTGCCTATGTAATTTATTGCTTCGAATCGTGTCGTGTGGCCTCCGAGTTGCCTTCGAATCGTGTCACGTGGCCTCTGAATTGCTTCGAATCCTGGCAAAAAGATAGAAATGAAAAAGTTAAGTCATCGTTTTTATTCTAGCACTATTCTAGCATTTTCTTCCAGCATGCCTTTTTTGGCCGACTGCCTCGAGTTTCTATAAAAACGAGCCGGAAGCCTCGAAAAAATCGCGTCTCACCGCGACTTAATATTCTCAGATCTGCGTGTTTCGATTCCGATCTTCGAACATTTCAGGGAGAAACTGTTGTACGTAGGGCGCAAACCGCTATCAGAGGTGCACAAGCAGGACAAACTACACCGTCATCAAAATCAGGCTCGTGTGCGGCTGTGGTTCAGAAGCCAGGCTGGTTTTCCTACTCGAAGGATGTGTCCTCTCGAGTGTCGCTTCGTTGTTGGATTATCGGAGTAATTATTATCGATAATCCAATTAATTATTCAATAGTCCATCTTAATTGTTGGATTGCCGGTGTAATCTGTAATATATATCGACAGGCAAACTAGCGGGCCCACCGATGATGTCGATCGCAAAAATGTTAACGAGATTCGATGTAGTGGTGGGCTAGAAAAGTGCATCGCCGGGAACGTGTTGCGATTCGCTGTAGCAGTGCTGAACGTTCAGGAAAGTTCCCTTGAAACCGAACCGATGCAACATCTGGAGAACATTCCCTCGCGAGAATATTTCCGCCGCAAAGGGTTAACACACTTCGCGCGCCGATGTTCGTTTCTTTCGGTGTTCGGTCTAATTTTGAGACGCCGAAGTATTTCGATTCAAACGAACCAGATGCAAACGGCTATGCCGCGTTCGTCCCGCACACTTTCTTTCAACCGCGCGGGTTTCTTCTCGCAGTCGTTGCCTCTGTTTCAAGGATATAGGGGCTCGTAACCGAGGTAAAAAGATCGTTACGGGTCATGGACTAGGACCGAGCCTTTATCTCCTTTACCTTGCCCCCCATCCCGACATAACCCAATTCAGCCTAAGTCTGAAAGTAGTCGTCGGGATTCTATCGAACGCGTTCTCCCGTCACGTTGATTCCAGAGATAATTACGCGTGCATTATGTTACCGCTCGCTGATCCGCGGCAAAGCCTTTCGTGTTCGGTTCTGCCCGCGAGAAATCTCGAACGTATCCGCCATTCGACTCACGATTACCTGTTCGCCGCATTATCCGTGAGAGAACCGCGCCGGAAAATTTGCACGAGCTAGATGCCGATATTCGTGTCCATGTTCCTGTTACATGATCGGTTCTGCGTTCGAACTGCTATGCTGTTACATCCTGTGGGAAATTCGGCGGTCGCTCTTTTGAGAGAATGAGCAGATCAAATGGTACGATGAAATATTGTTTTAATGTTAACGTTGTGATACGAATTGGGCTGCGGGGATAACGAGACATACAACAGGACAGAAATCGGGAGAACTTGCGATTTGATCTCGATCGGATCACTATTTTATTGTGGAGTATTTTGTAATATTCGGCTGCATTTGCTTTGTTTATGCTTCGATAAAAATACGTGGTATGTCTCATTCGATAAATATTTATTCTTTCATTTCCCTTATTTTTGGACACAAAAATTCAACGTGTCTCATTCGATATATATTTATTATTTCATTTCACTTATTTCTGAATTAAAATATTCAACTCATCTCATTCGACAAATATTTATTCTGTCTTTTTTTAATAAAGATATTTAATGTACCTCATTCGATATATATATGAAATTAATTATGCCCGAAATCAAAGCAAATAAACCAATCCGCAGTGTATTACTATCACTGCATCATGCGAAATTGATTGATCTAAAAGTCAAGTTCATTCTCTGACATCCTTTTCGATCGAAATCCCTGAGAGAACATTTTAAAAACTACGAGAGCGTGGCCGATCAAAGATTCTGTCCCCCTAAATCAAAAACATTACCAGAAAATAGTGTCGACAAACTACAAAGAGTTTTCCGGGGCTGAAAGGGTGAAACAATTGACTAGTACCTGCGAGACACAAACAGATTGAACAATAAAGGTAAATAAAAAGTTCTTTAACACGAACCAGTCTGGCATCAATTACTGCGACCCATCCGCGTGGACGGCTATTATGAGGACAAGCAACAGGGAGTTACGCGGTCGAGACATTTAAACATGACACAATTGCTCAATTAGCCGTGTCGTGAAGTAATAAAACCGTCCACGCTACGGAATTTATTCGCGACTTTGCACGGGCATGGAGTCTCCATCTTTTATGCATTCCAAGTTTCCCCGAGAACTTCCAATATGACAGCGCCATTGAGGGTCTCGAGTTTCCTCGCGATACATCGCCTCCTCCACCCCCATCTTTCCCAACTTCCACGTTTCGCTCGCGATCGTAATATCATCCGTGTTTCTTCTTTGCTAATCTTTCGCTGAAACTCGGTTACTTCGGCGAGGAGTTGACCATCGGATGCGATGCTGCTCCCGTTCTTCCGAGAACCATCCAACATTCCGCGGAGAAACCGCAGTCACCAATTTCCTGTTTTGTTTCGAATGTTCGAGAATTCCGCGGAGACGTGCCGCAGAACGTGCGACACAGTTTTATAAAAGCCGAATCATTTTGAACGCACGAGAAAGTATACTCTGTCGTCGGGAAGTTCTTTCCTCGCGCTATGTCGCCGCTTCCGATTGCCTGTCTATAAGAGGAATTCTGATGTTCTCTGTCCGGTTAACAGTTTTCGACGAGTATATGCGTCCTAACGCTAAATGTTGACATTTCTTTGCGACGGGTATACATATTTTGTATATTCATAGCTCGATATTCTTCGTTAAATTATCGATTGTATGAAGGCGTTGCATTTGAACGAAATATGAAGAAAATATGCAGTAGACTTGCACACTTTTTAAAGACATTGCATTCTTTCGAAAGCAGCAAAAATTGTATACGGATCGAAAAACTTAAAGTACGAACAATATAAATATAAATATAATTAAATATAATTAAATATAAATAGAATTAAATACAAATATAATTAAATATAAATATAATATAAAGAATTTGAAAAGGTATATGAAGAAATAACAAGCATTTAATCCAATTGCTAATAAGTTATTTGCATTCGAGTGAACAAAATTTCATGGTTACAAATGCATACGTCCCCCAATTAGTTTGATTGAACAAAGCTCTGATCCACTTATGTGAGTTAGAAACACAACGTCCTCTTACACGGAATTGCAACACATAATACAAACGAGCAATGCGCGCCACGGAACGTTACTTAACGTTATTGCTTTAACGTTGCTTCGCTGTTTAGCAATAAACGTTCGCCGGCTCGACGCGTAGTCCGACAGCCCGGAGAGTTGTGCTAAAAATCGCAGCGTACTCTGATTTTCGAAAAAAAAGCTGAAAAGAAAACGGCAGGCCAGAATAGACCTCCAGCATCGCCGTTGGTTGGTTAAAGGGGAACCGTATTTCCCTTTTGATATTCTATGACATCGCAGTCACATAGCGGGCAAACAAAAAATGCCTGCACTCTTTTTTCATTTATCATAACGTATTTCGCATTATCCTAGCTCGACCGGCGCTGTCTAGAATAGGAAACACGATGCCGGAACAAAAATGTAAAATATGTCAAGATATAGCGAACGACGGCTTTGCCCCGCGTCAAAAGGGAACCCTGTTCCGAATGATTGAGCAGAACCTGTGTGTAGGAAAACATTTTGCACTTTGATGTTGAACGTTGTTTTTCTCTCGTGACACGAATCGGAAAAAAAAATTTTCATAACACTCTATGAATAATCCATTACTCAAATTAAATGCGACACATGATACCTTCCGGCCCGGGTCGTTCGTTATTATATCGTTTCCTTTCTTTTTCTCTTATTTTCTTGAAATTCTTCTCGTCGAAATTATCGATAAATTCGATACAACGAACCGCGATAGAACGGACACAGCGCGAACCGGAAATAGTTTTCATATTTCAAAAAATCGGGCATTCCGTTTCGTATAAGTTCGCATTGTTTGCTCACCGAAACGCGGTCCGATTTTATAAATTAAATTCGGCAACGCGAATTAATGTTGACGTATCGGGAAACCGTGCCGCCAGCAAAATTTACTTTTATCCTGTAAAACACCGGGCTCACAATAATTATCCATTATTGCAGACTAATAAATATCCGCAGAGCTAATAAAAGTGTGTGTCGTACCGACCTGTGTATCGTTTCGTCGCATTAAATTATGCGTATCCGTTTCCGGTTCATTGTGCACCCTCGCACCGAGAGCGTCGCTGTGTAAGTGTACGCACCGGTGGCAACATTTTTATTAGTTTGTTCTGTCGAGTTGCGATTCTGTTTCGCGTTTGACGCACTTCCGTAAATCCTTCACATTCCTCAGCCGGCTCGCGTAATACTGAAACAACGCCCGCCACCACCGATCGATACACGAATGTATACATTAATCTTTGACCTTCTCTCCGTCCCGTCGCCGTATTATTATGCAAAACGGTCTTATTTCGAATTTGCCTACCAGCCCTGCGGAAATGTCTGCAATGGGAGTTATGAAAATGCGGCAAGGGACCTTGAAAGCTGGTCAACGTTCTTTTTAGTATTTCCGTGACTTCAGCCAGCAATTTCCTCTTAAAGGAATGCTTTTCTTTTTACGTTCTACAGCGAATTCCCTTCTTCGTGAAACATTCAACCACTAACACCTGTTCCTGCGCAATTAGCTCTAATTCTATGCTTCTCTTGAGGCTAGCTTTTCAGTTATGCTTAGATTTTACAGTTGTCGTATTATAGACCGCGGAATACCTCTTCAGGTTCTTAGTCTTGCTGAGGATTTTTAGGAGACTTGAGATAGTGCAATTTGATTTTGCGCAACATTTTCGGAGTAATCATTGCACCGTGGATCTTTATGATAATGAAAAATTATCTGTGATAACTGTAGAGAATATAGATCAGGCGGAAATGTCGTTCATGATTTAATCATTTTAATAAATCGTGCAGAATAGAAAGAGATTTTCGAATTCTTCTAATGTCTGCACAGTTTTGCTTCTGTGTTAGTCTTTCTTTGTAAAAAAGTGCATAAAATCCACTGTTTACTTATCATTGCTTAAATATATTCTTGCATTTATAATGTGAATTAGATTATAGTATCTTGTTCAGGAGAGTACTCAGTACAATTTTATTTTAGTCAATAATTTTTTCATTATTTCATAAAAATAAATAATCGGTAAATTAGAACGATTTTTCAAGGTTTGTAATTTTGTGTCGAAAAACTGGAATATTCTGTTCACATTAAGCATAGTTTTCTTCGAACACCTACTTTGGTAAATAAGAAGAGACACTGAAATTGAAAAAATTTTAATATTTTTCACAGAGAAATCATAACTGCTCACATTGCTAATAGAATACGTAAGGTTAAATAATTGAAAGAAATAAGAACTGAGGTCGCAAAGATTCAAAAGAAAATAGCAAAACGCAGCTAAATGCGACCCTTGCGCGTAAAATTAGTCATGAAACGTTCAACTGAATCGCATAGAGTACCTTTCCATGTATCAATGCAGTGGTTTGTATGAAAATCGCTTTTCGAGGGTAACTTATAAACGATCTGTTCTCAAACGAGGGTCTCTGGAATCTACTTTCTCCGATCAGCGAAAACCGGAGGGCGCTCCTCGTTAGCAAGTTCTCTGAGCAGTCAGTTCGGCGATGGTCTAAATCTAAAATATGATGGCTGAAATCTGCTCGAGGATTATGGTGCGTCGAGTATTTCGATCTAATGTCCATCTCACTCTCTCTTTCACGCCCTCGCTCTCTCCTTATCTCTTATTCTCTCTTTCTTTCTCATTTCATATATCACTATTTCTATCTCTATTTCTATCTCTTATTCTATCTCCATCTTTCTATCTCTGTAACTCTCTAACTCTATAATTTTATATCTCTCTAACTCGCTAATTCTATATCTCCCTAACTCTCTAATTTTATATCTCTCTATCTGTCTATCTCTCTCTATCTCTCTATCTCTCTATCTCTTTAATTTTCTATCTCTCTATCTCGCTATCTCTGTATCTCTCTATCTCTCTATCTCTTTAATTTTCTATCTCTCTATCTCTCTATCTCTCTAATTTTCTATCTCTCTATCTCTGTATCTCTATCTCTCTATCTCTATCTCTATCTCTACCTCTATCTCTATCTCTATCTCTATCTCTATCTCTATCTCTACCTCTATCTCTATCTCTATCTCTTATTCTTTCTCTCTCCTTCTCTTTATTTCACTCGTTCGTAATGGAATATGCAATCCGCTCCCGTCATACATCGTGTTTCATAATTCATGGCACAAATTGGATCCGGCACGGCTGGAATTAAGAGGAAAATCAAGAATAATGAAATTCCAACTTTCATCTGTCTTGAGATTATTTTGCGCATTGTACCATATGCACAAAGTGTTGTCGAGAGCTTACACATTCTTGCAATATTTCAGACGGACAGTTCGCAGTTTTTTTAAAACGGACGCGGACTGCGTTAGAAATTTCTTCTATGGATTTACAAAGTATAACGCTGTATGACAATAGTCAGCTTAGTTTAGTATTAAAGTAAATATGGTAAAGTCTGTCAATTCTGTTTTGATCTGAAAGAGACGTCATCCACGTGCCAAACAAAATCCATCAATAATAGTAATAATAATAACAGTGATAATAATATATCTATTAGCTAAAAATTACGCAAATATGCGAAGAGGGGGAACTGATGGACTGGGACGTAGAACTCTCTTTCTTTCTCTCTCTCTCTCTCTCTCTGATCTGACTATCTCTGCCTCCATCTTTCTATTTCTCCCTATCCAGCCGAGTTTCTTCGTATTCCCTTTGCGTGACTTAATTACTCGTCGTTCTAATCCCTGTCCGTTAATATTTGCGCTATCGTAAAGGCGAATCAGAGCACTGACGGCTCTGTTTTCCTTATTTCCAGTTCTGCTTCTGGTAATTGGAACCGCCGGGCTTCCGTGATTACGCGTCAGTCAGGATTAACTCGGCACGCGCGTTACGTTGCGCAGGTGCGGCCCGTGCGAGCAGCAACCGGGCCTGTGGTTGCACGGCTGATTAAAGTAAATGTTCGGCCGTTGATAGGATCGCACGATCTTCCAGCAACGTGTGTATCGCTTATTAACCTTTTTCAGTTAGATATCGGTAAATATGTCATCGGGAGTATCAGGACGCCGTGCGGGGTTTATGCGTGATAAAGCTCGCAGATTTTTAATTAAACTCCCCCCGACGAGGAAATCCCTTTGACTTTCGTCGATGTATCTAATATTTATTGTTTACGCGATGCGATTTAGCGGTGACTGACGGTTCCAAGTTGAGTAGACGACGCAGTTGCGATTCACTCCGAGGAATTTTTATCGGGAATGTCTGTAAAGTTTTATTGTTCCCGACGAGAGATTGTTTGCTTCGAATCAGCAGATTATTGTTAAGTAGAAAAAACATCAGAAGATACATAATCATATTGTGTCCAAGTTATTAATTATTTCTAATGAGAGTTTGTTAGCTTCGAATCAGAAAATTATAGTTATCGTTGGACCTTTACGCAAAATCGGATCGTTATACAAAATAAAAATTGTCTAAATGAATTGTAAAGAATATAAATTAGCTGAAGCTCATTTTCCTCTTTTAGTGATTGTAATAAGTTGAAGATAACGTAACGCTATCCTTAATTAAATTTATTTAAATTCACTTAAAACTTTCACTTGAAAATTCACTCAAATTCACTAAATTCGCTATCCTTAAATTCCTTAAATTCATCCGATGTCTTTATTATAAAATTCTTTTTAACTGATTACAAATGTTACGAGGTGCGATATATCGATATTCAATAGCCGTTTCTCGAACTAACTGCGGATAAGTTTTATTCTGCCCAAAGATTCGTTATAATTGCATAAATAGTTCAGTTATCGTTCGTTCTCCGAAGAAAGTTCGAAACAATAATACATAGATGTGCGGCATATTTTGTATTTCGAAATTTATACTGGACCATTGTTCAGAAGTTCTATTATCCAAAACAGGTACTCAGAACCCGTCAGGAGGCTGAACTCGCGACACGAAATATTGGAATGGTTTTTCGGCGTAATCTCATGTTAGCGCTACAATAGAATCATATTTAAAGCTCCTTCAAAAGGGGTGGTTTCAATAGGATATCGAGCACAAAACAGAGCAACGCTCGAAGCCGGAGATTTACGACGGTTTGTTGCTGGTTTTCATGAATGTGTAGGCAGCTGTTCGCTAGGCTCGTGGGATGTTCGCTATAGCTCGCATAAGCTCTCTTTTACTGCCTTGGGCTTCTGATGGCCAATGCTCTAAACGAGTGTAAACACTATCGCGGATAAGTATATGGTCGCTTTCTATACTTACACGATAGTAACGCATAAGCAGTGGCACATTACTGGCCGGAAAAATCGTGCGATGTGTTTCGATACGTTTTTGTAATAAATATAGAGTCTATTGTACTCTTAATAAATAATGGAAAATTTTTGTAACATATGAGGCGTTAAAAAAAATGGTTTAAGTCAAAACACTTAATTTGTGGATGATGAAAAAAAATTAAAAACTCTGTAAAATGCAATAACGTATGATATTGTTACCAACTCATTTATGAAAGCCCCTTTGAAGCTTCAACGTAAAATATTAAAGAAGAATCGCAGAAAATATGAAATTCGATATGATTTAATAATATTAAATCACTCTAGCACAAAATTGACTTACGAAAGTTGTTTACATGTAATCGCCGGTTACAAAATTGTATCAGTCAAACGCACTTTTGTTTAAACAGCGAACAAAATAATACAAGTAATATTTCACTTGCAGTAACTTTATCTTCATTTATTTGCAGCGAAACGTGAAAAAATAAATTACAATAAAGTCTCTGTTAAGAATCCATTAAATTTATGATTATTTCGTCGATCGGAAAGTTTAAAGAAATGATTAAAAAGCAGTGACGATTACAAAGGTAGAATTTTAAAAATGTTTCGCATTTCGTACGAGAGATATATTGTAAGAAAGATTCGACGGTGAATAAAAAGATAATTACGATGTAACAGACATGTATTTGCCAATATCTGTGCCAGGAATACGACATCCTTGATATCGTGTTCTACAGGGCTGGGATTGCCGCTATTGATTTCCATAGCTACTGAATCTACAGCCCCCACCCGTTATTCCGGGCACGCAGTATATCAAATAATCGCTCGCGGAGCTTAGCGAATGACGGCGACGAAGTTATTTATTATTTCGCGATATTGTTTGCCCGTTGTTCCAAGATTCGCGTCAATAATATTGGCAAGCCGTCCCACGGCGACACCGCGGTTGTCGTTAACTCGCTGCGAGAGCGACGCGCGAACGTCGCGACGCGACGCTCCGATTAAAAAAGAAAAACACTCTCTGTCCAGCGCTATTTCATTTTCATACCTGCGCGGCCAGCCCTTCCCGCGCAGCTCTGTAATTACGTTGTTCGCAGTTTGAACCGGGCGTCCGCGTTTATTTCGTTACAGCACCTCGGAACGCTCTAATTCAGCCGGGGACAGTTCCCTTCGCGGCTCGCTCCGCCGCGCCGGAAGGAGGAAAAGAATCGCAGGTGTTGTAAGTGAAGTGCAAGTGCGGTGGACGGTTCAGCTTTTTCAGCTGGTCGTAGCCTGCGCGCGGCCGTGATGGAGCAGCGTGCAGGATGGTGTGGGTGGGGGGCAGCGTTAAGGATAAAGTTGTCCGAAAAAAGTGGAATTTTTGAAAAGCCTGGCGGGAGAATATTTCGTGGCCGGCTGAGCTGGCCTTATAAGCTGGCTTATAAATCCCGGATTAAAAATAGCGTCTCGCTGTGGCGGGGCTCGCGGTAATAAAACTGAAACGGGCGAGAAGGAAACGCGGACGCTGCGCGTCGCTCGAAAAAAATTCCATAATCAGGAACAAAGGCGTCAGCCGTGATACGTTTATTTGGCCTGCTTCGACGCGGCGGGCTTGACTCCTTTTATCGAGCGGAACGGTCGCCGCGCGATCAAAGCCGGATATATCCGTGCATAAGTTGACCCCGGAGTTCGGCCGGGATCGAACCAACTTTTCCGGAGGGAAATCCTTCGAACACACCACGGCCGCCGCCGCCGGTTTTTCCTAAATTCACGGCGTCACGCGAGAAATGGGTAGTAATAACGCAGTAATAACGCGTAGTAATAACGCGAGCTGAAGATAATCATTATCGTGACAAGAAATTGTTTGACACGCGCCTCGGTTAACGAGCGCAATTTTAAATTCATAAAGCTTAATTAGCGTGTATCAGGGGTCGCTTGTGCTCAAGCTGGCCTGTATCCGAAACATGCGAATGCCTGCCCTCGAAACAAATCCACTCCGATCCCTTTCCAGATTATATTGGTTCGGTCTTCCCCCGCCGGCGATTATGATAGCATACAAAGTATTCGTCTACGGTAGACTTTGCTGCATAGAGTAGCAGCGGTCTTAATTTTAAGACGACGGATTTTAATTTCAGTTCGAAGCATGCAACTGATACTTGTTTCTTCGATTTGTTTCCTTCCTCAATCTGAAAATATGTGTCTCACTTATATAACATTAACAATTTTTCAGCTGGAAATATTTTTCGCGAAATTCTTCAGAGATCATTATCGTTTTAGATGATGTCAGCTTCCAGAAGACACAGGAACCGCGTGATCACGTCCGTCAGACGAGGCACCATTTGTTCATTTCTCAGTTGAAGCTCTCAAACATTAAACATTATTTCGGCAAATAGTTTTTGTCGGATGTTGTTAATTATTCTGTTGCAACCATCGCTCCCACGGATTGTCGTTATTGTTACATGAATATGCGTATGAAATTACCAAACTGGAAGGAAAATTACAGATACGGCTACATTTACTGTTAAACGAGCATTTCATGTTCCTTGTTCTATGTAAATGTTATTTTCATTTGAATAGTTTCAGAAAACAACGTAGAAGAACTTTATTTGCAAAAGCTGAGGTTAACGAAAGTGAATTTAATTTGTGGGAGGGTGAGTATCGATTGCAAAACAGCGAGTGTCGCTTGTAAAAGGGCGAATTTGATTCGAACGAAAAAATGAATTCCACTGACTTCCAATCGTAAACATTGTGCACAATATTTATATAAAAATATTCTATAAAAATATTACATCAAAATATATACATATAATTTAAATATTAAATATTATTCTTGGACGATTCGATGTTTGCTCGTATTTCGTATGACGAATTGCTCTTCAAATGACGGACGTCATTTTGTGGAAGATCTGCAAGCACGGCGCGTTCCACCGATCTTTTTCTTCTCTCTTGATGCCTCAATCGTTTGTCCGTTACTGTACGAGGCAAACAGGAAACGTCACTCGACGCCAATTTGCCGCTTCTGCTTAGGCCAACGCTTGTCCCCGCGACGCGCCGCGACGATTCCTAAGCACGCATGAAGCACCAGATTTATTCAGTGTCGTTTGCGTAACGACGACGCACGCCCCTGGCCGATCGTAACGAGTGTCATCATCATCTTCTGTTAAGGGACACAATCTTTCCAACAATTTTTCCATTTTCTCTGTCGCGCCCGACGAGAGAGAGAGAGAGAGAGGGAGAGAGAGGGAGAGACAGAGAGAGACTGCAATTTCAACGAGGAAATGGTTAATACCGCACCGCCTTCTTTGATAAGGTGATTTCGCGGGCCCTTCTTCATTCAACTCTTACGCTGCGACGATGGGTTTTGTTAGGGAATATTGAATGTCCAAGTATTTTGATGGCGCCTGTTTTCTTTGCGATCCAAATTTATTCTGTCCAGGGAGAACAACGAAGGTATTTGCACGGGACGACACGGTTCGCAGCTGCACTTAACCCGAGAGCTCGTCGGTCTAGCGAGAGCGATCGAAGCCTCTCTCGACGATTACTGAAATTACAAGAGACCTTCCGGGATGGCTCGTTTATTCAAATATTATCCGATTTATACCAAGTTTTCTCGTTCGTTTGCACGCGGCATATTCCGGCATCGATAAAAAATTCATTTCAAATTTCTCAACGGCGAAAAAAGTTATGGGCATTGTTGGTGGATCAGTATTAACCAGTTCGCGTTTTATTTTCATTGTCTTCGATAAATCTCCGGCATTGTGCATTCATTTGTGCGCTTCCTTTTCATTATTCCACTTAACCGACCTTCTTCTTATCGTGATCATTTTTTAGTTTGAAAAGAGACCATATTTTCATTTGTCGTATATTCGTGTTTATTTTCGTTCCGTAATTTTGATCATTGTCGTACACGCGATCGAAGAAGCTGCGTGGAAAAAAACATTGAAATATCTTTGTTGTTTCTAAGTGCACGACGAAAGCTGTTTCGTGCCTTTGAGAAGTCACCGAACGCCATCGTGCAATGTTGACGCCTCGAGACGCCCGACGGCAAGCTTAGCAATTATGGCTACTTGTGCGCAGAGCAAGCGTCATGTTTCTCAGCAAACCACAGTCAAAGGTGCGCAGTAACTAAACTGTTCGACAGGGCGAGCAAAATGGTTGCAAGGGAAAAATGTTTTTCGCCTCGCTTTTCTCACAGAATTTCTCGTACGCATACAGCGGTCCACACGCTTCCCGATAAAATTTCGCCTTTTACTTTCTGAAAGTGGTATTCGAAATATTTTCCACGAGGCGAAGCAATAAACATTTTTCCTTCCATATCACATCTTTAATATCACAATATTCAGTGTATGATTAAATTTGTTGTACGCTGATGTATCTACAAATAATGGAGACATTTAAATGTTACTATTCAGCTATTTTATCCTGTATATAATAATAATAATAATAATAATAATAATAATAATATAATAGCGAATTTATTTATTCCCGTAAACGCGTAACTCGGAGATTTCGATGTTCCAGAATAAATAAATGATTAAAATTATTATAATTTTCCAGGAACATCGGCAGAGTAATCTGCTATATCAACAAAGAACGAACTTAAAAAAAAAATAACAGTCGTCAAATAAAAATTAAACTGATCGAGAGAATAAAATTAAATTTAAAGTAAAAAGTAGTTTAAAAGTAGGCTTTCCATAGAAATGTTTAAAAGTTAACAAGTTTCAGGCGAAGGGAACTTTAGAACTTGGCGATGGAAGATAAGACTGTCCATTATTCCAGTTTAGTGTTAATGGCTTTTTAGATTTCTTCTTGCGGAAAAGTGCAGTGCATCCGCAAGAAAGAATAGGATGAGGTCCGTTCTGGAGAACTGCATTAGTCCGTAAATTTTTTACGGTCAGGAGACTCGGGGCTGCAGAATAGTAAACATCATTTTTAAGACTACTAACTCGGTTATCAAGCGCTCGTTGCGATCGAAATAAAAATTCCGAGCACCCCGGGTTACAGTTGATTGTCGCAAACGTAAAATTACATCCCTCGTTGCACACGAATTTTCGGTTTCTGATGGAACAACAACTGCAGAAAATTAGTGAAATTAGAGCAATACGTTGATCGACCTGTACTGGTTTTCTTTATATATATTTCATATATTTTATTTATTGTCGCATCAATGTAATTTCGTGTATATACTAATCGAACAGAAAAATTGTATTCCAAAATTGACTTTCGATATTTCCGAAAAAATTCTACCTAGTTTTAAATTCAAGTTAAACCGATTGTGTGTGTGTCAGTTTTAACGAAAATCGCCACGTGAATGAACGGAAGTCACAAAATTCCAAAAAGCGTTAACACGGTTAAACACGCGAATGCTACGAATCCACTGCAAATCCACGCCAAATTATTTGGTCAAGCTTTAATTGACAGCGAAAAAACGTTCGGCAGGCACAGTGTCCGTGGAAAGGGCAATAGTTGGACAAACGTTGGGAAGAAAGGTGGTGCGCATGTAGTAGTTAATTGGCGAAGAAATATGTGAACGGCACGTCCGCGCCCGTAAACCGACGGGGCAGCCCATGAAAAATAAATATAAGTGTATTTAAAACGAAAATATTGGAGCCTTACGCCACTCCTGTGACACATAATAGCGTCGACTCGTAAATATCCTGAGAACGGTGTTTTCACCGCAACGAACGTAGTCACGTACTCAATTTACGACAGGACATTCTACGCCGGTGGATTTTCCATCGTTGTCAGACTCGGCTTGAAGAGCCATCCACACATTCCCGGCGACAAACTGCGCGGGTTCGCGCGCGCTCGTAAAAAGCTTAAAAACAAAATCAATGACTGAGAAAAAAAACCGAACGCGAAGCAGCTCGCAATTACTTTGTTTTCCTGTCCCGTGAAAAAAGGCGTGTCTCCAGTAGCGCCGATATTAACCTTACCCATGGGAAGACTTTAAGAGTTGTGCGTGCGACATGGACGGGGCATTTACGGCGTCCAGGAACATTTCGGATTAAATACTTCAACTTCTTTTGTTATCACTGCGGAGTAGCTCGGCTGAAGCAGCTGTTGGACTTTATGTCTATAAAACGCCGTCCCTTATTAGCTCTTTTATGCCGACTTTGCAGACACTTGGCCGCGATGATGAATTTTTGACTTTTAATGCCTCTGTGCGTTCAACCACCCTCCCTCCCTCTCTTCGCCGGGTCTTAGTTCGTTGTTCTTCGCGACATGTCCGCCGGCACGCTATTCCCAATTCCGAGGTTTACGGCGAAAGTTCCTTCGTTACGAGCAGGCAATCGAGTAATAATTGTTACTAATGATTTGTAAGCAGTGTTCCAGGAATGCGGAGTCAGTGCGTAAAAAATTCGGCGGAAACTTCGGCGGAGGATCGCTGTTTCACGACGGTGCCGACCTCGTTTCTCGCAAACGCTGCCCGGGAACCGTACGAATTAAAATGTCAGGTTCGATCCCATTCTCTCAGCTCGCTTGTTACCAACAGATCTCTCTGTTTATTTAGAAGCGCCCGGTAATTGATTAATGCGCTCGATACCGCGTCGACGGTCACGCATGGATGACACTAATATATTTCGGTTTGCCACGCGGTACGTTCGAATGAAGCGAACATTTCTACGATTTTTAGAGCGTGATGGAGTTGATATAAATCGTGATCTTTCGTTTTACTTTTTTGGTTTCGTCTGGGAAATTACTTTGTTTCGGGGAATTTTTGAGGTTAGTGTTAGGCAAAAAGACTACGGAAGCGCGGGTGATGAATGTTAATTTTGGTTGCAAGGAGGCAAAATATTTGCAAGAAATATTCCCTCTGAAATCACAAACGAATTCACGCAACCCGGTCGAATTTTGAAAAATTTCTATTCTAATACTTTATTATACACACATATTTAACAATTAATATATTTATTTTCGAAATATATTCAATATTTCTGTAGTATCGTAATTTAGTGGGTACGTTTAGGACGAGGAGGAGTGTTAGGCTTAGGAGACCGTAGTTTTAAGACTTTGTATTTATGGTAGGCAATAGAAGAGAAATGTTGGCGAAGGCCGGGTCAGATGGGAAAAACCCTTGACGACAGGGAGCCGGCCGATGCTATTATCACGTTTTTGGAAAAGGCAGGCGTTGTGTCGAAGAAGCGTGTTTGGAGTGGACAGGGTGTGTTCGAGAGTCGTCGAGTGAGGAGCGTTGCGAGTTGTAGAATTAAGTGAAGTAGTTGTAATCCTAGTTGCAGATACGGTACGCAATATTTCCTGTTTTCATCACGTTTAGTTCTTTCCTAATCAATACATATTCTATATTGTTTAAATATTGACCAAATTTCTACATCATTTTGATATCGTGACTGTAGGAGTTGAGAGTTGAACTCTAGTTGTTGTGTTGGGCATTTAGAAATCTTTTAAGATGTCTGAAGGAAACGATACCGTTGTCGAAGTGTCACAAGCATGCCCATCTGCTGACAAATTAGAGGAAATTATAACAATGAAGTTAACCGATTTGAAGGAAGAATTGAAGAGTCGCAAGCTGAGAACGTCGGGAAATAAGAAGCAATTACAAGATCGGCTTAAAGTAGCCATAATGTTGCAAATAGAACATGGCGAAGAGGAAGACTATACTGATGGCAGTGAAGATGAAGAAGAAGGAAGCAATGTGAGACGATGCGTGTGACGGATGCAGGCATTAACATTCGGAGATGTTGAGGAGTCCATGCGTACATTTAGCGGAGACGATAAAGCAAACATTCGTTGTTGGCTCGAAGAGTTTGAAGACATGGCGGAGCTATGTGAATGGAGTGAAGTATAAAAAGTTATTTATGCGAAGCGGTTATTGCGTGGATCGGCGAGATTGTTCGTCGACTATGAAAAATGTTGTCGCAAATGGATCGAGATGAAGCGAGCATTGGAATCTGAATTTGCTAAAACTGCAAATAGGTACAAGATACATATAGAGTTGTCACGTAAAATTAAAAGATCGAACGAGTCGTATCAAGAATACATTTATCAAATGTTGGAGATTGCGAAGCAAGCGGACATGGAAGTATCAACAGTTATTAAGTATATTATTGACGGAGTTCAGGATTTCGAGACAAACAAAACGATATTGTACGGTGCTAGAAATATACGTGAGTTGAAAGAAAAATTCGAAATTTACGAAGACATGAAGGAAAAATCAGGAACGAAAAACAGGCGACCTGAGGAGAAGAAGAAGACGACCGTCCATGGAACCTCATCACAAGGTGAATCACAGCAAGTGGCACAGCAAGAAATACGGCGATGTTTTTTGTGTGGAAACCGATACCATACGGCTGCAAACTGCCCGACGAAAGAAAGAGGACACAAGTGTGTCTGAAGCGTCGAGAAAGAAGCGAGTTAAAGAGGTGCAAGTTGGAAATTGTAAGTTGACAGCGTTAATAGATTCTGGAAGCGAACTGAATTTGATGCGAGCGGATTATTATGTTAAAATTGGTGCTCCTAGATTGAATAATAAGATTTTGCAATTTCGTGGTGTCGGAGCAGAGAGCAACCACACATTAGGGGAATTTTCAACAACTATTGCAATAGATCAGATAACATATCGAATAAATATACACGTTCTACGCAATACCTTGTCGTCCCATAGTTTAATAATCGGTACAGAATTTTTAGATTCCGTAGAACTAAGTACGAAAGGAGGAGAAATTTTTATTAAAAAAATAGATTTGCCGGAAATATTTAATGTCAATGTCGAGGCTATAGTTGACAATGTAGATTTATCACACATTGCGATTCCTGAACATAGAAAACTTATAGAAAATTGTGTTGCAAGTTATAAACCATCTAAAACGAAAGAAGTAGGGATTAAAATGAGCTTGATACTGCAAGACGAGATCCCAGTGTACGAGAGACCGCGAAGATTGTCTCCCGGGGATAAATCTGAAGTTGATAAACAAATAACGTCATGGTTGAAAGATGAAATAATTCGAGAGTCTTGTTCAGATTACGCAAATCGAATTGTACTAGTAAAGAAGAAGGATGGTTCAACTAGAATTTGTGTTGACTACAGATAGCTTAATAAAAATATTGTAAAAGATAGATATCCCCTACCTTTGATACGGGATCAATTGGATTTATTAGAAGGCGCGAAAGTATTTAGTACGTTGGATCTCAGAAATGGATTTTTTCATGTTCCTATTGATGAGAGTAGCAGAAAATACACCGCCATCGTGACTCCCACCGGTCATTATGAATTTCTAAAGGTACCGTTTGGGTTATGTAATTCGCCAGCCGTCTTTCAAAAGTTTATAAATGCAGTGTTCAAAGAGATAATTGCAACCGGGGTCGTTTTGACATACATGGACGATTTAATAGTACCTTCTTCTGATTTCTCACGCGGTATCGAGAATCTCAAATTAATATTAAATGTTGCTAGTGAGAATATGCATTATTGATTAATTGGAGCAAGTGTTGTTTTTTGCAGACAACAGTAGAATATTTAGGTCACATTGTTGGAAACGGTAGCATTCGACCGTCAGAACGAAAGAGTAGTGCTGTTACGAATTTTCCGAGACCTAGATGTGCTAGAGATGTTCAGAGTTTGCTTGGTTTAGCGGGAAATTTCAGAAAGTTTGTGTACCAATACTCCGTTATTGCGAGACCATCGTCGAATTTATTAAGAAAAGATATCAAGTTCAAGTTTGAAGCGAGTGAACAAGAAGCTTTCGATAGGCTAAGATTAGCTCTAAGCGGAAAATCTGTACTAAAGTTGTATTGTGTGGGTGCAGAGACAGAAGTACATACAGACGCATGTAGTATGGGATATGGTATGATATTGTTGCAGCGCGATAGCGAAGCGAGTGGTAAAACTACTCCAGCCAAAGAAAAGTATACAAGCTACGAGCTTGAAGTTTTGGCAATTGTAAAGGCGTTGATGAAATTTCGTGTTTATCTACTCGGCATTTCATTTAAAATTGTGACGGATTGTCAAACGTTTGCGTTAACGATGAGGAAAAAGGACTTATGTGAGCGTGTGGCCAGGTGGGCGCTTCTCTTGGAAGAGTTCGACTACAGCGTGGAGCATAGAACGGGAAGAAATATGGCACATGTTGACGCGCTATGCCGAAACCCACTACCTACAATTATGCTAGTGGGAGAAAACGAACTGGGGATTATCGCAAATTTGAGAAGAGCGCCGGTACAGGACGACAACTTGAGGAAAATTCGAGATAATATTGAGCGGTTCGAAGGCGATGCGTACCCGTTGCGAAATGATATTCTGTATAGAGAGGTTGATGATACGCCGTTGGTAGTTGTGCTGAGGACAACGCACATCCAGATAGTTCGACTTGCGCACGAGCACGGTCATTTCGGTATTTCCAAAACAGAGGCGCTCGTTAAGAGAGATTACTGGTTTAAGGAGATACGGAAAAAGGAAGCAGCACGATATAGAGAGGGAGTGAAAAGGACACAGGCTCTCTGATCCGGGGTTAAAATTCTACCCGAAGTTTCTTGGACCATACCGTGTGACAAGAATACTGCGGAATGACCGCTACGAAGTGCAGAAGGTGGGTAATCATGAAGGGCCGCAGGAAACATCCACTGCAGCCGATTACATGAAGCTATGTGTACCGACGAAGAGGACGATTTTTCCGGTGAAAGTGAAAGTTCGTACAGTGGCGATGAGAACATCTGTGGGCAGATGTCCGGTCAGGACGAACGAGTGTAGTATCGTAATTTAGTGGGTACGTTTAGGATGAGGAGGAGTGTTAGGCTTAGGAGACCGTAGTTTTAAGACTTTGTATTTATGGTAGGCAATAGACGAGAAACGTTGGCGAAGGCCGGGTCAGATAGGAAAAACCCTTGGCGACGGAGTGCCGGCGGATGCGATTGTCACGTTTTTGGAAAAGACAGGCGTTGTGTCGAAGGAGCGTGTATGGAGTGGACAGGGTGTGTTCGAGAGTCGTCGAGAGAGGAGCGTTGCGAGTCGTAGAATTAACTGAAGTAGTTGTAATCCTAATTGTAGATACGGTACGCGATATTTCCTGTTTTCATCACGTTTAGTTCTTTCCTAATCAATACATATTCTATATTGTTTAAATATTGAACAAATTTCTACATTTCAATATTTTCTTCTTCTGAGACCGGAAACGGCGTCTGCTCCGCACAGATTCAAGAAAATTCACGCGTTTTCACCGCCGGTTTCCCGCATCTGCATCGCAAATGCGGGTCGATGGACACTTTTCCGTGGCCGCGACACGGCAGTCGATGGAACTCCGATGGCGGTGCTAATTAGTTATCGCTCGAAATATTCGAAATAAGGAACGTCGCCGAGAATTCTCTATTTTCATCGGAAATATTGTTGCGCATTTATTTTATTCGCACGGTAGAATCTGGATTATCCGAAGCTGCAATATCTGATTATTCTAAATACGACTGCATATTCGAGCCTGCACTACGATTTCTTTCTGCACTGAATTAACACTTCTTCGTTTTCATAATTTGTCTGATAATAATAATCTGTCATTCGTAAACTTTGATCACAGATGAATCAAATTTTGTTTCGATTTGCAAGAAATGAATAGCACAGTGGAGACTCTCTTATCTGAAGGTTTCTGTTTGTAATATTTGCATTTATGACAAAAGCAACTAGGTCGAATACAGCACGTTGTAAATGCAATACAAAAATTCAACAGTATTTATAATAACGTTCTCGTTAATATCAACTGAATGGAACTGTTGAGAATGAAAATAAATTTTTATTTAACTCCTGCTCGCTGCGATCGAGGTGGAGAATTTCTATTTTGCATTAAGATCCGCGGTCTACTCGTAATACAACCGGTGAATTTCCTCTGCGAGCAATCTGTGAGTCTTAACAATAACATTTCCCAGCGTTGCAGAATCTAATTCTAAAGGACGGTATGCAGGTTGATAGCCATTTCTCCCGGTTTCCGCCGTGAACGCATTACAGTAAAATTTTCCCAATTTTTCATCAGCTTGTGAACAAAAGTGAAGGATTTGGAGGAAGGAGATTCGATTATTCGAGCCTCGTGGCTCGTTTTTGTAACAATAATAATATTTACATAATTATAAAAACGAGGTACAAGGCTCTAATAATCGTATCTTGCCTTCCCAAATTGTCCATTTTTGTTTACAAGACGAAGGAAAATTAGGGAGAATTTACTGCAATAATCGGACGATCGTCCGCACTTGAATTACGGGAATCAATGAAACGTCATTGGGGCTTTTAATTGGGTGCCATAAAATAGCAAGTACGGGGACAGTATTGCAATATTTTCGTCGGATTTTTATCTGCGATATTTCGGCAAATTAGACGTTACAATGTCGGGCGTTCTGTTGCGCGTGATGAACGCGGAGACGGATAATCGTTATCCGCGTTCCTACGAAAATAAAGAAAATTCAGATATGATAGAGCGATTGTTTGAAAAATTTCGCGGGACGTGCGCGTTAATGCTTGTCAGGACTTATCGACACGCGGACGCCGTTGGATCAGCATCGACGTATGCAAATTTATTATTTACGGTGTAAATATAAACGCGTCCACTTAACCATAACTGTACAGAGTATCGACACTTCTCAATGTCGTTTCGACAATGCTGAACTTTCCTGGCACGAATGTTTTACCGATAAATCAGCGATTGCATTGAACGCAATGCATTTCGTGCTGCTTGCATTTTGATAATTTATAGCATTGCTATCTACAGTGTTTACACTAGAAGTCAACTTCTACATAAGTCTCACTTCACTACATAATTAAATCGCTGTATCTTCTTTACTAGATATCAGTTGTTATTAAATATATTAAGGTTTTAATTTCTGTCAAAAATATATAAGTTAAAATTTCTAATTGAACTTCTATTAAAAATTTATTATAATTTAAAATCTCTAATTATATTTCCATTGTAAATGTACCAAGATATTAAATTTCTATTAAATTCTATTACAATTTAAATCTATATTAAAAATTCGTTATAATTAAATTTTATATTCATAATTTATTATAATTCGTATCACCCCTATTTAAAATTAATTATTCTGAATCTGTGTTAAGAAACTAATGAAGCTTAATTTGCGAATTTGATGTGTCTGTGATAAGTACACCGATTGTGTTATTTTACGTTGCCACGCTCGGTTACTACGGGAAGCAAGCGACCACAAATGCATTTGTCGCTCAACGCACTCCTCTTTTTTTCAATTTCGAACCGCCCGTTGTAACATGTGACAACTCGTTTAGATGTTATGAGGATGCTTCCCGTTGTCCCATTTTCAACAGCAATTAAAGTATCGTGAATTTCCTTGCAATACGAGGATCGAAATTTACGGGCTTGTTTTTCCCGAACTGGGAGCACTATACCTGCGAATCGCCCTAACGTATTTACTGTGTATATGATACTATGCATCATGTGTCTAGGCGTTGCCGGCCCGAGAATAACGCTCGCAGTTTCCCATTGATGTTTTCATGTTCGCACTTTATTTTCTTCTTTTCCATTGTGTGCTTAGCAGCGTCGGAGAACTGCATGTTGACGATTTCCCGAACTCACGGCAGATTTTTCATACCCACTAAATCACGTATACTGCTTCCGGTGCGGTCTTTTTCCATTTCACCGGTCACACAACTCCGTTCGAAATGTTACCCGGCGGATCTGACTTTTGTGAGTTTGTAGCTCGCGGTGCAGCATTATTATGATGCGGTTTTCAAGCAACTGTCACTCAAACACTAACAGCATTATCGAGACCTAAAAATTCGAGAATATAATTTGGACATTCTAGAACATTGTTTTCTTCGTTAAAATTTGATATCCGATATCCAAGTATATTAAATTAATTATTAATTTCTTTCGTTAATATTTACCATTTCGATGGAATATTTCCTACCCTTGATTTATAATTATTGAACAGCGAATATTTGTGCATATTTTCATTATAATTATTTCATGAAAATCGGAAGAAGAAAATTTTCTTTGGGAAAACAGAGAGCACAGAATAATAGAACAGTGCATATTCGTTAATATGCCCGGATTGCGTCATAAATACATGAAGATTCGCCGGCTACCAATTAAATCTCACAGATACAACATAATTATATTTGAGCTTGATATATCTGTTGAGCCGTTGAAGATCGCCGAAAACGTCTGACGACAGCGATGAGTCCGTGCACCTCGAACCAATATTTGCTCCCTTTTACTGGTTTCGCCAGGTATCTTTGCCGAAATATTGGAAGTCGGGACGTGAGATCCAGGCCACCGATACAGACGGTCTAGGTTTATTCGCGGATGTATTCCTACATTCGTATGCCGAATGCTGCATAAGTCTCGCGGTTGAAATTCCCCGTGGGTTGCCTTTTGGCTATTTTACCGATTTCCAAAAAATCGCGCAAGAATACAGTTTTCGCCGGGTGTAAGTAGACACCGGGCATGAGCATCGGCTGGTTGTCGTTCCAGTATGCAGAAATTGCAATTCGTTTGTGCGAAATCTAAAGCCGGATACCATCAATTTATTCATTTAGAACTGAAGTTTTTTGCGCATTTTTGTCACGTACCGTCGGCGTTGGCATTTCCAGATGATTGATAGGACATCAAGAAACAGTGTAGAAAATGATTGAAAACATTATATTTAGTTTTCATCCAATTTCCTTCCCTGAGATATTTTTTATTTTGCACGTGATTTGATTTTGCACCTCTTTCCAGGAGTCTGACATATGGGGTTTGGTTACTTTAAAGTGCTGCAACTTCGCGAGAAAAAAATTAAAGATGAAGTATCAAACTTTACTCTACTCTAAACGGCATCCCCGGAAAAAATTTGACAAAGTCCGTGCACTTCGTCAAACTTGGCAATTTTCAATATGATAAACATGGATTCAGATTTAAATAGTTACAGTGGCGAGAGTGCGTAGAATATAAAATTGAGAAATATCGTCTTAAACTAGAGGTTTCAAGCTTTAATTTGAAATAAAAATCAATGATTTTTCGCGAAGTTATCGTCAGTCAAAGTTGACCAATTCTCATCCGATATGTGCCTATGCTGTAATCTTTCGGAGCAGTTTATTACCATAAATCTCAGTTATTAGTATCAAATTCTACGAGCCAAAATTCTTGCAAGTAGCACAAGTACATAAATACTAATTTCAGAACCTAATATTTCAAGATTGCCCGCCATTATACATACATTATCGCATTTTGTTTCGTGTTTATTTCATCGGGACTTCGGAATCGGTTCTCCCAGCCAACGATTGAATATCGAGTCGGGCAATCGTGGTATCCTTTAAATTTAAATTTGACGCTTAAGATGGGGATCGGAGGTAATAGAGATGGAGTTCGGGTGAAGTATGCGTTATGGGGGGGGGGGGGAGAAGTACGAGTAGGAAAACTGGCTGATTCATAATCGGGAATGGACTGCGGAACAGCTAATTCCGAAAAGTAGTTGCTCTCGGCGCGGCGGGAGCAATAAAGCTGTTGCGCGCAACTATTCCTCAGTTCTGCTTTACACAGTTGCCTATGCGATAACACGACCACGATAAATAAATGCTGGAATGATCGTTTCTGGGCTTTCGAATTCAGATATAATCGCGGTCTATAAATTCTCTAACTCGCCGCTTCGTTCCGCAGGATCCTTGCCAGAGGAAAAGGAACGCAACAGAAACTAGAGACTCTGTTCGGGACGTTATTTTCGATTATTTGTGACCGAACCGTGCTTAAATAAGCAAACGGAAAGCGGTCGTACTTGAAAAGCGAGCTTCGGAATTATTCAAGGAAATCTCTTCAACGAACAATCGTTAAATTAATACACGGACTGTAGATTTTATGTGAAACGAGTCTGCGAGAACGTTTAAGGAATTTAATCATTAAAAATGATTTTTACACTGGGGTCATGATAGACCCGACGGAAAAACTGTAAAAACGCTTTATTGGTATTATATTCTTAGCTAAATCATGTGAATTTAATTAAACTTTTACTACAATGAGAAATAAAAATACAATGACGGGATTATTCATCACTTCGATATTTCAGATAGAAAGTACTATTGAACTATTTTCAACTTGTTAGTATTATTAAGAAATTAAGTGAATATCTATTTAGCTCCTGTATTATGTAATTAGTGCAGACAATTTTTATCTGCATAAAATCTGCATTAAAATCTGCAGTCTAGTAATATATTATCTTATTTGCATACATGTTATTTGACAAAATTATTTGCTATTTTATGTTAACATATAACTAGTCTTTCTCTAGATTATTTCATTATTGGTGAGAGAGAGAGAGAGAGAGAGAGAGAGAGAGAGAGAGAGAGAGCGAGAGAGAAAGTAAGAAAGAAAGAAAGTGAAAGAGAGAGAAAGAGAAAGAAATCCATTTGAAATAACGTTCCATTTAATAAAATAGATATCATCGAAGCTATTGATATCGATTTCTCGCAGCAGAGGTTCGAGATACTGTTTCTCGTCTGAGGTACTGTCTATTTAGCTGGTTCCGTGTGGTTTTACAGGAATCCCTTAGGAGCGAGCCAGGTTCATGTCAGGCAAACTTGGAGCTAAGTTCGCGGAACTCGACCCCGCCAGCGAATATTCATTAGGACCGTATTAATTATGGTCAGCAAAGTGTTTAACTAATTAGCGCTTGTTCGGATGCGGAACTGGGAAGATGAAATTGTACCGCCACCGTCGATATCAATTATCCTGCTGGAGACAGAATTCTTGATAAGATTATCGACACGTAACCGGTTTCATGTAACGCGCGGCGCGAAGATGTATCCGAAATTGAGGTGTTCGGAGAGCCTGCGTTGTTCAAGGGAAACTACGTTACACTCTGAAATGTCTTTATTCCACGTGGAATATCATTGGATCTATCGTCTACAAAGAGACGAGCAAACGGATTGCTGGATGCCGATGATTATTAACGGTGGAAGGTTTACGGGTGATTTTAATACGGAAGCGTAATGAACGGTGGCAGTTTTTTTCTCGTTGCAGCGAATGACGAAAGTAGTGTAGAAAGTAAATTAATTCAACATCTGTCTGCATATTGGATCATTTTTTATTGCGTCAGTAGAAATCGACTTGCAAACAAAGGATGAAGAATATGTTCAAAAAAATATGACTGAACTAATTACACTGCGAATTTTCTGCATTCGTGAATTACATTTTCAAACTAATATTAATTTTTATATCAATATAGCAATAGCATCAATATAGCCATTAATTATATTAATATTAATATATGCTATATTGATATAAAAATTAATATTAGTTTGAGTAGTAGTATATTACTAGTATATTAATATAAATATATTATATACTATATATAAATTTACTCATATATTAATATATACTAGTTAATATATAAAAATCTTACTTTATACGTTAAATAGTTATCTAACTTAAATAGTTAACTAGGAATAGTTAATTAAGTCGGTAAGTGAGCTGTGAATTTTACTCGAACACAAAAGTGCATTATCAAAGGACAAACGCTTTGGTTTGGAAACAGCGAGGCAACTAGATGTATTCAACCCCGATACAGAAGTTTCGGGAAGTTTAAATACTTTATAACAGGGCTATCGATTAATTCTCTTTCAAATCCATGTTTCATTTCACCGTATTTCGAGAGACACGCCCTTTTAAGAGTAACCAATCCTTTTCAACGGATTGTGTCGAGAGCAATGAAAACTGGAGTGCTTGATCTGTAGTGTGGTTCCAAAGAGGTCAATTGAATGACCTCTTGATGACAGTCGCAGGAATGATACCGTAGGATATCAACTGCGGAGAAGTGGCAAGCTTCATCAATATACATATTTGAGGATTCGTAGGAGACTCTTTCACTGCGTTAGAAACGCCGAGCATTGCCCGGGAAAAGCTAGGAATTCAACGGTATCATTTCGCTTACTCTCGACTATTCTCACGTCGTATCATTTGTGCCATAAATAACCGGAAAAATAATAACTGTATAATATATAATTAATAAATAATAAATACAATTAATAATAATAATATAATTAGTAATAAATAATATATCGAATTAACTGTATATCAATAATAAAACACATTACATTTTCTAATTGCAAAATAAACAAAATAAAACTGTATAAAAATTGAATACATCTCATTCGACAAATATAAATTTAATTGTGCCCGAAAACGAACCAAAGGCACAGCAAGTAGTCACCCACCGCACAGTAACCGGTTCCGCTAGCCTCCGAATATTTAAAATAGCGTTCACGTTCGCAAACCGATGCGTGAAATATCCGATGGTCAATCACCGTAATCCAATGAAAGCCCGCAACTTCATCAGCCGGCATTTTAAGCGTCATAACTACCTCCGTTAAAAAAGAAGAATTGACGTAACTCGCGGACGATGGGTAAGACCTTTTCGTGTACGGATGATACGTTGGCCGTAGTCTATCCCGTTGAAACGGGTCTGTTCCAAAGCGTCGACGAGCTCAAAGGTAGCCGCGCTCTCGGATCGGTCACGTAATTAAAATGGCACATAGACCGAGGCCGGACGAGAAAAGCCAGCGAAAGTAGGCTGGCCGCAGCAGTCCGATAACGATATTCGCATCCGGTTCCGTTCTACCCTCAAAGCAAGTAGGTTGCACCTGGCGGCGACCATCGACGCGAACGAGCTGGAAGCGGTTCCGCAATGCTTCTCGCGGCGACCTATCGCGATCATAAGCTGACTCCCTCGGTTGTCGCTACACGTGGAATCAAGTAGGCGCATACACTGTCGTTCATACCTATTTGGATCCTTTTTATAAGCTTCGCTATTTTTGCCAGTGTTATTTGAATTTATTATACAAAAACTGTCGGTTAGAATGTAATGATTTACATAGACTTAGGATTAGCACAGGGTAATTCACAGCAACCCGAAAATTGGCATTTTCAGGAGAAATTACTGTAGTTATGACGACTGTTTAGCGGTTTTAGCATACTAACCTTGACAATTCAATGTTAATTAGTTTATCACTGCTAGATTACTGTAGGATTAGCCCAGGGAAATTCACAGCAACCCGAAATTTGGCATTTTCAGGAGAAATTACTGTAGTTATGATGACTCTCTTCAGCGGTCTTAGCATAATAACCTTGTCAATTCGATGTTATTTAGTTCATCACCGCTAGATTACTGCTAAACGAAATTTGCAACCTCGAAACTCGAGTTTCCAGCACCAAAAACAGATTTCCGCTTCGCAATGCGACGTTTCGCGACTTGCGGCTCGCGCTGGTTATAATAAGTTCAGGAGCGTAAATTATGTCAAGTTGCGGGATCTCGGCAATCAGCCACAAAGCGTATTACAGGCGCGTTTATCTTCCGGATAAACTCGCGGATGTCAAGCGGGATCGGCGACGGTAAATATTGTTCGGCCGCGTTTTCGGTGGAGCGCGCAACGTCTAATTGCGAGCGCGAATGTTGGATAATGCCGCGGATCCGGCCTTTTTGTTTCGCATCGGCTCGTTCCCGCTTCAATTCACCTTCATCCGCATCGATGCGCCCGACACCGGGATTTACAGTTAAACTAGCGAGCAGCCCGTTGTCTATGGGGGAGAGAAAAATGGAAAGCCCCGTCCCCTCTCGCTGTCAACCCTTGGGCATCGTTGAATTTTGCTTTTATTTTTCACGCTCCCGTACGATTTCGGCCAAAGGTGAACTTATCCGTTAATACCTGCGGAATAATGCGTCAAGTTCGTGCGAAAATAATTGCGGTTTACGAACGGTTTTTATCGACTTCTGTTGGTTTTTGCCGGTTTTTATCGGGCTCCGTTTGTTTTCGCCTTTTTTTAGCGATTCGAACTCCTAGCGGTTATTTTGAAGCGACGTTTTATCTGATTACCTTCGTAGCACGTTGATTTAAAGCGCGAAAAGTTCTAGCCAGTAGCAGCGTTTTGCTTTTCGATTCGACTGTCGGTATTAGATTGTCCTTGTAATTCTAGCGAAAATGGTGGAAGAGTTTATTTTTGCACGAGTTTGTTACATCGGTTTGGATTGGGGTGAAAAGCTGCAGAAACTGCTGGAAGTAATAACAAAGCGTTTGTTCGGTAAAAAAATCAAAGACATTTTTGTATTATTCGTCTAACAAATGATGCTGTTGTAAATGTTGTGTCACACTTAAACGAAACCAAATTGTTTAGCGAAATTATATAGTAATTTGAGAAGCCTTAATGAAGAAAATAATGTAAAAATGTAATGCGAAACTATTGTATATATTGCGTTATATGTAACCCTACACATATTATCTAATAAATGATCGCTAATTGCTATTAAGCAGATGCGACATTAAATTAAAAAACAATGATTCCGTTGATAGCAAATACGTGTCTCTACTTCGAACAATATCAACTTTTTATTCTGATAATTTTCGGAATGTACGGTGTTAGAATTGTATAGTGTTTTGCCTATTAGTGTTCGTTTAAATAAACCATCAATGCTTCGAATCTGTTAATTGTCTAGGAACCGTTTTTATTCAACGCTAATTTTATTTCCATCGTGGAGAGCATTGGCACCGTAGTTGGTTTAAAAATGTCTCTGATCATTCTTTTCCCCAATTCGCGTGGCCATTGCGATATGTGCGCGTGTCGGAGAAAAAACGGTGAGAGCTAAATTTGCGAGAGAAGTTCAGTTGTTCGAGGAGCTCGGGAGAAAATATGCTGGTCGTAGTCGCGATAAGTCTGAGACTCGAAATACAATGAATCAGCGGTCGACGCGTCCGAGGCAGTCTTCGGGGAAGTTTTGAAATGCAGGTACTCGCTATTAGGTAATGTTTTCGAAGAGAAGTACATCGATGGAAGTTTAAGTTAAAGCGGTACAGCGATTACATGTACCGCGGTAAACAATGTCAAGAATTGAGTCCCGAGATTGTCCGAACGTTGAAGAAACATCCGTAAAAGTTTCTAGCGCTCTGACGAAACAATTTTATCGAAAGTAGATCATCATCATCGTTAGTAGATCCATTTATATTCTTCTGTCATTATTGCTAGACTGTCGATTTTGTGCATCTACATAATAATAATAATAGTAATGAGTAACCGCAATTTGAAACTGTAAAATAATTGAAAGCATTTAACAGTATCGTAATACAATCGATTTACTAAAACAATCAAACGGAAAGGAATCGCTAAGTAATTACAATTTGTTGCGACAAATGCGGAAAGTTTTTATCGTGCATAACAATCCCCAGCAAAATTATTGTACATTATATATCTTTCCCACTTATTAAATAGATTCGATTTGATATGACGGGTGCCTCTTTTTGCCACAGATATAAAATAATAATATATCAAGTTTTAATATGAATGACCAAGGAAAGTTATTATGCATTGAAGTTCTCGGCAACGTCAGAGAAAGTAGTTCAGAGAGAAAACGCCTGTACCAGAAAAAAGCTGTTCACAGCAAAGAAAAGCTGCACAAATAACCTCCGATAATTGCCAGCGGAAAGAACTTGTAAAATATTCATTCGACACTTCTCGGCCATTATTATCGTTCGGTTTATTCCTCTGTTAGGCCTGTAATTTTACCGGGCCCGGTTGACCCCGGGGATCATACTATTAAAACCATTTATCTGCTCTCCTCGGAAAGTTCTCTGGGGATGAGTATTGTACTTTCCCAAAGTTATCTGGAGTTCCCAGCGGGGTCTTTCGACGGTCTCCTTTCTTTCATCTCGGTCGCATTTTTCAACGACTCTTATCAGTATTAAGTCGCGTTACTAATATCCCACGGTTCCTAGCTGTTATTCTTATGCAGTTACCGTTCGTATCTTCTTCACGAGTAAAATACTCCGTTTACGTGAGGACTCGCGACACCGTTGATTTATGGCGTTATCTTTTGCCAAGGAATTTTCAACACGGGTCGTGCGTTAAATCCGTAAGAATCCTCGGCCTGGGTATTTAATATTGATGTAATTTCTCTTTGCAAGTTGGTCTTGCGAAGTTTAGAATCAGATTACAACTCTCGGTTTCGGCTAGTATTCTAAAAACTCGGTTAAGTTACATTCGGCTGTAGCGTTGTATAATTTAGTAAAATGGCAATTCTAATATACTGGCGGTAATGGAATTGTAGTTAAATCTTATTTTTAATGATTAAATTATTCGTTGAAGTATATTTTGACTTCTAAATTCTTCTACAAACTGTCTCAAAATTATTGGCGCAGGGCGCTGAACACAGGCAGAAAGGCGGGTAGGATACGGCTTGCCGGGTCCTATTCTGCTGATTCCTTAAGTGCTAGGCGTTGTAGAGTAGCGACTACACGATCCCGAAGCGCTAGCCGACCAGTGCTGGAGATGCGGTGTTTCCGAACATGGTAGTAGCGTAGCTACGACAGGTCCTACCAGTCGGCCTTCTAAATACTGGTACCTCGGGTGTCGGCGTGCCCACGAGGTTCCGGCCATCTGGCTCGGGATACCTCGGGCCGGCAGTGGGTAGGTCCATCGAGGGGGCAGTGGTAAATGGCTAAAGCTGGCCAGAGGCTCCTTCCATTCCTCTCCTTACCTCTTCCTTCCCTCCTCCTTCCTACCCTTCCTTCCCTCCCTGAAGTTGTTGGGGGCCTCGACGGGTGAGCTGCGGTATTCAGCTCGGGAACCGACCTGCTGAGCCGGTAGAGCATAGAAAGGGCTCGGCACCACCAGTTGTCTGCTGACGAGAGTCCGCGTCCTCGTAGTAACTGGTAGCTCCTGCATGGCTTGGCATGTGGGAGCGCGCTTATTGAGCGTATCTCAATTCCGCGCCCATGGGGGCCGTGTGGATAAGCCTTTGGGCAGGTGCTGCACGTTAAATCACTCGAGACTTCTGTCTCAAAATTATTGTACAAGCGGGAAATAAGGGGTTCGCGTCATTTGAAACAACTTCTTCCTTAGCGAAAATTCAATCCACGGCTTGGTTTATGAGTTATTATCAAAAAACACTGACCAATCGGAGAGCGAGTGTGACCGCCGATCCGCCCTTGCGCAGCGGCAGTGGTCGTGAGAGTGGGGCGTCAGCCGTACGCGATCTCTCATTGGCCAGTGTTTTTCGTTAATAACTCGTAAACGGAATCGCAGATTGCATTTTCGTTAAGGAAAAAGTTGCTTCAAAGGACCCCAGGAATCCCTTATTTCTCGATTGTGCAATAATTTTGACATAACCTTGTACATGATCGTATGCAGAAAGCTCCTTCATTTAAACGCGGCGTTGAAAAGATTAGCAGAGTGATTATATGAATAGAAATAGAAACGTGATAGACAGAAATAAAGTAGAAATAAAGTAGAAATAAAATGAGAAAATGCTATTGTAACTAAGACAATTTACAGGTTCCCTCGCGTTTGAAAAGTGTGCGCATGCCATAAAGGCATAAAGATCCGCGGTCCAGTTGTAAGATGAAATATGAGCTCGTTTATATTGGCTCCGATTACGGTTTCTGTAGATGCCAATTATTACATCGGGACTCTATATCGATTCCATATCGGATTAAACATTCTATCTTCCAGTTCGGTTCTTTCCGCGTGAAACGAACTATAACGAAGGAAATTAGCTTTCGCGTGCTAGTTTCATTTAACGCATTAATTTATAAACAGAAGGGGGAGCGCAGCTTAAAATTATTGAGTCGGAGCAATTTCGATTCGAAAGAGAATTATAATCCACAAAGGTGGGAACGGTTATTTTCTGGATTCCGGTTCATTTTGTTCCCGCATCGTTCAGAACGGAATTCAAACGTGATTGGCAATACAGTAATTACTCATTGGAGTTACAATAAAATTACAAGAGACGATAAGCGATGATAATTAACAAAGTTAATCGTTGAACAGAACCGGCGACGCATTATCGCTGCGACGAACAAAAATATTCTACGGTCGACCGCCAGAACCGCTGCAAAATTGATAAATATAATGTTGCATTTACATCAAAATGTAAATGGAGAGACAGGTCAAAATATTTTGCACGCGTCGTCGTCAACATGTCACCGGGGTTCTTTCTATCTTTCACGTCGAATCGAAAATAGCAATGATTTTTGCAAAATGCGTAAAGAGCGAAACAATATATTAAGAGCATATACCGTAAATGAGCATATAACGTAATGTTGTTGTACTTGTTGCAACGTATTTATAATGACGAAACAATTTCGTGGTTAAACATTTGTATATTTTATTAAATTGAATCAAAAATATTATAAAATATTAAATTCAGTTCTATGGAAAAGTGCAGCTACTTATTTCTTGAAAGCGATATTATTCTTTAATTTTCATTTGATTCCAGCGATCGTCGTTATTCGATCATTTCGCGACAATTAAATATTCGCGCGAGTCGAATTATTTTCCCATTAACGTTCCCGAAGCAAGTATGTCATTCCCGTATACACCGTGCCTCGGGAAGCCCGGATTGCTTTAACGTGCCATTTCTTTACGTGAAGTTATTACGAAAAAACTGAATGTGCCTTTTTGAAGCACTATAAATCTCTGTCCGTGTGAGCAGAACAGTAAAACGGCCCTCTATCAACGATTAATTGCAATAATGGCGTGTCGAGTGTAAGAGATTTTGCCGGAATCTGTGCTGTACCTGCGAGAAGATTAAATGACAATCCCCGGTTGATTAGATCCAAGATATTGCAACGAAGTTTACATTTTGTCACAATTATGCCTTATCAATGAACAGTCGAGCCGACTCTCATCGCTTCTCCGAGAAGAAATATTTCCAGTATTCCGATAAATCCTGGCCCGCGAAGGTTTACCAACCATTAATAACGGTACTAATCACTGCTCCCGCAGACTCTATCGCGTTGCCGAAAAGTGAAGGATGGTGAAGCCCCTGTAAGCTCGGCAAATGGAGGCACGTAATACACAATCGTGTTTACTATCTAGGTTGGATCACGGTTTCGCGCATGAATCGCAGCATCTGGCGCATTTTAAATGCGGATCACTAATCTAGCTGGGCATGCGAATTCATGGTAATTAATTTTCGATTATACAAACATAGCCGGCATACGGGCCGGCGCAATGGCAGGCTTACATCCCGCGCGAGTCTCTGCCCTCGGAGGAATCATCGGACCGCGCATATTTATGAATATTCAGCCGGCGCGATGCGCGCGGTCAATCGATAGTAGGAAACAGGCACGAGAACGGCTTTCCGTGTGGATATCAATCCGTCGCGGCCACGCAAATATTTATCAGAATTGCCTAGTAAAATAAATTCCGGCGCCGGACCGTGCACACATGCGTCACCGACTACCGAGCCGCCATATATCCGTAGCTCTCGTCGTCCAAGTATCAACCATTCACGGTGTTCGGGTTAACGACACGGCGAAAGAATCGTTCGGACGGCAAACCGTCGGCTAAAATATTCTATGGATCGTGCCGTGTACGCTCGTTTTTATGATCGGCTTCGAATACTCGATGTAGCGTCTTCGTTTGCAGTAGCAACGGACCACGTTTCTTTTTATTGGGTCTTCCGGAAAGTTCTGTCCGATAGTGTCACTTCAAGTTTCAATCCATATGCACATGTTGAGTTGAGACATATATGACTATCTCTCATTATCATTGCATTTACACACATGTACTCTCCTAAATAAATTGAAACAAAGATGTCTCATGTCATTATTAAGCGAGACGCGATCGTGAAAACATGGCTACCGATGATAATGCCAGACCACATGCTGCTTTGGCGACTCGTTAGAAAATCGCAGAGCTAGGCAAATTCTGTCACATCTACCATACTCCCCAGACCTAGCACCCTCTGATTGTCACTTGTTTCTCTCTTTGCAAAACTTTTTACAGGAAAAAAATTCACAAATGAAGCTGATGTCAACCAAGCACTAGTTGAGTTCTTCGCCTCTAAAAATAAATCATTTTTCAAAACTGGCATTTACAAGTTGCCATCGCGCTGGCAAGAAGTCATAAGTAACGATGGAAAGTATATTCTACAACTTTCCGGTAGACCTAATAATCATTTCGCGCGAACTTGTTAGACGTTTGACGACCGTTTCGAATTCAGATCGATAGTTTCACGATATTTTTGTGACTGAGATCGATAATAGGATAGTTTAAAAAGATTCGCGCGTTATTTGTAACTAACTAAAGTTATCGACGAAGATACTTTGTTGTAAGACGTGTTTTCTGAGAGATATTTATTTCGCATAAAAGTCTGCAAACATTGTATGCGTGCGAGAAGCGTTCTCCTACATTTTTTTTCTCCTGAGACACATCTAAATCGTACATCATGTATAAACACATTGTGTAACGCGAAACACAGCGTAAATCGCCTGTCCGCCGGAATGCATGCCGGTTACACGTCCCCGTAAAAATACGAGATATACGGAAAGATACAAATTGCGCTGCCTTGTTTCTCGGTGGATTAATCGCAAAGAGTCGGCGTAACGCGCGGATATGACTCGTGTAGCCGTTACAGCTGCACGGCACGTAGTTTCCGAGTAAATCGAGTTTGAATGTTCGAACATGAGCTTTTTTCTTTTTTCTTTTGTCATTCCAAGCAATAGCAAAATCATTTAAATAAAATTCGAGTCGATTGGTCCAGTTCTAAAAAAGTTATTGTGTTTTAAAAGTTGTACGAACGTTAATGGCGATACAGTGACTGCCGTTAATGTTTGAAGAACTCTTCCGAAAGTTCTGATTGTTCTGATTGTCGCGAATGTTCTACACCAGACGTCTTTAAGACGTCTTAAAGACGTCTCTGTGCTTTTCTGGGCTGGAGTCCACTTGTACACCATTTTTCATGGACACTCTGTGTGTACGTATGAAATGCGGATAAGTGAACTTTCATTTTGTCGGTGTAGAGATCTGCTATAGTTGTTCTTTACTCGCATTGGCTGCAGAGATCGTCAAATATGATGTCAAGTTATTCTTAGTTACGTCATATTAGAACTAATTAGAAAAAAAAATTGTTACTATAGAAGCAGCTGGTCAAAATACAACTATACAAGATACAATTTATTATTAATAGTCCTATGATAAACCTAAAAAAATATTGCTACTATTAAAGAAACTGGTCAAGATACATCAAAAAATTAAAAGTTATATACACTTACTTAACTAAATAATAATAATAATATTTATTTGCTGAAAGGAGCAAATGTCAGGTTAAACAATTTATTAATACAAAAATCACTACAATCTAATAGACCTGCCACGCATTCGAGCCCACGTCGAATTTGTCAAAGCTGGCCGAGCTTGTACATGAGGTGCGGCCATTCTCACCTGAGTAGGAAATGGAACTACTCTATGTACCGTCGCCCTCGGTTCTTTAACAGCAGCCGCAGCAAAACGTTCTCTCTTTCTCTGCACTATGCGCTGCTTGTAGTGTCTCGCGGTTCGTCTGAGTATAGGATCATTCTTACAGACATTCAACCACTTACCTGACACTCGAGCAGCGCAAAGCAGAGATCGAGGATCCAACGTGCGTAGGATCAACTGCGACACCTCCGGCGGAAGTTCGGAAATAAAATCCACCTTGGTAGGGTCGAGCCATCCAATCACATTAAGGAATTTCCTGAAGTACTCCATGTTGCTGATGCAGATACAAGGCGTATATATAGGTACATATATATCCCTGGTCACGCTTCACGCTTCGCGTGGTGACCGTTCCGGAACAGTGATTCGACCAATCAGGAGCGAGTTCGACTGGACATACACTTTCCACATAATTCTATCGAATTGTACTTAATTTAGGAGAAACTTGCATTCAGGCATACTGTGAAATGAGAATGCAATTGTTGTAGGGTTACTGTTACTATTGGTAAACAGTATTCTATTCGATAGAACGGACGTCTGGCTTTATAATTACTATAATTATACAGTGTCTAATAGCTTATTATATTATTATAATATAGTATATTATTATATATATATATAAGTATAATATATTATATTACAGTATATTATTATAATAATTATAAAGATATATATTAAATTTTATACTAACTTTGTTTGTACATATATACAATATTATTATAATTATTATAATAATATACTGTTTAATAACTATATATATAAAGACAATATTAATATGAAATTATATATATTTTTATAAGATACGGAATAAAGAAATTATGTAATATAGTTTCTGACGTATAAACAAAAGAGCATCGAATATTTTGTACCGTTTGCTTTATTCTTGAATCATTTTTCCATTCTTTTCTTATTCGCGTCGATCAAAGTTAGAAACTTTCACAGTGACATTAATTATTTCTATGTTAAAATTAAAAATAATCTTCGTTTTCAACGAAGACTGTAATAATTTACTTCAACAATCGCGTTTAAGCATTCTGCTGAAATATTTTCTCCGAAGAGTGGTACAACATTCTGATGCATTTTCTACGTATTACTACTAAGGAGCTTATGTTATCCTAAATCCGTTTTGGCAGATTTCGAGGAATTGTCGGAAGCACTGCCTTGGCTTCGTACCTCATATGTAGCGCAACTTTTCGCACCTGCGCGGAGCTCAGCAGTTTCCACTGCGCCCCGACCACATAGAACTTGACCGAAGGTGAAACTCAGCTCCGTAAGTTGTGTTCTACGAATGTGGCTTCGAAGCTCTCAATATCACGAGTGCATGCGAGCTGGGACCGTGATACGTAGCTATACAAATTCCTTATTATTTCCGGGCGTATAATTGTAGAAATGATTTCGACAGTTCCATGTCAAACATGTGAGGATATATAGAACTGACACGGAATTATTTCGTCAAGCTTGAAAAGCCGTTTTTAGTTAGAAAGATCGTCAATGTAAAATAAATGCATCGTGGCGTATTACAGAATGAAGCTTTTGCATTTTATGCAAAACTTCTGTAACAGAAATATTAAAAATAATACGAATACTTGTTCGCTGCAAGCTCGACAAATTAAAATTTTCAGTAACATTATTTTATAAAGGGTAAAATTGGTATTTTTGAACGCGTGTCCTGATTTTGTACAATATTCTACAAGAAGCTTGAAATATTCTTCCTTTTAGACAATAAATTGGAGATGATAGAAAAAGTTGTCTCGAGCAAATCAAAATAAAACTGGTGAGAAGTTCTCTTTGCTCCACGTTACGGAACAGCAAAATCTGTGTTTTTGCTACTATTGAACTGATTTTTACCAATTAAAATTCACATAAACGTGCATAACAAAAATTGATTCATTATCTTTCTGTAGCAATTCAAAGATTAATTCATAATATCTTTGTAATATTGTCGCACGTTGACCAGAAAGCATTTTATAGTTGACGTAAGAAATTTCGCCTTTCTATTACCATTTTTGTACAAAAATTCACGAAAGTTTCCATAAAGATTCGCAGTCTACTTATTGGAACTAAATAATAAGCTTGCTACCGCAAGCTTGTCAAAATAGGATATTCTATTGTACGCCATTCTAATATATCTGCCGCGTCTTATTGCAACAGTCTTCACCCCATTCCTATTGTCAGCATGGTTTGAAAAACCTCGCGGAATTCGTCGAAATACCACCTCGGCATTGATCCAAGCGTGAGCCGCAATTCTTTGCACTGCCGCGGGATTAGGTAGATTCCATCGAACCGTCACTCTCAGCTCCTCAATACCTTCACCAAGGAAACGTCCCAGGTTCGGATCTGACCTACAGACATTCAACTATTCCTGCGATACTTGAGCTGCGCCGAGAAGAGGTTCAGGATCCAAATTGCGCAGAATCAGCTGTGATACTACTGCAGGGAGTTCGGAAATGAAATCTACTATTTGCGAGCTGCTGCAGTCCAATCACGCGAAGGGAAGGTCCTGAGGCATTCCATGTTGTCGCTGTTTATTCAGGATTTCGAATGATTTGTTTTGTTAAAATCTCGAGAATTTTATACGGTCATTTTGAAACAGCCATTTTCCTTGGTACATCTGTATGTGAAAACTGAGCAATTACTAGCCTAGCAACGAATTTAAATCAGCAGACAAATTAAAAGTATTTATGAATGTCAATGTATTATAGTTTTAGCTTATTAGATTTTTTAACACTAAACCTACCGAGCACTAAAAGCGACGAATTTCTGTTGCTCTGTAAGAACGATAAAACCGAATCTATTTAGACTTCCCATAATTTTTATTACAACGAATACTCGGACTGTGAAATTCATTTAATAATTTCTTATGAAAAAGTCTCTATAATTTCAGCAATTTTAAAATACAAAGTGTAAAACCGGTCATCCTGACCGTCTTGGTAGGTTTAGTTTAGAAAAAATATAATCATTCGATTTCGACTCCCTTGCAATTGATACGAACAATTTTTATTTCGCGTGAAGATCCGCAGTCTAACAATAATGTACGAGCTACAGCAAATAAAAATTCGTTTATTTTCCTGTCGTCTGGAAAGTAAACGAATCATTCTATAAATTGAACATTATTGGCATTCCTGTTTCGATGGAATTTCATCTGTTGCGCGGTAGAGCCCCGATAGTTGCACGAAAGCACATGAAAGCTGCAAGTGACCAAGTTCCTGGAATTATCGAGGCGATCAATCAACTATACGGAATCACTCATCTCCACTATATACCATCGATGCTACTATATTAGACAACGTAGTACCTTGTGCTACGTGTTTCCCGTAATTACACAACAGCCACCGACGTATTTTGATCACATTCAACCGAGGCGAGTCACGTGCCGGTATCGAAACTGCAACTAGTGAGGTTCCAATGCAATTATGTTACAATATACAGCAGCGATTGTTTCTTTTTACACGATTCACTGCAATGTAAAAATGGAATAATAAATTATGCTGCATAAGTATCGGCGATCAGTTGTTATCAATTTCGTTTATTTATCATTTATTACTAATTCTGTTTATACTATATGGAATATATATTATAGTGTATATTTTATTATATATATTATATAGTATAATATTATAATATTGTAATATATATAATATTTTATTATATATTATAGTATACATTTTAATTATTTCAAGTATTATTTATTATGTATTATATATATAATACAAAATAAATAATACTTGAAGTAATTTATATCGTACCATTTACACTCTGCAGAAATAATGGTCAAAGTATTGCACTTTATGTATTATATCCAATATTTTTTAATAATGCCTTTTGTCTATATTCCTTATAAAATATCCATTTGAACCTTGTTGTTCAGTGCAACAGTACAAACTTTTCATACAGTTTTGCATTGATTCCGAAGTGATTATCAAAAGAGTATTCATTTCGTTTCACTGATCTTGATAAAAGTTGTTGCCTCATGCGGATCAAAAGTGATGCATATTCCTGAATAAAAGTTTATACACGCGTTTCGGGCATTGCAATATATTCTGCAATGCTGAGCACAATAAAAGAATAACTTCAGTATTGTTTCATAACTTCTCCGTGCACCGTGTTGCGTGATTGAAATGTTTCCTAGTAAAAATAAAAATACACGTATTCCCTCTCTCCTTTGTGCACGAAGAGAGTAATTTACATATCTGCAGTTTCTCTCGTCGATTCATCGTTTTTAAAAAAAAAACAAAGTTAGTAGAAGCATGGGATACCATATTTTATTAAATGCGCCACGTCCGTTGCACGAAATATGGAAAATAAGGAACAGAGTAGAATCGCAAATTTTCTGATTATTAACGGTAGGGTTTATGTGACTGTAATTAACTGCCTTCGTAAAATTAATTTAATTCCCTTTGCAGAAAATACGGAATCGTTATCGATTTATAATGTTGATGGCACACATGTTAATAAAGAAGAAAATTTCGATTTATCCCGTTATATTTATTGACAACGTTAAACTTTCGAACATTGATCTTTGTTTTCGTTAATAACTCGTAAACGAAGCTTCGGAGAAAATTTTCGCATAGGAAAAAGTTGCTTCAAATGACCTCAGGAACCTCCAATATTCGGATTACGAGACATTTTCGGGACACCCTGAGTGATTCAAGATTCTGGGCTCGATAGTAATATATATATAACTTCGATATAACTTCAAGATTTAGTAGAAAATATTATCGTTACTTTCGGGCCACTCTGTAGACACGCGGACACTCCGTAGATAGTACTGTAGTGCCATTTACACGGCGGGTTCTTTCCTTAAGGCAGTTCCGGAGTAGAAACATGTCTCCAAAGGGGTGCACAGATTGTAACTCTGTAGCACGATGTGTATCGGATCTTGCTTTCATGGAGATACGGGGTTGGCCAACATCGCGACAGGATATGGTAGTTTGGTAGGTATGGCGCAGTTTAAACTCATCCATTAGTGGCTACTTGCCGGCAATGTGTTTCTAAGCAAACCGTAGAGACGAGATCCTGGAGTGGCGCAGTTTCCAGGAAACAGTCGTCCACCATAATACATTTTCTGCGACACTGCCATCGAGCAAAATCTCCGCCGGCACAAATCTGGCCAACTTTCTGCGTCAACTGTTCCGTCTATTTGCATAACAGGTTGCCCTAAACACGCTGCGATAGTATAAGAAGCCACTGTCTGATAATCACATTATCATGTTCGGCCAGAATGGTCTCTCTTCCGTCACGTAGGCAACGGAACGGAAATAATACTTCGTGACAAAATTGACGCTGCTAGTAAATTTATTTGATTAACCCTTAGCACTCGACTGGTGACTCAGAGGCACCACTAAAATTTGTTACATCACGTTTTAAGATAATGTTTATATTAACAAAGTTTAGATTTAAAAAATTATATTATAATTATATAATAATTATATTATAATTATATAATAATTATATAATAACAATAACTGTTGTGTGAGTTCCAAGAATCAATTTCATATGCATAAAATGCATTTTATCATATAAAATAAAAAATACTATAAGTGAGAAAAATGATTATATTTACAGTTTAAATAGTTTCGAGAGTGCAACGGTTAACATTAGATTTACGGAACCTGTCAAAGTGATGGGTCTCTAATTCTTTAATTTACGATTATTTATATCGTATAGAGATACATTTACGAGTTATTTATTCAATTTATATGTTACTTGCGGCAAACGTTGCAATAATATTTGTTAAAAATCAGAACAAATGTCTCATTGTTACTTTTATAAACTGATAAAACGAAGGATACAGCGACGATGAACAAAAGTTATTTTACGCCGGGTGGAACGTGTGCTCTTATCATTAGAGCGCGGATTTTATGCATTTGTGACAAAAATGAGTAGGTCAAACGGAAAACGAAGAAGAAAAATAAATGAAACGATACAAAAATACCGTTATTTTATTTTCAACAGAATAAAATAATTCGAAAAAGAATGAAATCTCTACGTAGCTCCAGAATCTTGCAATTAATGCTGACAATTTCAATTTTTCATAAAATTTTCAGTCAATTTATCGTAGTCGTGTAACGAGTGTGCACAATTAAAATAATTAGTGAGTTTAACCAATACGCTCCACATAATTGCAAAACAGAAAAGAAAAGAATTTCGTACAATTAGATCGTTGATTATTTCCGTGCCGGTTGGTTAATTATCAAATGAATTCGTATCACACGAGTAATGTTAAGTACAATTTAATTATGTAAAATTAGTTGCATCTGTGTCCGGCGAAGCGGGCAGACATAATAATCGAGTGAAACACAGCCGGAGAAATTAATTTAATGTTGAGATAATTGATAAGAATTTCGTCCGTTCGATGCATTCTATTTTCCCATTTTATCGGACGCTTTAAAAGTCGACGATTTCCGTTGGTTATTATCCCTTCGAGTCGCCCTGGAAGATATCAGACTCTCGGCGAAATTCCACGACTTTTACGCGACCCTTAGAAGACTCTAATCGCCGTCGTTCCGTTCCTTTTTTGACTCGGTTAACGCTGGCGAGGCGATCTTTTTTCCGCGGGTAACAGCGGCAAACGACTTCCCCGGAAACAGTTGGATTCGGTCCGTTTTACTAACAGATTCAATTAATATATCCGGCCCCTTCGGCAGCATCCAAACGAGAAACGCTTCTGTCGCAGACAGGGGAGCGCGATTTCAGCCTGCAACATGACAATTCCAACGTAGCCGAGCTGGCCCGGGAAGAAGCACGGTACTTAAAGATTAGCATCATCGTCGTTCCACGTTTTCAGCGCTCGCGAATCCCCCTCGGCGTCTAATAACACCTTGTTACAGTTCGGTTTCCGTTATCGAGAATGTCCACTTGCCGCATTAAAATATTTAAACGTTTAATACATTAGCGTCGAGGGAATTGGCGGAACAGACGAAGATTCAATATGGCTGACAGTGTAACGAGCGGGCTGCGGATTTTATGTGTGTGTGGCGAGAGCGATCGGCGGAATATGAATCACTAAATGCAGAGAATTTTATGCAATATTTTATTTATGCGGTATAAACATTCACTATCTTGAGAGCAACAAACAAGAGTTAACTAGACGTTCGTTTTCATTTTTGCGATTTTTGGTACGTTGAAAGCAATCTAACAGCACTGTTAATCGGTTACTTGTTTGTGACGAGTATACTCGTAACCTAAATTCTTGTTCTTTCTTTATGACGAGTATACTCGTCGTAACATAAATTTTTGTGATTTCTTCATGACAAACGTACTCATTGTGACATAAATTCTTGCTATTTCTTCGTGACGAGTATACTCGTCGTAACATAAATTCTTGCTAGTTCTTCGTAACGTGTATACTCGTCGTGACATAAATTTTTGCTATTTCTTCGTGACGAGAATACTCGTCGTGACATAAATTTTTGCTATTTCTTCGTGACGAGTATACTCGTCGTGACATAAATTTTTGCTATTTCTTCGTGACGAGTATACTCGTCATAACAGATTATGGCCACTTCTTCATGACGAGTATACTCGTCGAAGACAGCTAACTGTTTAAAGAAGGATATATACTTCGATATTTATATCATATTTGTATTTCATAGAAGTATTTAAACACAATATGAAGAAAATCAAACATATACAGTACAATTACAATAACTTACACCTTTCAAAGGGACTGCAACGATTTATTTTACCGAACATTGATCTTCATTCGTTCGCCATTTTGTTAAGCTTTTTCGCAAGCTTGACAGGAGATCTCGCTAATTCAGTACCAAAAATTCAAACAATTTCCGTATTTTAAGAACTTTTGTCTTTTGCATGTTTTATTTTAACAAATAAACAATCAATTTCAATTTAAATATAAAAATGTGTTATACCTTATTCGACAAACATGAAGTTAATTATGATCCTTGAGCGTTAGATACAATACTTGACAAGTTTCATATATCCAAAGTAATATGTAATAATATTGTACAATATATTGTACATGTAATATTAATTTTGTAATAATATATTACAAATTATATTGTTAATAAACCCATAGGGTGTTTCACAGCTTAATAAAAAAAGAAGTTAATTACGTTCGAATATAAACAAAACACAAAGTAATTTACTACCACTCAGTAACAGGCGCCATCACCCTGCGCAGCTCCAATAGCCTGCCGTCGAGCTCGCAAAAACGGAGTTCTACAGGTAATGAAAATCGAGAATCTCGCCAAAGTAAATTTTCTCCGTTAACAACATCATTACAAGCTAAGATAAGAAGCCGTTTCCGACTAGTGATCCTTTTCCACGTAGATTCATAGCTCGGTCGAGCGCGCCCGGACTATAGATTCAATTAAGATGGGTTCGAGGCTCGCGAGGGGAGAGGGGATTACGATACACATCATTCCCTGAATGGAGAAAAATGTCTGTTCGCTGAGCGGGAGGTCTGGTATGAGGCTGCGACACACGCGATCGAGGCACGTATTCGCGTGTCGGCGGCGAGTTCGAGCGTCAGCGGGACGACGCCGCCGTGCGGCGTGGCGCGGGGCGACGTCCTCTTCGTCGGTGACGGGATGGGGATGAACACACTGACGGCAGCGAGGAACCTCTCGAGTCAACGTCATGGAAACACGGGCGAGGAAGTGGAACTCGCCTGTGACAGCTTCCCAGCTGTCGCTCTGGCAAGGGTAAGTCTTTACGCCGGCGAGCGGGTCGCCGGGGCTCTCCTGCCACACTTCACCTCGTGGCGGGAGAGGCGTAATGGCAGGCTCACCTACCGGGCGACGCAGGTATTCACCGGGCATGGCAGCTTCGGTGTTTATTTGTGTCGCATCGGTCGGGAAGCGACGACGGTGTGCCACCGCTGTGGTGCGGAGGAGGACTCGGCGCAGCATACGCTGTAGGAATGCCCCACCTTTTCAGCGCTGCGCCGAGTCCTAAAACGGGAAGTCGGCCACGACCTCGCTCTCTCCAGCTTAGTTGGGGGCCATGCTGGAGAGCCCTAGAAAATGGGCGGCAGCAATCTCCTTCTGCGAACAGGTAATGCTGCAGAAGGAGGCTGCCGGGCGAGGTCGTGAGCGGGACCGACTAGCTCGGGTGCTGCGTGTGCGCCCACGCCTCGAGCCCCCGAGCAGCTGAGGGTAGGCGGGCGGCGGGTGAACCAGCTCTTGCTAGACTTAGTGCCCGCCGCCCGCCAATAGAAGAGGTCCTCTCCTGTTGGGAGTGGGGGATGACGACTCGCCTCTTCTTTGAGGTGACTCGTCGCCCCCCCCCCCCCGCGGCAGCCACCGTGTCCAGGGCGGGGGCCCTGGGAACATCTTTGTGCGGCCGTCGTGACGCGGCGGTGCGGGGTGCGGCCCCTCGCACCGCCGAATCAAGAAGATTCAAGGGGGGAGGATTCATCTCCCCTCGGGATGCGACCGGCTACAGCTTTTCCATCCTGGTGGCCGGCTAGGCGAGGAGGAGCCGCGGTTGTGTTCTACAAGAGTTCCCGTGGCTCCCCCGTAATCCGCCAGCGACAAACACAGCGTCCCTAGGTCGCCGTGGTGGTTTTAGCGGGTCAAACCTCGCACTACCCCCGCTCCGCTACCCCGGGCGGGGCGGGGGTGTCTGGCAAGCAGGAGTAAGTCTTTCTTTTATCTTCCTTCCGCATCTCCCACCCTCGCGATCTCGCTCGCCCCTCTTCTTCGACCATTCCTCGGTCCTCCCGTTCGACGCCACGTTTCCCCATCGCTTTTCGCGTCCTCCTTCTTCGTCCCCTTCGCCCAGCCCCTTCTCGCACCACCCTCGCTCCGAGGATACAGGCCACCGTGGAAATTTCCACCTCCAGCCGACCGTGGAATATAGGATGGTACATTTATTAGTCGAAACTGTAGTAAATTCTACCTAATTGACGCTCAGATTGTGCACAAAAATGGGCAATTTGGGAGAGGAGATATGATTATTAAATACGATAATTATTACGATTATTAATTTCGATTATTACGATTATTAAACACGATTAATAAATGATCTTGTGGCTTGTTTTTACAATTGTTTACTATAAAAACGAGCCACGAGGCTCGAATAATCGTATCTCATCTTCCTAAATTGTCCATTTTCATTTCGAAGCTGAGGGACAATTGGGGAGAATTTACTGTACCTCATGCGCAATCATTTCTTCATAATTACGCAATTATTTCTTCGTACGGTACAATTATTTCTTTATAGAGTTGAACAATAGATTGAAATAACAATTGGATTCCTTTTATGACATGTTATACATAATTTAATCACTCAAATAAAAAAGTTAAAAAGTATGGTTTCTGTTTTAAATTTCTCTTTACCATTTCAACCAATTTTAATTTATGTAAATATTGTTTCGGCGATTGTCTGCTAAATTGAGCCTCTTCACGATTCAATGTCATTACATTTTCTCCGTATTAAAAAGTGTCCGAACATCCACTGTAACGAATGACTGGGGAAGTTATTTTCACGTTTCCAATAAATCTGTTGTTGGAGGAAAAACTCTTATCCGCTTAATTAGCATTCGCAAGTCGCCGACGTGAAGATGGAAAGACGTGCCATATGTTTCTCGAAGAAATTATTCATTCCTACACCATTTACTTCAGCAGCTTTTTCGGACTCCGAATGGATCCAAATACGCATTGCACCATTCCCTGTCGCCGTATTATTAATGGGACTTATTAAGCTACAGTCCTTCTTGCTGCTATCGTGAAGTATTGCACGGTGTCTCATTTGTGTTGTAAATCCAATTTTATTGAAATAAGAAAAAGCAACTATTGAACGTTATATGAACGTTCTGTCATCTTCGACGTCATTTGAAGGACGTAAATAAATTTTTTCACAAGCATACTAGAAATTTAGAAAGACACAGGAACCTATAAATAAATTCGTAAAGAAAGGAAACTTACTTTATACAAAATAAAAATTTGTTGCATCTATTGTAAGTAATAAGAACCGCTTATGGACTTTTCATGTATACATATATATATATATATATATATATATATATATATATATATATATATATATATATATATATATACATGAAAAGTCCATAAGCGGTTCTTTGCTAACAAGTTCCCCGAGATTTAAGTACAATACATGTTAAAATGCTCGTTGGTGCTCCTTGTGAACTTCGAGCTCTGTAGAATTTTGTACGTGGTGTGCCGTCCGATTACAAAGTCTCTTAGGTATCTCGTGAGTCCCTTATGGTCTCGCGTATCTCTCACGATGTCTCTAGAGTCTCTTGTGGTCTCTCCTGACTCTCGTGTATCTCCCGAGTCCCTTGTGGTTTCGTGTCCAGTGAGTCCCTTGTGGTCTCACGAATGTCTCTCGTTAGAGGAACGGGGTCATCCCTAATATTACCTCGGTCCTCCCTACTCTTCTTGACCTAGGGTGGGCGGCAAGGAATTACGGCCCAATCACTGCAATCACAGATCCATTGAGATTGCCCCAAAGCGGTGGGCCGGGAGTTAGCAGGGAGAATGGCAAACTAACACCTGCTAAACATCCCGCGCTGATGGGCCTACGTGCCCAAACAGTGCGAGACCCAACCGTAATTGACTGGACCGTAATCAAGGACCAGGAGACGTTATGACGGGGTCGCACGTGCCCCGGAACGGCCAAAGACAGACCCATACCGTCGGGATACCCAAGCACATGGTCCCTGCCATAAATCCTGGCCACTTGGCAGCAACAATACACTTGGACTTTCTCTACTTATCCGAATCGTTTTGCTTCGTTATTCTTTTTGTCGGAAGACTGCACTTAGCTTTCTCTTTACGAGTGTCTGAAATATTCTAATTTAATTTTTATTAAGAAACTAAGAATTTTACGGAATTAAGAAGACATTTGAGAAATCGAAAACCGTCAGAAGCGAAAGAATACATTGAAACAGACCTGTGTACGAGTGAAGTTTTGCAATTAATTTAAATAAATTAGGAAACGGTCATTATATTGTACGCGACAAGGTTTGCTGAACATTTATTTTTACCGCACGTACTCGTTCGTTTTATTTCATTTGTTCCGGGTGTCGTCGAAAATGGAATTGAAATTCTATCTGCAACCCACAATCAACAACGTGTTAAAATTGGATGAGTGAGAATAATAAAAATGTTTGTTACAATTTCAACTTAATGGAAAACTTTCACATTGGAGAATTGAATAGTTGTGGTTGTTAATGAGACGTCTAATGAAACAATTATTTATTCATTCTTGTTTAAATGAAATAGTTTCACTGTTTCACTGATAATGTTGTAAAATGTATTTCTTTCCATTCAATCAATGTTTTCATTAGACTGACTTTTTGTCAGAAATTAAATTCGGAAAATGGGGGACGATTATTGAAATTACTAAAATATTTCTTCGTGAAATTCGAATGAACTTCTTGCTTGAAGCACATATTGCAAATATGAATAAATATGAATAGGAATTAAATATGTAAATATGTATATAAATATCACAAATATGAACAAATGCGAATCGGATTTAATATGTAAATATGAATATAAATATCACAAATATGAATAAACGTGAATATTAATTAATATGTAAATATGAACATAAATATCACAAATATGAATAAACGTGAATATTAATTAATATGTAAATATGAACATAAATATCACAAATATGAATAAACGTGAATATTAATTAATATGTAAGTGTGAATATAAATATCACAAATATGAATAAATGTGAATAGAAATCACCATGTAAATATGAATAACCCCCCCGTGTCCGCTACCTTGTCGTGGTGGGGGGGCTTCGTGCCCCAATGATCCTCAAGGCTGTGCCGGCGGGGATTTTATTCCCTGGCAGGTCCTACCTAGCCGGAGTGGCTTGAGGTGAGGGGCCAACTAAAGTCGGACACATACCGTAAACCTGTGGTCATGTTTTACAGGAACGGGGGTCTTGCCTTAGCCGGCTGGACCGCGAGGATGACAACCTCTCTAAAAAATCCCTAGCCCCAAGCAGCGTTGCGCGGTGAAGAGGGCGTAGCTGGAGTCAGCGCCAGCTATGGTTGGTGGGTGCACCAATCGTTAGCGGACAACCCCGGGGTACCTGGCGATCCCCCGGGCGTATTAGCCTTTCCCGGGTATGGCGGCTCTACCCGGGGTGACCTCCTTTCCGACCACACTCGTGGGATTTATCATGGATAGTTCACAAAATAAAAAAACCGGGGAGGGGGGAAACGAGAGGGAGGAGGAGGCGCGCGTAGCTAGCGTGCGCCTCGAGCGCATGGATGGGTCGGTGTTGCGGGAACTTCCCGCAACACGCGGCAGAGAGAGGTCCGCTTTGGACCTTGGCGAATGCGATGCGGGAGAGGAGTCCGACCACTCGGTCTCCTCTCACCGCTCTTCGCAGAGCGCCCCTGGCTCCTCAACAGGGAGGAAGCGGGGAAGGCCGCCAACTACTGGACAGTACGTTGGCCTCTATGAGGCCAAACGTAAGTTGACGGAGGCCAACAAGGGCCTCATCGCGGCGATCTTCGACCCGGTGGCCCCGGGGCCGCAGCCCGGGAGATCGGTCGACCCACTTCCGGACGAGGTGGAGGTCGCCGCGAATCTTCGCAGTCGTCCGACGCGAGACGTTGCGGCGTCAATAATGGAGAGCCTGGCCGAAGTGGCCAGGATCTCCAGCGCAACAAGGGAGTTGCGGCCGGCCACGGTGCGGGTCCTGCAGGCGGCGGCCCTGAACAGCCGGACGGGCGTTGCGGAGCTGACCATGAGGTCAGCTTCCGACGCCACCCGGCTGTTGGAAGCAGAGAACGCTCTCCTCAGAGAGCAGATGGCGGAGTTGCGGACCGAGGTGGCCCGACTCCGTCAGGCGGTGGAGGCGAAGCCGGCAGCAGCCGAGATGCCTCCGCCGCCGGCTCCTGAGGGGGGCACGGGGCCGCTGGTTGGCGCCGGCGCCCGAGGGCCCCAACGCCCTGGGCGAGGGAAGCCCTTGCCGGCGTCCGCAGCGGCGCCGGCAAACTTGCTGCAACAGATCGGCTCCCTGATCGATGCCAAGCTGGCATCGTTCAGGAGGGAGCTGATCCCGCGGATGCAGGATCCGCGGTCGGTGCCGCCCGTGCCGCCCGCCTCCAGCCCGTCGATAGGCAAGAAAGGGGGGAGAAAGGGTGGCAGTGGAGGAGGGGCTGCGTCCGCTAAGGCGGCGCAGATGCAGCCCCCACAGCAGAGGGCTGCCTCTGCTGCTGTGCCGCCCTCCACCACACCTCCTACTGAGCTGTGGTCGAGGGTAGTTGGCCGAAGGGCCAAAAAGGCGGCTGCCGCAGCTAAACCTGCGGCGGCTGCCAAGGCCTCTTCGGCCGGGAGGGCGGCGAAACGGGTGGCACCGGCTGCCCCGAAGAGGGCTCCCCTGCCGCCGCGTCCGCCCCGCACGGCTGCCGTTACGATAACGGTACCGGCCGGCGGGGCGATGACGTACGCCGAGGCGATGGCCACTGCCAGGTCGAAGGTTGACCTGGCAGAGATTGGCATCGCCTCGTTAAAGCCCAGGAGAGCGGTGACGGGGGGAATCATTTTGGAGGTCCCCGGGGCTGATGGGGCAGCTAAGGCCACTGCCCTAGCTGCGAAGATGGCGGACGCGCTGGCGGGAACCGGCGTGAAGGTCGCGCGCCCAATTAAGAAGGCCGATCTAAGGGTGCGCGGCCTGGTCGACTCGACCACGCCGGAGGAGGTTGCCGTGGCCGTCGCCCATGTGGGAGGGTGCGACCGGGGGGAGGTTAAGACCGGCGAAATCCGGTCTTCCCCCTCCGGTTTGGGCACCCTCTGGGTCCAGTGCCCTGCTGCGGCCGCGCGTAAAGTTGCGGTCGCGGGCAAGCTCACGGTCGGCTGGACCCGGGCGACGGTGGAGGCCCTCAGCGCCCGGCCCCTGCAGTGCTATCGCTGCCTTGGCCTAGGCCACACAACTCAGCGATGCACTGCGGCCGAGGATCGTTCCGACTGCTGCTTTGGGTGCGGCAGTCGGGACCACAAGGTGGCCGGCTGTACGGCGAAGCCCAACTGCCCGCTCTGTGCGGGAGCGGGCAAGCCGGCCGGCCACCGCCTCGGTAGCCGGGCGTGCCCCGCCAGCGCGAAACGCGGCAGGGGCAGCAGGGGGAGAAAATCCGCGGTGGTCAAGGCGACGGCCACCGTGGCTACTAAGCCAAAGGTGGCACCCAAAGGTGCCACCGTCGCGCCCGCGGCGGCGATGGAGGTGGAGGCCTGCCCGTAATGGGGCCCAAGGGCCCTATAATACAGGCCAACCTGAACCGCTCGGCCAGGGCACAGGACCTCCTGGTGCAATTCCTGGCCGAGCGGGGTGCCGGGTTGGCCGTAGCGGCGGAGCCGTACAGGATTCCCGATCATCCACATTGGATGGGGGACCTGGGCGGCTCCGCCGTTATAATATGGGTAGGCCGGCCGGGGTCCCCGGCGTGCTCCGTTATCGAGCGCGGTCGGGGATACCTGGCCGTTGACTGGGGCGGCACCGCGGTTGTGGCGATCTATGCACCTCCAAGGTGGTCCCTCGAGGAGTTTGTGCAGTATCTGGACGGGGTGGGGAGATGCGTCTCCCGCTGCCAGCCCCGTCCGGTGCTGGTCCTGGGGGACTTCAACGCCAAGTCGCCGGCTTGGGGTTCCCCCAGGACGAACCCGAGGGGCCGGGAGGTGCTTGACTGGGCGGCGGGACTCGAGCTCCGTCTTTTAAACACGGGCTCGGTCCATACGTGCGTGCGGCATAATGGGGGGTCCATCGTTGACCTTTCATGGGCAACGCCCCCCGCCGCGCGCCGTATTACGGGGTGGAGGGTGGCGGAGGAGGTCGAGACACTGTCTGACCACAGGTACATTGTTCTCGGCCTCTCCGCCGCCCCATCGACGCCCCGACGTCGCCCCGCTGATGAGGGATCGCCTCAGCCGCGGTGGGCGCTAAAGCGCCTCGACCAGGACGCCCTGATGGCGGCAGCCCACGTCGTGGCCTGGCCAGCAACACCGGCCGGGCCAGTCGACGGGACAAGGGAGGCCCAATGGTTCCGGGGCGCAATGACGTCCATTTGCGACGTCGCCATGCCCCGGGCCAGGGTTTTCCCGAGGAAGGCGGTGTACTGGTGGTCGCGCGCGATAGCGGATTTGCGCACAGAGTGCGTTCGCGCGCGACGCCAGTACGCCCGCGCCCGTCGACGACGGCGTTCCGACGTGGAGCTGGCTATCCAGCTGTATGGGCAATACAGGGAGAAGGTGGTCGCCCTGCAGCTGGCCATCAGGCAAGCAAAGAGCCAGGCCTGGCGCGACCTTCTCGGCACTATCAACCGAGATCCATGGGGGCGCCCATATAAAATGGCGATGGGACGATTACGTCCCTGGGCGCCCCCTCTGACGGAGAGCCTGGATCCGGGGATGCTCGGACGGGTCGTGGACGCGCTATTCCCCGTCAGCGGGGAGGCGTCCCGGCCCGTCCCTCAGCTAGAGGGACACGAGTGGTCCCCGGATCTGGAGGTCGCGCCGGAGGAAATGGCCGGGGTAGTCAAATGGCTCCGGGGCAAGAATACTGCCCCGGGGCCGGACGGTATCCCCGGCCGGGTCTGGCTGCTTGCCATGGGCGTCCTGGGCGAGAGGCTTAGAGGCCTCTACTCCGGGCTCCTGAGGTCCGGGGTGTTCCCGGACCTCTGGAGGAGAAGTCGGATGGTCCTCTTAAGGAAGGATGGGAGGCCTGCGGATTCTCCCTCCGCGTACCGGCCCATTTGCCTCCTGGACGAGGTGGGCAAGATCTTTGAAAAGATCATTGCTGCCCGCCTCGCCAGGCACCTGTCCCGCGTTGGCCCCGATCTGGCGGACTGCCAGTTCGGCTTCCGGGAGGGGCGATCGACGGTCGATGCAATCGACCGTCTAAAGTCCCTCTCGGACAATGCCGTGGCACGGGGCGGGGTGTGCTTGGCGGTGTCGATAGACATCGTCAATGCGTTTAACACCCTGCCCTGGTCCGCCATTAGGGAGGCCCTGGTTGAACACCAGGTGCCTCCCTATCTGAGGCGGGTAATCGGGGCCTACCTGCGGGGCAGGTGGGTGGAATACCCGGGCCGGTACGGGACGATACGGAGGGAAGTGGACTGCGGGGTCCCACAGGGGTCCGTGTTAGGACCACTCCTGTGGGACCTGGGATATAACGCAGTCCTGAAGGCCTCCCTACCCGACGGTGCCACCCTCATCTGCTATGCAGATGACACATTGGTGGTCGCCGTCGGGGACACCTTCGAGAGGACCATCCGACGAGCGGAAGTTGCGGTGGCAGCCGTCGTCGCGAGGATCCACGGTCTGGGGCTGAAGGTGGCCCCGGAGAAGGCCGAGGCCGTCTGGTTTGGACGGCCTTGGTCTCGGCCACGGGCCAGATCGTGGATCTGGGTTGGAGGAGCCTGCGTCGAGGTGAAGTCCGAGATCAAGTATATCGGACTGATCCTCGACAGCCACTGGAGGTTCGGAGCACATTTCGGCCGCCTCGTCCCCCGAGTTGAGAGGGCGGCGGCCGCGTTAGGCCGCCTGTTGCCCAATATCGGGGGACCGGGCGATATGGTGCGCCGCCTATACCTAGGCGTGGTGCGGTCAATGGTATTATACGGCGCCCCGATTTGGGCGCCGTCCGTGAGGGCAAGCCGGCGCAGCACATTGTTGTTGCACCGGCTTCAGAGGCAAATGGCCCTTCGCCTCATACGGGGGTACCGCACCACGTCTACCGTGGCGGCGCTTGCTCTGGCGGGAGAAATTCCCTTCGAGCTGCAGGCGGCGATGCGCGCCTATGTCTATAGGCGCATATGCATCGCTGGCCGGGCTCGGGGGGACCCGCCGGAGCAAGAGGCGGTCGAGGGCTTCGAGCTCCAGGCCCGGGGACTAGCGCTCGCCAGGTGGCATGCGGAGCTTTGTTCCCATGCCGCCGAGCGCGTCCCCGGGGCTCTCCTGCCGCACTTCACCACGTGGCGGGAGAGGCGGTTTGGCAGGCTCTCCTACCGTGCGACGCAGGTATTCACCGGGCATGGCTGCTTCGGTGTCTACCTGTGTCGCATCGGTCGGGAAGCGACGACGGTGTGCCACCACTGTGGCGCGGAGGAGGACTCGGCGCAGCATACACTGGAGGTGTGCCCCGCCTTTTCAGTGCTGCGCCGAGTCCTAACTAGGGAAGTTGGTGGCGACCTCGCTCTCTCCAGCTTAGTTGGGGCCATGCTGGAGAGCCCGACAAAATGGGCGGCAGCCATAGCCTTCTGCGAACAGGTAATGTTGCAGAAGGAGGCTGCCGAGCGGGGTCGCCGTGAGCGGGGGGTGCGGCGTGTGCGCCCACGCCTAGAGCCCCCCCCCCCCGAGTAGCTGATACTAGGCGGGCGGCGGGTGTACCGGACCATGCCGGTTTAATTGCCCGCCGCCCGCCAACCGAGGATGCCCTATTTTAAAGTGGGGGCGACAAAACCGTCGCCCCCGACGGCCGCTGGTGCGGCCGTCGTGAAGAGGCGGTGTGGGGTGCGGTCCCCCGCACCGCCGAATCAAGATGATTCATGGGGGGGAGGATTAATCTCCCCCCGGGACGCGGCCGGCCACCGCTCCATCCTGGTGGCCGGCCAGGCGAGGGGGAGCTGCGGTCGTGTTCTTGAAGAGTTCCCGTGGCTCCCCCGTTAATCGCCAGCGCCCTAGGCCGCCGTGGGGGTTTTAGCGGGTCGAACCCCGCACTACCCCACCTCCGCCCTTCGGGCGGAGCGGGGGTGTCTGACCTGCAGATTTCCCCCACGTTAAAAAAAAAAAAAAAAAAAAAAAAAATGTAAATATGAATAAAGACATCACAAATATGATAAATCTGAATAGAAATTAATGCTCAAACAAGGATGTAAATATTGCAAATATGAATCTGAATGGAATTTGTACAACGTGCGACTAAACGCAATCTTGTCAAAAAAACAATACGTCCGTCGATCGCGCGAAGTGCTCAGCAGTTTTATGGTTAAAACCGATAAAAAACACAACTCGAGGTTCCGAGTGCAAGCGACGCCGAGCCCGGCACCGAACTTTCCAACAAACTCAATTGGGATTTCGTGTATCGTATCCTGGTCGATTAAAGACATGCTTATTATTCGAACGAAGTAATCGAGCTTTCCACGCACGGTTAAAATCCGGACGGCGTGCCGGTGCACGCGTTTCGCCTTTCGGAGTCGCAGCTTAGAAAATTTGCATAACGATATACAGACGTAATTGGAGCCTCTCTAATGCTGTTGTAGGTCAGATGAGCCAATTACTGTGCCTCGTTAGCGGACTCCTGGCGTTCCCACTGCTAAAAACAAATCCAGCAATTTAATGAACAGTTTTGAAGAACTCAAAGGTACAGAGTTTCTCAATAGAGATAACTGTATCAACAAAATTTCCTGTTTACGTTTCTTCTTCTCGAAAATACGATTTGATGATGATTCAGAGATGATTAAAATTTTCAGGTTATGTAGGTTATTTGAACAAATAATCACTGTTTTGTTCTCCGGTAATTTTAATTCGTTTCACCAACACAATTCGTTCACTATTTTCTCGAGTTTTGCTGAAAAATTCACGAAATCGATATAAAAAAGTTCAAACAAATTTTATAGTATTAGAAGAAATTAATTTGAATTTAAGTAGAAATGTTTGGTATATCTTTTTCGATTATGTTATTTATGCTTGAAAATATACAAAAGACGCAGTAATTGGCTAGCTCACAGTAATTGGCTCCAGTGTCCTACACGTTCAATTAGCGAGGCCCCCCTCGGCCTCGCAGTTGGACGAGTCGCAAGTGGCCCTCGGGAACCCGCGAGGTCGCCGAAATATTGCCGTAGATCGGACGAAAAAATCGCGCGGCACCTAAAACCGGGAGATATATGTCCACGGATAATATGTGATCATTGCTTTTGCACCCATACTCCTTAGCCCTCCCGCGTTTTACGAGTGGAATTCTTCTTCCGCTCGGCCCCTTTTCCGAGTCCTTGGGGCTGTTCCTCCTAGATCAGCAGTTATCGTTCGTCCGCGCTAAATAAGGCGAACGCTGTGTCGCCGATGAATCGATCAACTCGGTGATCTATGTATCCTTTTTCTTGTGGCTACCGAAATTTCAGTTTTTTAGGCGTGCATTTGACGCGACATCGGCGTTGGAGTCGCCTCTTTGTCGCGCAAACTGTTGCGCGATTGCGTGTCCGTCGAAGACGAAAAGCGCGGTCGCAGCTGCGATAATTGTGAACGAATGTGTCGGAAATTTGACGTCGAAGTTTCGCGACACCGCGAGTCAAACCTGAGAATTTTGCGCCCGATTGTTTGAGCCATTAAGCTTACGGCCAAGTGGCGTGCCTTACCCGAAGGATGTAATGTACCATTTGCCTTCAGATTTCGGCAAGCGTGTAACATAATATTCCTTGGAAATTGCACCAGCGAACTTGAATTTTTCACGCGTTTAACGCGCCATCCGCTCTCCAAATTGATGTCGGAGTAGTTAGTTCAAATTGAATCTGAAGTTTCAACACTCTTCCGCAGCGCCGGGAAAGAGGGTATTGATAATTCGCGTTAATCGAAGATTGAACATCATCGATCATACTTACCACGTCACTTTTCTAATCGTTCTAGGGAAAGTTGAGAAGCCGGCTGAGGAAAAGTGATTTAACTTAGAAAATTGTTTCGGATAGAAAATTTAAAAAGTGTCCTCTGACCCATTTCGTAGAAATAATGTTAAACGGAAATTTTGAGAGGTGTCTTTTCTCCCCTTTCGTAGAGATACTATTAAATTAACGTTGTATAAAGTGTCGTTTCACCCATTCCATAGAAATAATGCTAAACGAAAATTTGATGAAGTGTCGTCTTTAACCCCTTATGTAGAAATACTGTTAAATTAAAATCTCATTTTGACCCCTCTCTCGACTCCTTTCTCAGAAGTTGGGCGAAACGAAAACTTTGAAAGATATTTTTGACGCTTCTGTAAAAAAATAAATTAAAATTCAGATTTTAAAATGTGCTTTGGCGGCGGTCGTAGTGTGTGTGCTTGGGTGAGAAAAGGAGAGGGGAGGCGTTTCGTCCGGATCCCGCTAGAGGATTCATCAGTAACGCTATCCTAGCGGGCCCTTGCCTTACACGTGGTAGTAGGACGAAGTCTCTGTATATATAGGGATCGAGGCGGATCGGTTACTAGCGGGAAGAGGAGCCCTCTGCTGGCGGGTCTGGAGGTAGTCGCCACATACCCCCCCCCCCCCCCCCCCGCCAGTGGATAACGATATCTGAGATGGTGGTCCTCTCCATGCTAGATGTTTGCTATACCTTATGGGCATCAACGCGGTCGTACGGATGAGCCTTCCTAGCTCTGCTCGACTTGACCGCGTTTTAATGCCCGAGGTAGTGCAAACGTTACCTGACCTGATCCTAACTGAATCAACCTACATCTGAGTCTTAAGTTTATTATGTACAATATTTACAATGATGTAGGTTGATCGGGAGGTTGCGTCGTCGTTGTGTTCGTCGTCAGGGTCACCAGTTTGGCGGCGGTCGTAGTGTGTGTGCTTGGGTGAGAAAAGGATAGGGGAGACGTTTCGTCCGGAGCCCGCTAGAGGATTCATCAGTAAGGCTATCCTAGCGGGCCCTTGCCTTACACGTGGTAGTAGGACGAAGTCTCTGTATATATAGGGATCGAGGCGGATCGGTTACTAGCGGGAAGAGGAGCCCTCTGCTGGCGGGTCTGGAGGTAGCCGCCACAGTGCTTTTCACTATTTTGGTAAAAAGTAGAGTTAATCGAATTGTTCGATTTATTTGCGTTTTCATAAATTCATATAATACAATCTCGCAAATAAGTGAGCTTTAGGGATTGCATGAAATCAAGACTGTAATATCGCGTTCGAAAATTTATTAATATTACGTTTCGCTGGTAGTACGACGTGTTTCCCCGAGGTGCCCTTTCGTTCTACTTTATTTCGCACTTCTAGCGCTTCCTGCCGCTTGGGCTTTATCTGGTTCCCTTGTCCTTGTTGTTCGGAAACGAACAGAATCAGGAAAAGTTTCCGCACAGTCTTTTAAGACTTTTAGGACTTCAATATTGTTTCCGAAGTGGCTTATTACTCCTGCGAATAATATCCGTGGTACTGGAAACAGAATTTGCTCCGGCTCTATTTGCTGTTGCGAGGAATTCCTCGAAACTGGAATCAATTCAGAAACACATTGAATATCTGAAGCTTATATTATTATATAAGCTTCGGATATTATAATATCCGATATAATATAATCATTTATATAATAAAATTTAAATTTATATATATTATATAATAATATAAAGCTTATATTATAATATAATATTATATTATTAGAATTTACATGATGCCGTTAAGTCAATCAATTTTTGTGCACTGCAAAAATCAATCGATGGAACAATGCGGTGGTTATAAAAACTGTTGCTCTAATTTCACCGGTAATTACAAACATTTCATTTGCTAAAATAATGCAATTAATTGTTGAACAAACGAACGAAATATTTGTTGTTGGCATTTTTATACTTGTAATTTCATAACGTTAATATTAAACGTCGTCTGTGAAATTCTGTGCTGCATATAGTATTGCAAATGGTTCAAACAAATAATTCTTCCTAAAACGCGTGTATTTATATTCAAATGACATCTCTTACATGGAAATATTTCATATGAAATGTATTTAGACAATATATTGGGTTGGCAACTAAGTAATTGCCAATTTGTTCCATGAAATAAAAAATTTTTTTTTACTTGGAATGAAGTTTAATCTGTAATGTATTTTCCATTTTGTTCGCTGACTTTTTGCCATCTCTATGACAATTTGAAAATTCCACGCTTTCCGGCTAAAAACTGAGTTAAGTGAAATTTTACACCGTCATCATCTTTAAAAGTTTTACCACGAAGGGAGTTATTCAGGGATCGAAATAAGTGGTAATCCGATAGCGTGAGATCAGGGCTATATGGTGGGTGCAACATCAATTCCCAACCAATATCCATCAATTTTGGCCGAGTGGACAAAGACATGTGCGGCCTAGCATTGTCCTGCTGAAATATGACACCTTTACGATTGACCAATTCTAGTCGCTTTTCCTTGACCGCTGCATTCAATTTGTCGAGTTGCTAACATTCACGGATAATAAAAAATAACATAATAATAATAATAATAATGATTTTATAATATAACATTTACGGATATCATAAAAATGGGAGTGAGAGACATCTATAACTGAAATCGGCAATTATTTAGTTGCCAACCCAATAGAATAAAAGATATTGGTTCTATTGTACATTTATGCTATCTTACTCCACAATTATTCGAACCGACAAGCCAAATTTGAGAACACCGTCGAAATTAGTGTTCATTTGGTATTCGCGCGACGACTGCGATTATATGTTTACGACGGCGAAAAAAAAATGGAAAATAGAGGGATTCTAAAAGTTTTCAAATGTTCCGAGTTATACCAGGAACAGAGCGAACTCCACTTATTAGCGGACGTAACCTATCTGTTCGTCCCTGGGATGAGTTACTTTTCCTCTTTCGGACTCTTTTTCAGTTCTCTTCCTACATCTATCCGTTCTGCTTAAACTTTCCGGGCAAGTCCTCAGGGGTTTCGAGCACTTTCCAGCGCTGACTGAACCTCGTGTTATTGTCATATGGATGTAATTCTTTCTTGCTGCGCGAAGTCGACGTGAACTCGATCATGTACGAATAGATTCTGCTGGACCCTTTTCATTCGTGATTTACGCGGTACCCATTCCGGTGCTCGTACATCAGTTTCTCCCTCGATCATTTCACTTTTGCAACGTCCTGTACACTTGCGAGGATCAGTCAATAATTAAGTTAACCTAAAAAATATGGGCAATTTGGGAAGAGATACGCTTAATCGAGCCTCGCGGATCATTTTTATAGCTGCCTGTTGTCGACGATTATGAAAACGATATGTAATCATATGATACATAATTCACCGGAAAGAATGGATCTCATGAAATCCCCCTTATCAGAAGCTCCGCCCGGTTAATTTGAACTTGACATGGTTAATCCTAAACGTGCGGACTGCACGTGGCAGCCCGTATTTTACGGTTCCGCGCGATTTCCGCCATAACTAATTAAACGTCGTATTAGGCTCCGACTTTCTGCCAGTTTCTTTCGACATTAAACACCTTTTCTCATTTATTACTGACTAAAATTTCACGAAATTAAAGTATTTCATTTCATTAAATTACGAATTGCCAAGCAAACTTGTATCTCGTGAATCGCATTTCCAATATTATTACGTTTCGCGGGTATTAATAAAATTAGGAAATTATGACGGATTAGCGTGAAAATCAATTTTCAAATCTGATAATTCAATCATTTTCGATCGCCCATATGTAGACGACGCGGCTGTCAAAGTGTTAAAGTACAAAAAAGAATTTTTAAGAGAAAAATTTACAAAAGATATTTAACTTATCAATTAATTCGTTCGATAAATAAGAGCAAAGTTTGTAATTTACTAATATAAGAAGGGTATACTATTTCCCTTTGTTTTACTGTTCTTCCTTTCACATGTATGTGTAATATTTAATTAATCCTTGATTGCAATTGATCCTTGTTTCCAATGTATCATTGTTTATACTTTCTAGTGAGTTTGTTAGTTAACTATTGCTGCTCGTAACTGTACAAGTTGTACGTTAACCTACACCTAAATGAACTAGTGACGTCACGCAGAAGCGTTCGTTCATTCCGGGTCGTTCCTTTGTTTTCAAGAACACGAATCGAGCGAGCCCAGCACGCTCTAAATTACACTAAAACCACACACAGCGTATCTCTTGACTGACTTTCTCAGCTACTTGGTCCCGGCAAACAGTTTTTGTTGGAGGCGGTGGCGGGATCACGTTCAGTTCGCCGAAGATACCGTAAAATTTACAATCAAGATGTTCACCCGAGGAAACGAATATCGAAAGGGATTTGCATTTGAAAGTGTGTATTCTGACACCGAAATTAGGCTGTTCATAGTTCGTACATCAAAGTTCAGCCGGCGAAGTTCCCATCTCGTCTCGGAACTCCCCATCGCGTGCGCGCGGGAACAGATTTACGTTCCGAAATTTCGCGGAAACTGCAACCGTCAGCGAAAGTTCGACGGCTCCGGTCCTCGAAACGTGACCAAATAAAAGTCTGTGTGTTTGACGAACGCGGGGATCCCGGAATTCGCGTTAACGCTTTTCATTAAAAATCGACGTCAACCTGGCAACGGTTGATGATCACTTGCGAAACGGTATATCTCGCCGCGGTTGCAGATCCGGAAAGTCATTACAACTTGACACACTTTTACAATGTTTTTTACGAGTGCTGCATTAGAGCCTACACGTCACGTGTATCCTGTCTTACAAAAGACGACTGTTCATATAGGGTGTCTCGTGAAAACGAAGCGAGAATACTGTCTATGGGATCGATGACCGAGAACCATGTTAGTTCAGAAATTATTCACACTAAATAGAGCACTCGAAGTGACTGACCTGCGTTATTTAAAAAAATGACATTACTGCATTTATTTAAACTTACTAAAGAAAATGTAGTTAATTATTTTCTGCGAAAGTAAAATAGATTTTCTACGTTTTTAAAAGGAAAAGTGAGAAACCGATTATTATTACTATGATCAGGGTTTGATAGATTTAGTGTTAAAACGTGATTTCAGAGATCAAGCTAAGATGGTGAGTGTCTGTTTTTATTATTGTTGATGCCACAGATCCACACTTATATTTTAGTACGTTACTTGTGTATATAATTATTATTAATAGTTCACCATGATATAAAGCAGGCAAAGAACAATAAAGTAAATTATTCTTGAACTTGTACAATTTAGAAGAATTTCACATTACAAATTGATGAATTAGTAAACGCAATATTAAAATATTGCAAAATTAAAATATTGCAATAAAATGAAACGCTTGAGCCACCTTGTACTGCTCATCTGTGGCAAACCTCTGGAAAAACATTCGATGAAACAAACCGTGCATTTGCAAAATTAATTATCAACGTATCGGTTGCAGAAAATATTTTTATTAGCGCTAAAAGCCGGTTCAACAATAACAGCTCCGCTCGCACAAATATATTAAACGTATTGACAACGGTTCCGCGAATGTGGGCCGGGTAAATACCATAATGAACAATATATACGAGAACAGTAGCGAACCAACGTGGAGAAATAAGTGGAAAATTCTGAATAGAATTTTTCCCAGAATCCCTTCATATTGCTCAATTGAATACGGATTTTAACTAGGCCTGCGAGTCGTTCTATACGATTTCATTTGCAGCTTTGCACGAAAATGACAAATTACATTTTATACCCATTGTCGCTTGACAAATTTCTGTTTTCGCGCTCTGCGATTTATCTCTGTTATTTCCTGATGTGGAAAAAATGTACGAAAATAGTTGTTGGTGCAAATTTTTGGGAAAATTTAGACAATTTTCAATTTCGTAGTTCCCTTGGAATTATTTCGAATTTTCTGCGCGGAGTTATTTTTAAGGCTGCTTTTTTAAACAGCTTTAATAATACGATGGTAAAAGGCAATCGGTATTATTAAAAAACACGAGAAAATAACATTGTAGTTTCGTCATTATTTTGCATCTAGAGATTCATATTTCCTATTTTCGAGTTTCCAGTTCTTGTATAGTGGTGCAAAAAATTCGAGCGAACAGAGGGTTTACAGAAATACGCGAAATCTTAATGAACTAATAGCAAATGAAGATATGGTGATAATTTATTGCGTGCATTTAACGGCGTCTTTCGCCAATATTTTTTTCTATTTATTTAATGGCGCTTCGTTCAATTAAGCTCACATGTATTAACCATTTATAATCGAATTGTTCGGATAGTTGTAAGCGAATAACGGCTCGGTTTGCATATCAAACAAAGTAGCAATATGCTCGATCCAGTATAATCGTTATCTCCGGTAAAAAAATTGTCGTCGGGTCAATTACCTCGCGTGATGTTGGCGAGATCAATTGCTCGTTTCATCGGTTGCGCCCGTTTGCGGAATAACGATTTATCGGCGGATTGCGCACCGGGTGACGTTTATCAGGATAATAATTAATAGAAGGATGGCGTAAATGAATAATGGACTTCCGAAACCGTTGGCATTAAAGTGACACCGTCCGGACGTTCGCTATTCTTGGAATCTCCGCAACGCGTAAATCGTAGGAATGACCGCCTCTATCTGATAGTGTTTCAGAAGTCAGACGCAACAATCGAAACGATAAACCAAAAAATTTTGCTTTCTCGTGTCTACGATAATCGCTCTTGGAAGCTGTAGAGTCGAATACGGAGATTTCGTAAAACCTTGCATATAATTTTTGGTCGGATTAGTATACTCAGTAAGTATAGCGTTGTGTAATTGAAAATGGAAACATTACAACTACAAAAACAACTAAACATAAGAATCTAATTAGTTTCGAAGATAATTTTCGAGACGCCGCACATTCCAGAGGGTAGTTTCAACCCTCTCGAATTCAAGTATCACTTAACTTTCCTGCTATATTTGCTTTTAACAACAGAAACCTGGACGGAGTACATGAGAATTGAAGGTATGCAGTCGGGCGAAATCCCTGGTGGGGAAAATGAAGCGGGATAAAGCATACATTCAATATTACAAAGTTCCGGGGTAACATTCCTGCGGCACGGAGGAAACACCATGGTTAAACAAATCGGAAGTCGCGGGCAACACAACGTTTCCCATTGAAAACTGGAGCAAAATTCAAGGGAGAATTTTAAGGGACGTGTCACTCACAGTGTCGCTAAGGTAAGGACCACTCAGGCAAAAGTAAACGAGCAGAAAACAACAGATTTCTTTAAAAAGCAGAGAGCAAAGAAATAAACGTGCAGCAGGAAGAACATAAGGTAAAGACACTTTGCATCAGAGAAAATAGTATCGTGCAACATTTCCGTCGTCGTCGTCTGTGCCGTCGGGGCTCTGTAAAAGCCATTTACGTTCAACTTGGACGGGTAGATGTACATGCGTAGAGGAGAAGATAGAGATACAAGCGTAGAGGTAGATGTAGAGGTACATGCAAAGAGGTAGAGGTAGAGGCGTAGTGGTAGAGTACATGAACCTCTATCTCTACCTGTACGCATGTACCTCTACCGACGCATGTACCTCTAACTCTACCCCGACGCACGTACCTCTACCTCTACACCTATACCTCTACCTCCATCTCTATCTCTACCCTTGCGCCTGGTACCTCTACCCCTACTCTACGTATGTGCGTCTACCACTACCTCTACCTCTACCCCGAGCTGTGTGCATGTACCTCTACTTCTACCTCTACGCATGTAACTCTACCACTACCTCTACACATGTACCTCTTACTCTACCCCGACGCATGTACCCCTAACTCTAACCCGACGCACGTACCACTATCTCTACGCAAGTACCTCTACCTCTACCTCTACGCATGTACATCTAACTCTACCCCTACGCATGTACCTCTACCTCTATGCATGTACCTGTACCTCTACTTCTACGCCTGTACCACTACCTATACATCTACCTCTACCCTTGCGCCCGGTACCTCTACCTCTACCTCTACGTCTGTACGTTTACCTCTACCTCTACCTCTAGCTCTACCTCTACCTCTACGTCTATCTCTACTCTACCTCTACCGCTACGGCTGTACCTCTACCTCTACCACTACCTCTATGCCTATACCTCTACCTATACACCTGTACAACTACCTCTACTTCTACGCCTGTACCTCTAACTCTACTTCTACGCATGTACCTCTAACTCTAAACCGACGCATGTACCTCTACCTCTACGCATGTACCTCAAACGCTACCTCTACGCATGTACCTCTACCTCTACCGCTACGTATGTGCCTCTATCTCTATCTCTACCTCCACCTGTTACCTCCATCCACCTTACCAACCTCCACCTTTACGTTGTTTCACTTCGTTTCGCATTCATCATTTACGTTATTTTACGTGTTTTACTTTGCTTTACGTTATTTCGCCTTGTCTCACGTTGTTATTTATTACAGTTTTATGTTCTTCTGCGTTCTTATGCTTTGTTTTTAGGTTGTTTTATATTGTTTTACGTTGCTGTACGTTGCGTCAAGTTGTTTTTTTTGTTTCGCATTGATGATTTACATTATTTTACTTTGATTTTATATTGGTTTACGTTGCTTTACCTTGCTATACGTTGTTTTAAGTTGTCTCACGTTGTTTTTTGAACAGTATTACGTTGTTCTACGTTGTTATGCATTGTTTTTACGTCGACTTATACTGTTTTACATTGGTTTATGTTGTGTTACGTTCTTTGACTTTGTTTCGCATTCATTATTTACGTTGTTTTACAATGATTTACGTTGTTTTCTTTGTTTGGCGTTGTTTTTAAAAGAGTATAGCTTTGGTTTACGTTGTTATACATTGTTTTTCGTTGTTTTATTTTGTTTTACATAGCTTCACGTTGTGTTACGTTGTTTTGCTTTGTTTCGCATATATGGTTTATGTTTTTTCTCGGTATTTTACCATGTCTCTCTTTGTTTCGCTATGTTAACAAACGTTGTTTTACGTTGATTGACATTGTTTTTACGTTGTTTTACTTTGTTTTGCCTTGCTTTTCGTTGTTTTACGTTGTCTCACGTTGTTGTTTAAAACAGTATTACGTTGTTCTACGTTGTTATACATTGTTTTTACGTTCTTTTATACTGTTTTACATTGGTTTATGTTGTGTTTCGTACTTTTACTTTGTTTCGCATTCATGATTTACGTTGTTTTACGATGATTTACGTTGTTTTCTTTGTTTGGCGTTGTTTTTAAAACCATATTGCTGTGTTTTACGTTGTTATACATTGCTTTTACGTTGTTCTATGTTTTACGTTATTTTACGTTGCTATACATTGTTTTTACGTTGTTTTACGTTTTTTTACATTATTTTACGTTGTTTTACTTTTTTTATCGTTGTTTTACGTTATTTTACCTTTCTTTACGTTGTTTTACGTTGTCTCACGTTGTTGTTTAAAACAGTATTACGTAGGTCTACGTTGCTACAGTATGCTTTTACGACGTTTAATTATTTTTACATTATCTAACGTTGCTTTACTTTATTTCTACGTTGTTTTACGTTGTTTTACGTTGTTTTACCTTGCTTTACGTTGTTTTACGTTGTCTCAAGATGTTGTTTAAAACAGTATTACGTTGTTCTATCATTGCTTTACGTTGTTTTATTTTGTTTTACATAGCTTTACGTTGTGTGACGTTGTTTTACTTTGTTTCGCATATATGATTTATGTTTTTCACGTCGTTTTACCTTGTTTTTCTTTGTTTCGCGTTAATGATTATCGTTTTCTACATTGTTTTGCTTGTTTTTCATTGTTTCGCTATAATGATTTACGTTGTTTTACTTTGTTTTTACGTTGTAGTACATTATTTTACCTTCCTTTACGTTTATTTACGCTTTCTCACGTTGTTGATTAAACAACCTCGATTATTACGTAAAACAAGCTAAAACAACATAAAAACGTCGTAAAAACAAAATAAAACAACGTAAAACAACATAAATTATCAATGCAAAACAAAGAAAAACTTAGTAAAACAACGTAGAGCAATGTAAAACAATATGAAACAACGTAACAACAATGTATAACAACGTAGAACAACGTAATACGGTTTTAAAAAACAACGTGAGACAACGTAAAAAAACTTAAAACAAGATAAAACAAAGTAAAACAACGTAAATCAACGTAAATCATCAATGCGAGGCGAGCAAAACAACGTAACACAACGCAAAGCAATGTAAAATGATATAAAACAACATAAAAATAATGTATAACAATGTAGCTCAATGTAATACGGTTTTAAACATCAACGTGAGACAACGTAAAACAACGTAAAAAAGGTAAAACAACATAAAACAACAGGAAAACAAAGTAAAACAACGTGAATTAATGTAAATCATCAATGCGAAACAAACGAAAGCAAGATAAAACAACGTGAAACAATGTAAATCATCTATGCGAAACAAAGTAAAACAACTCAACACAACGACAAGCAATGTGAAACTCTATAAAACATTGTAAAAACAACGTATAACAACGTAGAACAACGTAATATTGGTTTAAGCAATAGCGTGAGGCAACGTAAAACAACGTAAGACAAGGTAAAACAACGTAACATAGCGTAAAGTAATGTAAAACAATATAAAACAACGTAAAAACAATGTACAACAACGTAGAACAACGTAATACGGTTTTGAACAACAACGTGAGACAGCGTAAAACAACGTACAGCAAGGTAAAACAACGTGAACCAACGTCAAAACAAAGCAAAACAACGTAAAACAACGTGAATCATCTATGCGAAACAAAGTAAAACAACGTAACACGTAAAGTAATGTAAAACAGTATAAAACAATGTAAAAACAATGTACAGCAACGTAATACTGTTTTAAACCACAACGCGAAACAAAGCAAACTACGTAAAGCATCGTCAAACATTTTAAATCGTCAATGCAAAACAAAGTAAATCAACGTAACACAACGTAAAGCAATGTAAAACAATAAAAAACAACGTAAAATCAATGTATAGAAACGTAAAACAACCTAATACTCTTTTAAACAACTACGTGAGACAACGGGAAACAACGTAAATCAAGGTAAAACAACACAAAACAACGTAAAAACAAAGTAATGCAACGTAAAACAACGTAATGCGAAACATACGATTAAGAAACAACCCACGTGATCAAACGATCTAGTTTCAAATCTATGCGAATTAGAATATTTATCTACAAATTTACGCAGAACACGTGATTTAGCTACAAATCAATGCGAAATATATGATGTAGCTTCAAATGCATACCAGCCAAACGAATTTAACTTCAAATTGATGCGAAACACGTGATTTAGATTCAAATTCATGCAAAACACATGATTTAGCTTCAAATTCATGCGAAACCTGAAGATTTATCTTCAAATCTATGGAAAGAAACGAATAAGCTACAAATCCATGCGAAATAAACGATTTAGCTTCCATTCCATGCGAATCAAAAGATTAAGATTCAATTCCACGCAAAACACACAATATAGTTTCAAATTCATGCGAAACATTCGATTTAGCTTCAAATCCATGCGAAACACATGATATAGCTTAAAATCCATGCGAAATACATGATGTAGCTTCAACTGCATACCAAACAAACGGTTTAACTTCAAATTGATACGAAACACGTGATTTAGATTCACATTTAAGCGAAACACATGATTTCTCTTCAAATTCATGCAAAACACATGATTTAGCTCAAAATCCATGCCAAATGGAAGGTTTAGATTCAAATCCATGCGAAATAGACGATTTAGCTGCAAATCCAAGCGAAACAAACGATCTACCTTCAAATCTTTGCGAAATAGTTGACTTGGCTTCAAATTCGTGCGACACAAACGATTTAGTTTCAAATTCATGCGGAACACATGATTAGCTTCAAACCCATGCGAAATAGAAGATTTATCTTCAAATTCATGAGAAATAAACGATTTAGCTTCAAATGCATACGCGATACAAACGATATAGGTTCAAATCCATCCGAAACAAACGATTTATCTTCAAATCTATGCGAAATACATGATTTAGCTTCACATCCATGCGAAATAGAATATTTAGTTTCAAATCTATGCGACACAAATGATTAAGCTACAAATCCATGCGAAACAAACGATCTAGCTTCAAATCTACGAGAAATAGAAGTTTGGCGGCGGTTCAAAGTGTCGTTGTCGTGGAAAGGAGAGGGGACACGTTTCGTCCGGGGCCCGCTAGAGGACTCATCAGTAAGGCTATCCTAGCGGGCCCTTGCCTTAGACGTAGGGGTAGGACGAAGTCTCTGTGTATATATAGGGATCGAGGCTGATCGGCTACCAGCGGGAAGAGGAGCCCTCTACTGGCGGGTCTGGAGGTAGCCGCCACAGAAGACTTGGTTTCAAATTCATGCGAAACAAACGATTTAAATTCAAATTCATTTGGAACACATGATTTAGCTTAAAATCCATGCGAAGTACATGATGTAGCTTCAAATGCATACCAAACAAACGATTTAACTACAAATTGATACGAAACACGTGATTTAGATTCAAATTTAAACGAAACACATGTATGTCAAAACGACCCCGGTTGCAATTAACTCTTTGAACGCTGCATTTATATACTTTTGAAAGACGGCTGGCGAATTACATAACCCAAACGGAACCTTTAAAAATTCATAATGACCGGTGGGAGTTACGGGGGCGGTATATTTTCTGCTATTCTCGTTAATGGGAACATAAAAAAATCCATTTCTGAGATCCAACGTACTAAATACTTTCGCGCCTTCTAATAAATCCTATTGATCCTCTATCAAAGGTAGGGGATATCTATCTTTTACCATTTTTTTTATTAAGCTGTGTGTAGCCAATTCAAATTCTAGTTGTGCCATCCTTCTTCTTTACTAGTACAATTGGACTTGCGTAATCTGAACAAGACTCTCGAATTATTTCATCTTTCAACCATGACGTTATTTGTTTATCAACTTCAGATTTATCCCCGGGAGACAATCTTCGCGGTCTCTCGTACACTGGGATCTCGTCTTGCAGTATCAAGCTCATTTTAATCCCTACTTCTTTCGTTTCAGATGGTTTATAACTTGCAACACAATCTTCTATAAGTTTTCTATGTTCAGGAACCGCAATGTGTGATAAATTTACATTGTCAACTATAGCCTCGACATTGACATTAAATATTTCCGGCAAATCTATTTTTTTAATAAAAATTTCTCCTCCTTTCGTACTTAGTTCTACGGAATCTAAAAATTCTGTACCGATTAATAAAACTATGGGACGACAAGGTATTGCGTAGAACGTGTATATTTATTCGATATGTTATCTGATCTATTGCAATAGTTGTTGAAAATTCCCCTAATGTGTGGTTGCTCTCTGCTCCGACACCACGAAATTGCAAAATCTTCTTATTCAATCTAGGAGCACCAATTTTAACATAATAATCCGCTCGCATCAAATTCAGTTCGCTTCCAGAATCTATTAACGCTGTCAACTTACAATTTCCAACTTGCACCTCTTTAACTCGCTTCTTTCTCGACGCTTCAGACACACTTGTGTCCTCTTTCTTTCGTCGGGCAGTTTGCAGCCGTATGGTATCGGTTTCCACACAAAAAACATCGCCGTAATTCTTGCCGTGCCACTTGCTGTGATTCACCTTGTGACGATGTTCCATGGACGGTCGTCTTCTTCTTCTCCTCAGGTCGCCTGTTTTTCGTTCTTGATTTTTCCTTCATGTCTTCGTAAATTTCGAATGTTTCTTTCAACTCACGTATATTTCTAGCACCGTACAATATCGTTTAGTTTGTTTCGAAATCCTGAACTCCGTCAATAATATACTTAATAACTGTTGAGACTTCCATGTCTGCTTGCTTCGCAATCTCCAACATTTGATAAATGTATTCTTGATACGACTCGTTCGATCTTTTAATATTACATGACAACTCTTTATGTATCTCGTACGTATCTGCAGTTTTACCAAATTCGGACTCCAATACCTGCTTCATCTCGACCCATTTGCGACAACATTTTTCACAGTCGACGAACAATCTCGCCGATGCACGCAATAACCGCTTCGCATAAATAACTTTTTGTACTTCACTCCATTCACATAGCTCTAGCAAACTCTTCGCTAAATATACGCATGGACTCCTCAACATCCCTGAATGTTAACGCCTGCATCCGTCGCACGCATCGTCTCACATCGCTTCCTTCTTCTTCGTCTTCACTGCCATCAATATCATCTTCCTCTTCGGCATGTTCGATTTGCAACATTATGGCTGCTTTAAGCCGATCTTGTAGTTGCTTTTTATTTCCCGACGTCCTCAGCTTGCTACTCTTCAATTCTTCCTTTAAACCGGTTAACTTCATTGTTAGAATTTCCTCTAATTTGTCAGCAGACAGGCTTGCTTGTGATACTTCGACAACGGTATTGTTTCCTTCAGACATCTTAAAAGGTTTTTCAATGCACAACACAACAACTAAAGTTCAACTCTCAACTCCTACAGTCACAATATCATTGTTATCATTCAACGCTACCTTTTCCTCAAATCCCGGCTGAGCCCTCAAAATTATGTAGAAATTGTCTAATATTTAAACAATATAGAATCTGTATCGATTAGGAAAGGACTAAACGTGGTGAAGACAGAAAATATCGCGTACCGTACCTTCAACTAGGATTACAACTACTTCACTTAATTTTACAACTTGCAACACTCCTCACTCGACGACTCTCGTACACTCTCTGTCCACTCCAAACACGCTCCTCCGACACAATGCCTGCCTTTTCTAAAAACGTGCCAATCGCATCCGCCGGCTCTCCGTCGCCAAGGGATTTTTTTCATCTGACCCGGCCTTCACCAAAGTTTCTCTTCTATTGCCTACCATAAATACAAAGACTTAAAACTACGGTCTCCTATGCCTAACACTCCTCCTCGTCCTAAACGTACCCACTAAATTACGATACTACAATAGTATAGAATTGTATAAAATAGTACAGAATTCGTTAAAAATCATTAAAATATCTTACAGTATATATCATCATTTACCCGCCGGAGCGGGAGGCGGTCGAGTGCTTCGAGCTCCAGGCCCGGGGATTAGCGCTCGCCAGATGGCATGCGGAGCTTTGCTCCCATGCCGGCGAGCGCGTCCCAGGGGCTCTTCTGCCACACTTCACCTCGTGACGGAAGAGGCGGTTTGGCAGGCTCTCCTACCGTGCGACGCAGGTGTTCACCGGGCATGGCTGCTTCGGTGTTTACCTGTGTCGCATCGGTCGGGAAGCGACGACGGTGTGCCACCACTGTGGCGCGGAGGAGGACTCGGTGCAGCATACACTGGAGGTATGCCCCGCCTTTTCAGTGCTGCGCCGAGTCCTAAGAAGGGAAGTTGGTCGCGACCTCGCTCTCTCCAGCTTAGTTGGGGCCATGCTGGAGAGCCCGACAAAATGGGCGGCAGCCATAGCCTTCTGCGAACAGGTAATGTTGCAGAAGGAGGCTGCCGAGCGGGGGGTGCGGCGTGTGCGCCCACGCCTAGAGCCCCCCCCCCCCCCCGAGCAGCTGAGAATAGACGGGCGGCGGGTGTACCAGATCTCTGGTTTAATTGCCCGCCGCCCGCCAACCGAGGATGTCCTTTTAGAAGAAACTTCTAAAGGGACGCCGGTGCGGCCGTCATGACGAGGCGATGTGGGGTGCGGTCCCCCGCTCCGCCGAATCAAGATGATTCATGGGGGGAGGATCAATCTCCCCCCGGGACGCGGCCAGCCACCGCTCCATCCTCGTGGCCGGCCAGGCGAGGGGGAGCCGCGGTCGTGTTCTTGAGAGTTCCCGTGGCTCCCCCGTTAATCGCCAGCGCCCTAGGCCGCCGTGGGGGTTTTAGCGGGTCGAACCCCGCACTACCCCCGCCCCGCCCTTCGGGCGGGACGGGGGTGTCTGACCAGCAGATTTCCCCCACGATAAATAAAAAAAAAAAAAAGTATATATCATCATTTTCTTCATTTGTTTTGACAATTATTCAAAACTATTTTCTACATTTATTTTGTAAATTGTGCAAAATTATTTTCTCCATTTTTTTCGACAATTGTAGAAAACTATTTTCGTCATTTATTTTAGAAATTATGTACAGAAATGTTCTCCATCTATTTGGGAACTTATTTACAGGTATATTCGAAAACAAGTTTCGAATGCTTTAAAAACTTAATTGCCTGATGAAAATTTGTTTTATGAAATTTTATACTTGATTGAAACCGGAGATAGATTGGACACGTTTGTTTCATTGGAAGATTGATAGCGTCGACAGCACGGGAAAAGCGCAAGCATCAAGCTGTAACGGTTGCAAAATTACCGTTACGTCGAATAATTATTTTAATGAGCTGAAGTGTAGCAAATTAGTTTCAAACACGTTTCGAGCGCACCGGCGCCTCTGTTACTACCCTCCTCCGTCCGTGTGTCCGTAATAACGAAATTTTCTCGAGGCTTATAAATGCTGTGTACTTGCTGCAGAATAAAAGCCTAATTAATTACCATCCACTGGAATGCCGCGTGCTCTCTGTGATTTAATTCGAGTCTGAAAAACGAAGAAAATTATTTCGATAATACCTGATTGAAAGAATTCCTTTAGAAACAGCATTTAACAGTCGACATCTTTTTTTTAATGTATTAGAAATCTCGGTTTTCAAACTTATTTAGTAACAGGATTTTAAAAAAGTATAATAACTATCGAAGACAGAAATAATTGTTAAATATGCACCTAGAAAAATTCATCCAAATAATCTTCTAATACGTCCAGAAACTATTTCTGATTCTTCTGCAATTAAATAAAATGGAATTTGACTGAATTCGATTGATATACTGGTAATTAATGTTGAACAAATAGGTGAAGCTACTTTAAATATAAATTTCATCGAATTTCGATAATTTAAGAATTTTAGAAATAAATTTTTCTACTGATGTTATTAAATTAATAATAATTTTAATCAAAATTCTAAGTATGTAAATATGGAAAAATTGATCACAACATTTAAATGCAATATTAACATTATTATCGATATAAATAAGTAATGACCAAAACTAAGAAATTATTTATTTGATAATTTAATTAACAGTATTATAAACATGAATAAATACCAATTCAAGCTACGAGATCTTTTATTACTGAGGACAATAGTAACACTATTGCAGATATGAACAAATATCGATTGAAAATAGAAACTTCTGTGGCGGCTACCTCCAGACCCGCCAGCAGAGGGCTCTTCTTCCCGCTAGTAACCAAGCCGCCTCGATCCCTATATATACAGAGACTTCGTCCTACCCCCACGTCTAAGGCAAGGGCACGCTAGGATAGCCTTACTGATGAGTCCTCTAGCGGGCCCCGGACGAAACGTCTCCCCACTCCTTTTCTCGACCAAACACACACAACGACCGTCGCCAAACTTCTTTATTAAATAATTTAATCATATCGCTAAAATTTCGCAAGTTAATAAATATTATAAATAATATCACATTATTATACATATTTTTAGCACACGTACTGCCGAATCAGCTACGACATTGTTACAAATATAAATAAGTAAAAATGAAAACTAGACAATTCTTTATTAAACAATTAAATCAAGTGTCTACAACGTTGCAACTTAATTTGCTATTCAGCTGACGAGCTAAATGAACCAATTCGTAGGAAACGCGTCAGAAGATCGTTCCCGGATCAACGATTCCAAGAAAATTAAGTTTCAAACGAAAATGTCCGATGGATGCCACGGTCGAGCGCGGAAATTCAAAAGCTGCCGGCGATGAGAATCGAATTCAAACCACTGGCAGAGAGCAGTTTACATTTTTAATGGCGTGTGATTAAAGAAACCGCGCACAGTGAAAATAAATGCGTAAAGCTTCCGGAAACTCGACGGTTCCCGTGGGATGGCGGCTGATTAGGCGAACAGCGTTGCTCGGCACTGCGTCGGAACTCTCGTACAACGTAATGGCGGTTAATATCTCTATCGATTGGAATTGAAAACGGCAAAATTTCTGATATCCGAGATCGCCGACGAGCATTTGTATAAATTCGTTATTAAAATGAAAATACTCCGGGCCGCCGTTTCGGTTTTACGTTCTCGCTCCGCCATGACCGGGAAGGTTCAAAGGATGATATTTCAGCTGCGCGAGAAATGAACTCGCGAGCTGCGGTCTCCGTTGCATTTTTTCGACCAACTGCAAAATTTTTTTTTGAAATTTTTGACGGCAAAAGTTATGTATATACACAAAAAATTGTGTAACAATATGATTATATACAAATTATGTTTCGTTGTTAAAATATTTTATATTTTTTAAAAAGTCCGAAATGGGGATTGCGACAGGTTGCATGAATAAAAATAAAGAAAAACATTTTTTTTTATTGTGTAAAAAACAAAAGACCGAGTAAGTAATACATAGTTACTATAAGCTCTACATTACATATTTATGTATGGTATTTAATTATAATATAAAATCCGAACCAAAAATGTCATGCTTCAAATATGATAATTTTGTCATGTTCAACTTATTATTATACGATTATAATATTGTTGCAAAGTACACAATTTCTCTCGCGTCGCGGCATTTTATTTACAATAAAGGATATTAACTATAACACAATTCGATACAATAACAATTCAGATCTTTTAGAAGTAGGATGTTGAGTTGTCCTTTCAGAATCCTTGTCGTAGACAGCGAGCGGTGCCATGGCGAACAACGCTGTCATTGTTTTTGATCTTCTATATAAGCACGTTCGTTAATAGAACGATCTTCCATTTAATGGGCAAAAATGTCGGATTACGGAAGCAGGTGAAGTCGTATTTTTAAGTTAAAAAGCAAACCGGTCGCCGAAGCGCGCACAAAGTTTTTGTAATCTCGTTGTTCTTCCAGCGAGAGCGAGGGGGGGGGGGAGAGACTTAACGCCGTGCTTTCTTTCGATCTTGATCCTGATTTATCTGAACTTTGACGCTCCCATTTGTCCTTCTTTACGCCGCCAACACGCGGTTCCGGCTTCTTAAGCCGGTGGTTGCGTTTCCGGCGTTGTCGTCCACGGTTACCATGTCGTGCGATCGATCTTCATTCAGCTGCAGTTGGTCAGGGGCTTCGGTAATTAATTCGCTGAATCCGGTCGCTACTTGCTTCCATTTCAGCAGGTCAGCTGGCTGCAATGGTAGACGATCGATCAATCCCCGGGAAAATCTATGTAATTTAGACCACGATTTGTTCTCCTTCGATTCGAGGAATCAGTCTTGCGAGACCGTTAAATCGTGAGCGTTTCTACAACCCGACAAAGTATAATCCTCCCGGTCTCGAATATTAATTAACAAGAGCCCGGACTGATCGAATTCGGCAGCGATAAATAAAAATAGAATCTGCCCGACCTACATCCGTTCATTAACTTGCCCCGGAGAGCAACGCTCTGGGCCAGATGACATCAGCGAAAGAAATAGATCTGTTTCGAACAGTTTTGGTATGAAATCCCGAGATTTCCATTCGGATTTCACCGTTGGGCAATTTTTGTCTTTGGCTCTTTAACGACAAGAGAATATTCAGTAGGAAATTCGTTAGGAATTTTGCTAGAAAAAATAACTTGGTTGTATTTTACGTACAAATATCTAACAATTTTAATATGTTTTAGAATCTTCGGTATTAAGTACACCAGAAAATTGACTAGGAATATCACTAGAAAAAATTATTTGTTATGTTCAGATTTATGTATTTTATGTATAATTTTCCATCGATGTTTCCGTATTTTTTAAATTTTCGATATAAAGTTCTGTAGAAAAATCATGAGAAACTAACTAGGAGATATACTAAGAAATTTACTACATATGATTACTAGGTCTATTAAGATTTATGGATTTTATGTATAAATTTCCATCAATGCTTAATCAGTTGAAAATCTTTGACGGATGATTTTTCTAGAAACTTCACTGGGAAAGTCACTAGAAAACTCGCTAGTAAATTCGCTAAGAAAAATTACATTTTTATACAGATTTTTATATGTAATTTTTATATTTAAATGTCCATTAATGTCGATATATTTTAAAATCGTAATAATACTGACGCGATAAATGTTTTTATTTAATAGTAATATCTTGAATATTAGTAATTGTATGCAAGAGAACATTTGTGTATGTTTTATGCAAATTTCAGCTGAATGCTTACACATGTTATTAGACCAACTGGACTAACTCACTAACTGGACAATTCACTAAAAGGTACCGATCGAAAAGATATAGCGATGTTTTTGGAACCTCGTGTAGCACCTAGTCTGGAGTGATTAATGGATTCAGGTTGGTTACCTCGCTAGCGGACGACGAAAATAAGAAATTCCATTAACACTTAACCTGAATCGACCAAGCAGGGCTCCTGGGTTAAAAGAACAGATTCTTATAAAAAAGAGGATCCAGTAAAAGGGTTTCTTACTGGCTTAATTTAAAATGGCCTCTAGAAAGTCATACTGATAATAATAGAAGAATCTTCTGCAGTACCAAGACTGGAGTGATTAATGATGTTATACATAACCTAAACTCATTCACTAGAAATTTAGAAATAACAAAGACATTATTTATAGAAGAAGGCTATATACAAACTAAGATTTGTACATCTCACTAGAAGGAAAAGGTCACAAGAATGTGAGTAGAATAATCCTAATTCTAACCTAAACTCATTCAATAAAAATTTAGAAATAACGAAGAAATTATTTATAGAAGAGAGTTATATACTAAAGAACTAGATACAAATTAAGGTTTGTATATCTTACTAGAAGAAAAAGGCCATTAGAAACTTAGCAGAAAGTCATATCATAGTAAATATTTGGAACCCTACAGGCATGCCAAAATTAAACTATTGAAGCCCTAGGAGAAGCAGTGTAAAATTAAAGAATAACACAATCTGAAAATTTAGCTCAACCCCATCTGGGGGTAAGATAATTTCGAAGCAACGTGTAACCTCCGTGGCCGTATTTCTGGGATTCTACGTCATCTGCTAGTTAAGTGAGTCAAAACTCAAATATTAAAGCCGTAGGGGGCTATTATAATGTGCTAGAATTAGGAAATAGCCCGAACAGAGTCGGTGGTACCGCGATCCAAATATTAAATCCTTAGTGGGACTATTGTATCGCAGAATTAGAGGATTCCGCAAGTGCAGAATTTACATGAAAAGGAAGATGATATAAAGCAATCTTTAACCTTTATGGTTATATTTCTGGGATTCTACCTCGTTCGCTGGTCAGGTACCATACCCCAAATGTTAAGCCCTTGGGGAGACCATTATATCATAGAAGTAGAGTATTCCACAAGTGCAGAATTTATACTAAAAGGAAGATAATTTAAAGCAACCTTTAACCTTTACGGTTATATTTCTGGGATTCTAGATCGTTTGTGCTAGAGAGGGCTATTAAACCTGAAATATTAAATTCTCAGGGACGATATTATATCATAGAATTATTTATAGCTCAAATCGGGAGAAAATGATTTAAAGCAATCTAATCTGTATTCATAAATATAGGGAACAAACCTCTAATGTGGTAATGCAGTATCAATGGTACCAATATACGCACTGCCAAATTCTAGGATGTTAAAACCTAGAGTAATAAAATTTAGGATGACAAAGTCTATGCCCCTTAAAGCTAGTGTACCGACGCATTGAAACTAAGATCTAGGGGTGTTAAAGCTTAAGCTAGTATTCTAGAGTATTCTTTGGAAGTATATGTTTTCCTGGGGATTCATCTAAGGTCCCTAAATCTGGGATGCTACCATCTAGGGTCCCCAAAACTGGAATGTCACTATCCAGGATCCCTAAAACTGAGTATCACCGTCTAGGATGCTTAAAAACTGGGATGATATCGTCTAGGGTCTTTAAAACTGAGCTACCACCATCTACGGCCCCTAAATCTATGTTACTATGATGCAATGTTCAACAATCTATGTTACTATAATCTAGTGTTCCAAAATCTATGTTGCTATGATCTACTGTTCCATAATCTATGTTACTATGATCTTGTGTTCCAAAATCTATGTTACTATGATCTAGTGTTCCAAAATCTATGTTGCTATAATCTAGTGTTCTGTAATCCATGTTACTATGATCTAGTATTCCAAAATCTATGTTACTATGATCCAGTGTTCCAAAATATATGTAACTATAGTCTAGTGTTCTGTAATCCATGTTACTATGATCAAGTATTCCAAAATCTATGTTAGTATGATTCAGTGTTCCAAAATCTATGTTACTATAATCTAGTGTTCCAAAAATGTTGCTATGATCTAGTGTTCCGTAATCTATGTTACTATGATCTAGTGCTCCATAATCTATGTTATTATGATCTAGTGTTCCAAAATCTATGTTGCTATGATCTAGTGTTCTGTAATCTATGTTACTATGATCTAGTGCTCCATAATCTATATTATTATGATCTAGTGTTCCATAATCTATGTTACTATGATCCAGTGTTCCAAAATCTATGTTACTATAATCTAGTGTTCCAAAATCTATGTTGCTATGATCTAGTGTTCCGAAATCTATGTTACCATGATCTAGTGCTCCTAAATCTATGTTATTATGATCTAGTATTCTGTAATCCATGTTACTATGATCCAGTGTTCCCAAATCTATGTTACCATGATTTAGGGTCCCTAAATCAACGTTACTGTGGTCTAGTGTCCCAGAATCTATCACTCCGTGATCTGCAACATCAAAACCTGCGATTGTGAAGTCTGAGGTACCAAAATCCATCATTCTTAAACAACGTGGCGCGAAAACGATCTATTCGCGCACAGGATTAGTCCAGGATTGAAGAGTGAGACAGTCGGGGGGAATTTCGGGTTGTGTCAAATGCAGATAGTCGGATAGGGGAACGTTTAATCTTCGCGGTCATAGAACAGGAATGGGTGAGGTTAAGTCCCGGGGCTTACCGTTAAAGTGAAAAAGACTGAGAGCAGCGCTATCGGAAGCAGCGAACCGCGTAGTTCCGATCTCTCGGACGGGGGTGTCTTAGTAAATCAAGTAACTTGCCCAGCAGCTCTCCGTTACGGCCGCCGACGTCCTGCCGTATTAAGCCCAGGGCGTCCCTCACAATCACATCGGCGGTCACCCCCGGATTGTCAGCTGGTCGATGCGAAATTACCATTTAATCACCGCTCTTACGATTCTTGGCCCCCCGCCGATAGTTATAGTCGTGCGGGGACGGATGGCGCCGGATTTATGGTAACCATTGGCCTGCGCTGCGTGCGCTACTTTCCTAGTTGATCGTGCTAAACGCTATTGAGGTTAGGTTAGTGGAACTTATCCGTTGTCGATGATGATGATGTTCCGAGCTAATAAGGGGAACTTTGACTTTGGAACAACTCGATATACAATTGCGACCGTTAGTGCAACATGGCGGATGGTTGGGTTATGGTGCCAATGTCTAGTTATTTTTTGGTGATTTAACTAGTAGCGTTAGTTTTTGATTGTTCTGTTTAGAACGTTTTTGTAAATGCCTGTAGAAAATTGTATTTATGCAATTGTTTCGATGTAACATTGTTCTTTGAAATTGTTATTGCTATAGAATTGTTTGAAAAGCTGTTAAAGAACGCTTTGGAGGTTAGGTGTGTGACACTTGTCCGTTCTTGATGATTTTGTAAGTCAATAAGGGAAATTTGACTTTGGAACTATTCGATATTCAGTTTTCTGACGACTGCTGACTCAATTGGGATCGTTTGTGCAACATGGCGGACAGTTAGGTTATGGTGCCAATGTCTAGTTATTTTTTGGAGATTTAATTAGTAGTGTTTCAATATGGAATTATTTTTTAACTTTGTTGTTGCTGTAGGATTATTTAAACAATGGTTAAAGTGGAGAACTTTCTACATGAAAATAAGAAATGCTGAAATATTATTGCTTAAAGCGATTTTTCAAATAAAATTGTTTTGTAGGCAGAAATGAAATGTAAAATCTGAAAAACTTGGTTTTTGTTCGATTTAAAGGGTGCAATTTTTTCTGAGCAGATATAATGTAGGAGAATTTGCAAAAAAACAATCGAAAGGAAGGTACACCATGCGTCGAATTGGAAATTATTGGGTCTCAGCGTTCATTGATTCGAGTTTATAAATGACAAAAACGAGGAAATGCTACTTTATTTATGGAAGTCGATATTTATATTGCAGATAGGGACAGGCAGCGTAAAACGATTAATTAGCTGCGACGGAAATTGATGACTTACGTTAACAAATAACGGTACAAATGTGCGAAAGTTTCTGTGAACGACTGCTGTTCGTTTACTTTCCTCGACCAGTGCTATCAACAAATTAAAAAACCAAATTCCCAATCCTGTCCAGTTCGAGGACTGGATGCTTTCGTGATGAATATGGAGTGCCAGAAATAAGTAAATTGACAAATTAGTAAATTAAGAAGTTGAATAAACAAAATCAGGATTGATGAAATAAATAAATTAGGAAGTCAAAGATATGTGAAATAAGGGAGATAGGACATGACAGAATAAACGAAATAAGAGATGGCAAAATAAATAAATAAATGAAGAGAAACAAGAAATTGGTGGAAACCAGAATGAACAATTGAAGAAACACATAAATTAACAAATTACAAGCATTGAATAAACAAAGTCTGGAATGAGGATACAAAACAATTCAGAAATTGATGAAATGATGAATTAAATAAATTAAGAAATAATGGCAAAAAAAATTAAATGATTCACAAACTGACGAAAACAAAAATTAACCTATTAAGAAATGAAAAACTGGAGAAACGACGTGATAAATGAAGCAACGAAGAAACAAACAAATTAAGGAATACGGAAATTAACTGAAATTACTATAATACTTTCTGAAGCAACATTGAGAATGGCGTTTGAAAAATGTCGCAAAATCGATCTCGGGTGCGTGAATTTGATTCAAAAGTACCAATGCAGCGTCGGACCCTATTTTAATTACTCTTCGTTAGCATGGAGCTTGCAAGGATTTTTTCCAAAAGCGGTGCGCATCAAAGAACACGTCGAAGTACGAAAATGAAATTTTACAAACTGTCTGACACAGCGTGACCCCTTTTAATTATCGGGCACCGTTTCGAATCAACGATTGAGCAACATGGCGGAATTATTGCTTAACTCAGCGTTCGTCGTTTACTTGTTCATTTCATCAGCGTGCGCCTGCAATCGAAAAGAATGCGTTGTTATCCTCGCGAACGACCGAATTAAAAACACGTTAACACTTTTCCGGCAACCTCGCGTTGTTCCGCGTTCCCGTCAACTTTGATTCGCCATTCAGTTAAATGCGCAGACTTGCAGCAATGAATTTCTTTAGTCGTTGCGAATTCATTCGATTCAAATCTTGTTAAACAAAATATAAAAACGAAGATTTGTATATGTCTTTATATATTTATATTATATATTTTATATTTTATACTTTTTTATATTATATATTTTATATTTTATACTTTTTTATATTATATATTTTTTATTTTATACGTTTTTATATTATACATTTCATATTTTATACTTTTTTATATTATACGCTTTGATAATAAACGCAGGCCATTTTCTATCGAATCGAATTTCTATCAAAAGGTGAAAAATTCATTTCGACAAAGTGAAATGTTGCAGAAGAAAATTAGGGGAGGGGTGCATATATTATATAAATTATGCATATTGACTGTGTGTGTATTGACTGTATTTTATTATACTTTATAACAATATTATCGATAAGAATTCTCGAAACATTTTTCTCAAAAATATATGTACATATACGATTTAACAAATGCAATAAAATTAATATTTTTCCGTAAACATGTATTTGCAACCAGTGCAAGTGAAATAATGTGTACGCGTGTACATACAGGCTGCTCCATATAAAAGAAACCTTAAACTTATCTCCTTCATTCTATTTTTTTACCATAATAGTATGACCATTAAAGCATCTTTAGTTATATTGTTTTTCATTAGCATGAGGCGTATATTGGATAAAATTTAATGTTCCAGAAATATTTCTTACATGGCAGCTAGGAAGGTTAATAGAATGGTCTGTTTTAGGTGCGACAATAATAATATTATTCTTGTGAATAATGAACTACATTCTTCTGAGAAATATATGTGAAATTATTAAGAATAATATTGTTAGTATTAGCAATATTGGAATACAGAAATAAAGAAATAGAAACAAATACTAAAAATTGCTAATTAGAAAATGAAATTGAAAGTAACAAATAGGACAAAAAATACCGTAATTAGCATAATATTATGAAAAATAACTTATACGTGCCATTAAAATTAATAATATTAGAAAATGAAAATACCAAATGGAAACTAGACATAAATATTGCTTATTAAAAAATAAAAATGAACGTAGCAAGTGGTAAACAAAAATATAAATTGCTACCTAGAAAATAGAAATGAAAAATATCAAATGATAATTAAATCAAAAAATTGTCAATTTGAAAGTAAAAATAAAAGTATGAAGCAGTAAATAAAATAAGAACAAAATAAAAAGTGACTAATTAGAAAATAAAAATGAAAGTAATAACTAGAAGCTGAAATGAAAAATTGCTGAACAGAGTATAAAAATCGAAACTAATAGTAAATACCAAATTGAAAAATTACCAAATGAAAAAATAAAAATTGGAATAACAAATACAACATAATATACAAAACTGTCTACCAGAAAATAGAAATGAAAGTTCTGAGTAAAAACTGAAATTAAAAATTGCCAAACAGATAGCAGAAATTGAAATGCCAAATATTATAGAAAATGAAAGTAAAAATTGTCAATTAGAAAATATAAAAATGAAAGTACTGATTTGGAAACTGAAATTAAAAATTGTCAAATTGAATACAGACATTAAAACATCTAGTGGAATCTAACATGAAAAATTGCCAAATAGATACTAGAAATTAAAATATCAAATAAGAAATAAAAGTAAAAATTGCCAATTAAAAAATAAAAATGGAAGTACTGGTGCGTGTGTGTGTAGAAACGGAAATTAAATATAGCCAAATGAAATATAAAAATGGAAACTGATAAATTACAGTAACACGAACTGAAATGAAAAAATGTCGAATGGAAAATAGAAATAAAAACTTTCGTTAGTATTTGCGCAAAGTAGAGAACTGATTCTGAGAATTGTCAACTAAAAAATATAAATGAGAGCACCAAAGGTGAACAGAGAATATGACTCAAGATACGAAACGAAATAACAATTGCCAATTAGGGAGGAAAATTGAAAGTAGAGAAGGTAGGAAATAAAAATGGCGGACTTAGCATAAAATAATAATCTGTCTGTTCTGACAGACAACTTTTTTGCTATTTCATTAACATTGGATAGCGAAATCTAAACTTGTATTTTAAAAACTTGGAGTTTGAATAGTTTTCTAATTGTGGTTTAAGATGGAGACCTAACTTCCGGTTACTTTAGAATTTACCAAATCTAGCTTAAACCCTAGAAAACGCCATTTATATTTTCTAGTCGGATCTTCGTTCGGATACTTAATTTTGAAAATAAATTACAAAAGGACTGTGGAAAATGCCTCGCTCTCTTTAAGAATTATTTAAACATGTTTAAATGTTCGTAATGTTGTAAAACAGTGTATCGTCGTAATCAGGAGAATCTGTAGAATTATTCTACGCAAATATCATGCGTGTGGCATTCACGGTTAAAGAAAAATGAAAAATTTTCAATTAAGAAGCTAAAAGAAGTTGTAGTCGACAGTTTGACGTGTCGTTTTAAAATGAATTTTTATAATCTAAAACAAATTTTAGATTATAATGATTTCTAAATTTGTGGTAAAATCGTAAAAATCGTTACGTACGCTCCTTGAGGAAGATTATGGTCTCCCTGACCGACTGCAGCGACTTCTTCGATATTATATCGTCGTCTGCGTCCTGTCTGCCAAGAAACATATCAGAAGCTGAATTTCACAAAATTACAAAATTTTTTGATTTTTGATAGCCAAACATTACAATGACCTTTAAAAAAAATATGTGTAAATATGCACAAAATAGCGATGATCTTCAATACTTGGAAGAAAATGATCTCGAAAGAAAAGAAGAACATTAATCGTAATATTCTTAGCTCTGAACTAAAGAAAGTTTTCCTGGCACATATTTTTGATATCAGCAAAAATACGAAAATATTTTATTATACAGGGTAAAATAAAATAAACTAACTAAAATAACGAAATATTTAATTTCTCACTGATTTTAACCAAATAAATCGTACAACAATAAACCTAAATACATTTGACGATTTCTTTGAGTTTTATTAATTAGTATATTTGGACATAAATACAAGTGATATTTGTTAGAATTTTATAAAATAACAAGAAATCCAGTAAAATCGAATGTAGTACTTCAGAACAGTCAATAATTTCATTCAACCGATCACAATAAATTTTATCGGGGAGCACATAATTATAAAATTCCAATGAAACTAATACAATAAATTTCATTAAAGTCCGCGTGTCCGCGATCAAATGAGGAACCCGGCGGAAGCTGAGAACCGGGTAGATCCGTGGCCATAAATAACGCAAAATAATATTCAGCCGGGTTAATTAAAAATAATATTTCATTGTGGACGCGGTGCGCGGCGCGGATCTCCATTATCCTCCGCCATTTTTAAAAACGCGATAGGACCGACCGACTCGTTTCCATTCCGAATTCCGTCAGGTAGTTTATTAAAAAGAAAAAATGAAACGCATAAAACAACGGAAAGAAATCAAAGCGTTCGGGCTAAGAAAAAACAATCAAGAGCGTGTTCGTGTCACGTTCGCTTTAACTGATTCATGCTAGCGATAATTAAACGCAAGCTCGGCCGCGTCGGCCGACTTGTTAGTCCCGAGATAATTATTGTTCGGCAGGCAATTATAATTCTTACTTTACTGTGTTGCCGGGCGTGTGATCGCCGATCTTAATGATCCTAATTGCACCGATAACCTTTCGCAGCGCGTTGATTTTGTAATTAAATCCGCGCAGATCGACGAGCTAGTCGCGAGCCATTTTTATCCGCTGATAAAACCGGAATACATTTATGAAATGTTACAGAATTATTTCTTCATTTATGAGGTTCTTGAGAAATAATTTATGAGAATTCGTGGATCGTATCGAGCAAAAATTTTAATAAAATAAATGATAGTACGTAATATGTAGTAAGAAGATTATGTTAGCAAACAAACTAATTTATTCAATAGATTTTAAACAATTTTAGATCAGTCTTCCATTTTAAACAATTTTAGATCAGTCTTCCATTTTAAACAATTTTAAATTAGCCTTTGATCACAAACAATATTAAATCAGTTTTCCATTTTAAGGAATTTTAAATTAGCCTTTGATCATAAGTAATTTTAAGTCAGTCTGCGATTTTAGACAATTTTAAATCAGTCTTCAATTTTAAACGATTTTACACATTTTGTAGTCAAACCGTTAACCGTGGCGCAGGTAATAAGACTGGGGAAAAAGTGGGTAATTGGGTAATTGGTGTTGTGCAGAAGGTAAGGGGAATACGTGACGGTGAGAGAATTTTGGCGACCAGATGTAGGCAGCGTTGAAGGAAATATTACAGGCAGGAAATAACGGCTTTTCGGTATAATTAGATACTATTATTACGGTCGCTTATTTGTTTGTGGAAAGACGCTTGCAGTACAGATAGAGTCGTTTGGTAATTTTCGGAATCTATTGTATGGTAGGGACGGTGTTGGATCGAGCGGTCGAGCCACGTATGCTTTATTACTTTAGATAGCTTCTATATACTTTTAACGCGGAACAACAAGTCTTAGTGGGCATGAGGCGAAAAAAGATAGAATTACAATTGGATTATGTGCAAATGCGTTAGGCACACATAGGATTATGCCTATTGTAATTTATAAATATAAAAACCGAAGAGCTTTGAAACATGTACTTTCATTACCTGTAATTTTTAAATCGCAGTCAAATGCACGGATGAGTAGAACGTTATTTTCAGATTGATTTGAAAACCATTTCGAACCATCAGTAAAACAATATCAGGAGGAAAACAAATATCGGAGAAAGTAAAATGATGTTAAATGATTGCGAAGCCTACAAAATTTCGCTACAAGAAGAGGAACATTTTAAAATTATATATTTACCACCTAATACAGCATTTGTTCTGGAACCAATGGATCAAGGGATCATAGGAAAAACAAAAAGAATTATCCGGCACAAGCTTTTGCAAATTGTTTTAACATATGATCAAGGAATAAATGAATTTTATGACGATTACACATTAAAAACCTGTATTGACATTTTATCGGATTCGTGGTTCAAAGTTACAACAAAGAACATAAAAAATGCATGGAATAAACTGCTACATAATAGTAATCCTGCTGGCCCTCCAATTCAATCACACATGGGAGAGTTTGAACCTGATTGGCCAGAGATAATGAGTGCAATTACAGGAGAGCAATGCCACACAATTTTTATTAGACTGTGAGGAGGAAGAAAGAAGGAACGAAAACGAAAATACAGAACTGCAAAATGAACCAAACAACAACAATAAATTACATGCGGCCTTTAAGTTATTGACATCTTACAGTAAACATCATACGTATTCATATACAATGGTAAAAATTTGCAGCCAATTTGAATATGAATTATTTACAAATTAATGTTTTTTTTTACATTATTTGTTATGAGAAAATAGAGGAAAAACACCACCTTGTTATAACGACGTATTTTATTTATTACGTAATTTGCTAAAATAAAATGAATTACAGATTAAGTATCAAGTAAATAAATGTTGTTCAGTCTCATTGCAAGGCTGGAAATCTGTTTCGGTTTCTTTCCGTATCCAGGAAGAAGATCCGAAAGAACGAAATTATTTTATTGTGAAAAGGTGAAAGTTTTAGTATTTAAGGAGTACCCGGTGACTATGCGACGCATCCCGATTGCCATAGCCAGGGTGGTACCAGCGATCGCGAACTCTCTGACCACCCTTCGTACCTGCGAAAACTGTGACAGCAGCGCACTAATTTGCATCTGATCGATTGTACCAAACCATCGGAAAATATCATTTAAGGCTACAAATTTGAATTTTTTGGGAGAATCAAATAAACATCATTGCCTAAACTTTTCACCATCGCACACCACGTGCATCTTGGCAGCGCATTACGCACAACGTCTATCGTCTTTGATTCTATTGGCAACACAAATATCTGTCCAAACTATATCACGTTTGGTCTCATTTGAATCAGAAATCCATCAGCAATATGTTAAAAAAAAATCAGTATTAAAATGTTAAAATTAAAAAAAATCTATGTCATTGTATTATGAGTTGTCTTCCGGGAATTCGAGTCAAAGGAGCCGGGGCGCGTGCCGCAGCACACGTGTTCACCGACTCGCATAGCGAGAAAATCGATAAATTACAGGGTCGCGCAATATCTCGGTGTCAGAAGTGGCATACTTAAGTCGCGCCAGGAAGAGGGACACTACTATACATGTATATACGGTCTAAGGACGTAACGCCCACGCGACACAATCTCTCAATAAGAGCGCGGTCCCTAGATCGAGATTTTCGATCTCAATCCATAAAACCGCGGTGTCACCAGTCTGGCTCATAATGCGTCACGGCTGTCTGGCCTCGGAAAGCGACGGAGAGGCTCTTCGGAATCGAGCAGATAGCACCGTAGGACCGCTGTCAGCCGGCAAAGACCGAGCACCCGGCGATCTATCATCCGCGATCCTCTCCCGGGAACGATTGTTAAAGAGTTTCGAATGGCGGCCGGCCATTTGCGATCGATGGCCCATCCACGCGCGAGCGCGATATCGGTTTTTCCACCTAGAATTAGTATCTGGCTACGTTCAACCCTCCGTTTGACTCGGCAGCCGTTCCTCCCCGCCCCTCTCCATAAGAGACGAGAAGAATCCCGGGGGTTATAGGAAGAGGATTCTCGAGGTTCTAATCTCCTGATGATCGGTCAGCTTAGCTTTTTACGGGGGCCGTATGATAAATCTATCAGGGTTAAAGCGTCGCTGAATCATTGATCGCTTATGCACACCGGCGCGGCTTTATCGGATGGATTCTCCTGTGAGGAACCGTTTCCGAGCGGCGCGCTGCTTTGAAAAATTCAGCCGCGTACCGGGCACTAATAGAGGACTTTTTGCAAGTTGACGAGCCATCCGAACCGGGCGCGCCCGTTAATTATTTTATGACGCGTCGTCCACGGGATTCGCGGCGATGCTGGGGGAGGACTTAGGCTGTCTTCCCACTTGGAACCGTTTTATAACCAATTTCAATCGACCGATTTCAATGAAATTTTCAGCGTGTAGAGGGTGTTCCACGTAACCGTTGCCACGATTTTTTCCAGCATCTCCGGCGGTCTAACAAATAAACGTTTCGAACAAATGTTACTCGGTTTTTAGCCGGCTACGGATTGCGATATAAAAAGCTTCAGAAAGAAATAATTTACGTGAAGAAATCAAGGTCACTTTCATTTTTTTTTAAGTTGCACAAGACGAATTCGATGACCTGTTATACCACGACCTTCGGATGACCTTGACGTAACACAGTTTTCAATGACAACATATCACTTCGTTGATCGCATTTTTTGTGCGTCAAGGTTGTCCGTAGGATATGGTGTAACATATCGTTGGATTCGTCTAGGCACAAGCTACAATGATATGAAGTAAAAAATATAAGATGCAATTTAAGAAAATGAATGTGACCTTAATTTTTTGGAATAAAACACTTATTTCTGAAACTTTTTATACCGCATTATTCCGAATATTTTTTATTCATATTAACATTAGATTTACGGAACCCGTTAAAATGGCGTGTCACCAATTTTTTAATTTACAATTACGGCAAATGTTACAACAACACTTGTTGAGAATCAGAATAAAAGTCTTATTGTTACTTTTATAAACTCATTTAAAACAGCTGTTTTTTGTCTAGAAATCTAGTATTAAATAAATATTCCAAAATGTATAATCTTATCTACAAACATCAATTCATCGAACAGTAGTATAAATATTCAACAATAACATTTTTAATCGTCGTAAAATCGATGATAATATTATACCCTCTGAAAAGCGTTCCGTAATAGGTACAGTAAATTCTCCCTAATTGATGCTCAGCTTAGAAACAAAAATAGACAATTTGGAAAGAAGAGATACAATTATTCGAGCTTTGCGGCTCGTTTTTATAGTTAACGATCGTCACCAACTATAAAAGCGAGCCTCAAGGCCACGAAAGCATTCTTTTTGGAAGAAAATTGCTGCTATATTTTTAGACATAATCATTTCAAATTTATATTTATTTATATGTAAAAAGAAATTTGTATTCTAAAGATTTCTATTGAATTTTCAATGAAATAATCATCAATTAGTAATGAATTGAAAATGAAATAAAAATTAAGACCATCTTAATATTGGTAGCGGTACGGTAAATTTTGTTGGCGCCTCGGAGTCGCCATTCGAGTGCAAAGGGTTAGGTTTTAAAATCAATCGTACGTCAGCGGTGTCTGGCATTCTTCGAGCGTCATTTAAAAATGTTTATTGCTCCATGATATAGTAAAAAAATATACGGTTACGATCGCGAGAGTCTACAGAATCGTTCTACGAAAAATTCGTGCCTCTAGCGTCACAAGTTACACCGGGAAAAATTCTCAAACGCGATAATTTGTCTGCTGAAAAAGAAACTCATCTCCCAGCAATTCGAGTTTCAAACTGAAATCTTCGAAGAACCGACAACGAGATCGCGGAAAGATCGTCTCGCGATGTGTAAATGAGATCGGAATCTACGAGATCAAATTCATCGTCGGTTATCATCACGGTCGGAAGCGTGACCGCGGCCTAATAAGTGTCCTCGAGCGGGTGGTTTCGCTCACCTCTTGGAGCTCTGCGCGCCCATCGCGGCGATCACGGCCGATTGGGGGGAAATTCGAACGGGGTTCCAGCGCGTCCGCGGTGCGGCAACAGCAATCAACCGAATAATTTAAGGGTCCATCGAGATAACGGTAGGTTACGACGCGGATCGCGACTATATTTCCGTCATCGACGCGAACCTATCCGCTTAACGACCAGATTTCCCACGATGCGCAGCACGCACGCGTGCACAAATCGAGAGGACCGTTCGATACAGTCTTTTGTTCCACTGTCGCTATTAAAATAACGTGATTCCGCGAACGGCACCGGGACAGGAGCGTAATAGAAACACCGATACCGAACCGGCCGCGGCCGGCCGATCGTCACCGATTTTTCGATTTCCCGCTAGCTCCCGTGGACCCCCGTGGACCCCCATGAAACCAATATGGCTGCCGCGAAATAATGGGACTGTAGCCGAGATACGGGCGGCTCTCGCGATACCCTGTACGCGTTTTATGCGAAATCAACTTTAAATTCATCGCGCCCTGCCAGCCGAGAATCATTCTCCCCGACGTGAAACAATTCGCTCGATTCCATTCGAAACGAGATTAGTTTTTTGGTTGATGCGCGCATCGGGACGAACACGAATTCTTCTGGAAATTTGGCGGTACGTCATGCGGCCAGAATATGCCGTGAAATATGATCGCCACGTATCTTTCTTTTGGAAAATTTTAACGTTTTCGTAGAATTTTTAGTCCGTTCTTTTCTATTTACCAGGTTTTATTCGTCGATTGTTATTTATGTATTTAACGTTGTTTTTATGTTGTATGGTTTTTAGTACGGTTATTTGATGCAGCAATGGCTCGAATGATTCTCAAAGCTAATTTAATAAATAATAATCGTGTTAAAGGACGTGAGGGATATGTTTGTTAGAGAAATATGAAGAATATTATCAATAAGATACTCACCCATTTAGTTGTAAAATCCACTTTATGCACGGAAATGTGTGGGGGATAGTGCATTGACCACATTTACGTACTTTGTTAATCTTCACTGTACACCACATGTTTAAAATTTTCATACGTTACACACAAGGTGTCATGCACACTAGAAAATTAAAACGGCCGTCACGGTTAAATTACTTACTATTTCGGGTCCGAAAAATTAGTAAATATTCTTCAGACGTTCTAAAGTAAAGGTGAACAGCGTTTTTCTTAAAAATATCACTGTAAAAAAAAATCCGGAAAGTTCTCGCTTCGTGATTTGTTCAATACTTCGAACGCGGCTCGAGTCCGTCCCGACCATCTGTCAAAGCCTCTTTCTGCGGGCTCTCGAACTTCGCGCCGTCACCTCCCATTGGTCAGTGATTTCCGTTAATAACTCGTAAACAAAGACGCAGATTGCATTTTTGCAAAGAAAAAAGTTACTTCAAATGACATCAGCTACCCCTCATTTTCGGCTGTTAGAATAATTTGTGGAACACCCTGTATATTTAAATCATTTATATATATTTTATTGAACATTTATTAGTTAAATATCTCGAAGTTCGAAAAATCGGCAAAATTAGCCCAAAAGTGATCAAAAGTAGCTTCCTCAGATAAGAAAGTTAAACAACGAGAGTTTTTTACTTCGTTTTGTCATTCCAAGTATGTATTAGCAAAATTGTAACATTATCTATTATACAGGTCCCTCTATGATCTAAAAAAAATTCAAATCGTCTACTCTAATTTTAAAAAAGTTAAAATAGCACCTTGAAAAGTGTTCGAATATCAGTGGGAGTCACTGTATACATATAGCTGATGGCCGGCCTCGGCGACCAAGGGTTGTATTCGCGAGGCATTTTCATGCCCGGCATCTTTTTCGCCGGCATTGTTCGTCCTTGACGAATACTAGGTTCTCTGTTCTTCAGCAAGGGCGAAATGAACAGTCCTCCGAAGCATTGGCGGATTAATGCGTACTGGTGCCCGAGGCGCGATACAAAATTGAGATCCCCAATACGCTATGACACGCTATGACAAATAGAGCGATTATTAAAAAAAGTTTTATTTGAAAATAAAAACTTTATTTATGGCATTGAGAAATTAATTTCAATAACAGCTTTTCGGGACTTTTGCTAGTGCACAGTCGAATGCATGTGTAGATTTCAGCTAGCGACTTGCGTTCATTTGTCGCATATGCATTGCATTTATATCATTTTACTACATGAAATAATATCACGTCGTTCGTTTCAACAGACAGCTGTTATATTATGTACAAAAAAAACAAAATACTACTAATTTATCAATATGTAATTTAATCAAAATAATACATGTTTGCTGGCTTTAAATGGACTTACATCATTTTCATAATTAGTCAATTGTAATAATCATTTAATTTCAGTTATGAAATTTTAAATATCATTTGAAATATATTTTCTATTAATCCATATAATTTTGTTTATTAATAATAACAATAAATAAAATAGGAGTCTCGTTTCTTATTTTGAACGTCAAATATATTTATATATTGTTAAACTTAAAATAAGATATTGTTATTATTTATTTACCGTAAATAACCAGACCCTGTTTACTTTTTTTTTTTTTTTTTGTTTAACGTGGGGGAAATCTGCTGGTCAGACACCCCCGTCCCGCCCGAAGGGGGGGGGGGTAGTGCGGAGTTCGACCCGCTAAAACCCCCACGGCGGCCTAGGGCGCTGGCGAGTAGCGGGGGAGCCACGGGAACTCTCAAAGAACACAACCGCGGCTCCCCCTCGCCTGACCGGCCACCAGGATGGAATGGCGGTGGCCGGCCGCGTCCCGGGGGGGAGATTTATACTCCCCCCTTGAATCATCTTGCTTCGGCGGTGCAGGGGACCGCACCCCACACCGCCTCGTCTCTCCCAATATTTAGGAGGACGGCTTCAGTTGGGGAGGGGTGGCGGGCGGCTGGCAATTAAACCAGTAATCTGGTACACCCGCCGCCCGCCTATTCTCATCTGCTCGGGGAGGGGGGCTCTAGGCGTGGGCGCACACGCCGCACCCACCGCTCACGGCGACCCCGCTCGGCAGCCTCCTTCTGCAGCATCACCTCTTCGCAGAAGGCGATGGCTGCCGCCCATTTTCTCGGGCTCTCCAGCATGGCCCCAACTAAGCTGGAGAGAGCGAGGTCGCGACCAACTTCCCGTCTTAGGACTCGGCGCAGCACTGAAAAGGCGGGGCATACCTCCAGTGTATGCTGCGCCGAGTCCTCCTCCGCGCCACAGTGGTGGCACACCGTCGTCGCTTCCCGACCGATGCGACACAGGTATACACCGAAGCAGCCATGCCCGGTGAACACCTGCGTCGCACGGTAGGTGAGCCTGCCAAACCGCCTCTCCCGCCACGAGGTGAAGTGCGGCAGGAGAGCCCCAGGGACGCGCTCGCCGGCATGGGAACAAAGCTCCGCATGCCATCTGGCGAGCGCAAGTCCCCGAGCCTGGAGCTCGAAGCACTGGACCGCCTCCTGCTCCGGCGGGTCCCCCCGAGCCCGGCCAGCGATGCATATGCGCCTATAAACATAGGCGCGCATCGCCGCCTGCAGCTCGAAGGGAATTTCTCCCGCCAGAGCAAGCGCCGCCACGGTAGACGTGGTGCGGTAACCCCGTATGAGGCGTAGGGCCATTTGCCTCTGAAGCCGGCGCAACAACAAAGTGATGCGCCGGCTTGCCCTCGCGGACGGCGCCCAGATCGTACAAGGCCATGGACCGCACCACGCCTAGGTATAGGCGACGCACCATGTTATCCGGTCCCCCGAGATTGGGCAACAGGCGGCCGAGCGAGGCCGCCGCCCTCTCAACCCGGGGGACGAGGCGGCCGAAATGCGCCCCGAATCTCCAGTGGCTGTCGAGGATCAGTCCGAGATACTTGATCTCGGACTTCACCTCGACGCAGGCTCCTCCAACCCAGATCCACGATCCGGCCGGTGGCCGCGACCGAGGCCGTCCAAACCAGACGGCCTCGGCCTTCTCCGGGGCCATCTTCAGCCCCAGATCGTGGATCTTCGCGACGACGGCTGCCACCGCAACCTCCGCTCGTCGGATGGTCCTCTCGAAGGTGTCCCCGACGGTGACCACCAACGTGTCGTCCGCATAGCAGACAAGGGTGGCACCGTCGGGCAGGAAGGCCTTCTCCAGGACTGCGTTATATCCCAGGTCCCACAGGAGTGGTCCTAACACGGACCCCTGTGGGACCCCGCAGTCCACTTCCCTCCGTATCGTCCCGTACCGGCCCGGGTATTCCACCCACCTGTCCCGCAGGTAGGCCCCGATCACCCGCCTCAGATAGGGAGGCACCTGGTGTTCAACCAGGGCCTCCCTAATGGCGGACCAGGGCAGGGTGTTGAACGCATTGACGATGTCGATCGACACCGCCAAGCACACCCCGCCCCGTGCCACGGCATTGTCCGAGAGGGACTTTAGACGGTCGATTGCGTCGACCGTCGATCGCCCCTCCCGGAAGCCGAACTGGGAGTCCGCCAGATCGGGGCCAACGCGGGACAGGTGCCTGGCGAGGCGGGCAGCAATGATCTTCTCAAAGATCTTGCCCACCTCGTCCAGGAGGCAAATGGGCCGGTACGCGGAGGGAGAATCCGCAGGCCTCCCATCCTTCCTTAAGAGGACCATCCTACTTCTCCTCCAGAGGTCCGGGAACACCCCGGACCTCAGGAGCCCGGAGAAGAGGCTTCTGAGCCTCCCGCCCAGGACGCTCATGGCAAGCAACCAGACCCGGCCGGGGATACCGTCCGGCCCCGGGGCAGTATTCTTGCCCCGAAGCCATTTGACTACCCCGGCCATTTCCTCCGGCGCGACCTCCAGATCCGGGGACCACTCATGTCCCTCTAGCTGAGGGACGGGCCGGGACGCCTCCCCGCTGACGGGGAATAGCGCGTCCACGACCCGTCCGAGCATCCCCGGATCCAGGCTTTCCGTCAGAGGGGGCGTCCAGGGACGTAAACGTCCCATCGCCATTTTGTATGGGCGCCCCCACGGATCTCGGTTCAGAGACCCGAGAAAGTCGCGCCAGGCCTGGCTCTTCGCCTGCCTGATGGCCAGCTGCAGGGCGACCACCTTCTCCCTGTATCGCCCATACAGCTGGATAGCCAGGTCCACGTCGGAACGTCGTCGTCGACGGGCGCGGGCGTACTGGCGTCGCGCGCGGACGCACTCTGTGCGTAAATCCGCTATCGCGCGCGACCACCAGTACACCGCCTTCCTCGGGAAGACCCTGGCCCGGGGCATGGCGACGTCGCAAATCGACGTCATTGCGCCCCGGAACCAATGGGCCTCCCTTGTCCCGTCGACTGGCCCGGCCGGTGTTGCCGGCCAGGCCACGACGTGGGCTGCCGCCATCAGAGCGTCCTGGTCGAGGCGCTTCAGCGCCCACCGCGGCTGAGGCGATCCCTCATCAGCGGGGCGACGTCGGGGCGTCGATGGGGCGGCGGAGAGGCCGAGAACGATGTATCTGTGGTCGGACAGCGTCTCGACCTCCTCCGCCACCCTCCACCCCGTAATACGGCGCACGGCCGGGGGCGTTGCCCATGACAGGTCAACGATGGACCCCCCGTTATACCGCACGCACGTATGGACCGAGCCCGTGTTTAGGAGACAAAGCCCGAGTCCCGCCGCCCAATCAAGCACCTCCCGGCCCCTCGGGTCCGTCCTGGGGGAACCCCAAGCTGAAGACTTGGCGTTGAAGTCCCCCAGGACCAGCACCGGACGTGGCTGGCAGCGAGAGACGCATCTCCCCACCACGTCCAGATACTGTTCATACACCTCGAGGGACCACCTCGGAGGTGCGTAGATCGCCACAACCACGGTGCCGCCCCAGTCAACGGCCAGGTATCCCCGGCCGCGCTCGATAACGGAGCACGCCGGGGACCCCGGCCGGCCTGCCCATATTATAACGGCGGAGCCGTCCAAGTCCCCCATCCAATGTGGATGGTCGGGGACCCGGTACGGCTCCGCCGCTACGGCCAACCCGGCACCCCGCTCGGCCAGGAATTGCACAAAAAGGTCTTGTGTCCTGACCGAGCGGTTCAGGTTGGCCTGAATAATAGGGCCAGTAGGCCCCATTACTCCGGTGCCTCTATCTCCATCGCCGCCGCGGGAGCGGTGGCGTCTGGGGTTTTATCAGCCCCAACCGCCCCCGCGGGCGCGACGGTGGCATCCTTGGGTGCCGAATCCTTTTTATTAGGAGCTGCCACGGCGGCTGCCGCCTTGGCCGTCGTGGTTCTCCTCCCCCTGCTTCCTCTGTCGCGTCTCGCGCTGGCAGGGCACGCCCGGCTGCCGAGGCGGTGGCCGGCCGGCTTGCCAGCACCCGTGCAAAGCGGGCACTTTGGCTTTTCAGTGCAGCCAGCCACCTTATGGTCCTGACTGCCGCACCCGAAACAGCAGCCGGACCGATCCTCGGCCGCAGTGCACCGCTGCCTCGTGTGGCCTAAGCCAAAGCAGCGGTAGCACTGCAAGGGCCGGGCGCTGAGGGCCTCCACTGTCGCCTGGGTCCAGCCCACTGTCAGTTTACCGGCGACCGCAACTTTGCGTGCGGCCGCAGCAGGGCACTGGACCCAGAGGGTGCCCAAACCAGAGGGGGAAGACCGGATTTCGCCGGTCCTCACATCCCCCCGGTCGCACCCTCCCACACGGGCGACAGCTGCGGCGACCTCCACCGGCGTGGTCGAGTCGACCAGGCCGCGCACCCTAAGGTCGGCCTTTTTGATTGGGCGCGCGACCTTCACGCCGGTCCCTGCCAGCGCATCAGCCATCTTAGAGGCCAGGGCAGTGGCCTTGGCTGCTCCATCAGCTCCGGGGACCTCTAAAATTATTGCCCCCGTCACCGCTCTCCTCGGCTTCAGCGAGGCGATGCCAATTTCTGCCAGGTCTATTTTGGACCTGGCAGTGGCCATCGCCTCGGCGTAACTCATCGCCCCGCCGGCCGGTACCGTTAGAGTAACGGCAGCCGTGCGGGGCGGACGCGGCGGCAGGGGAGCCCTTTTGGGAGCAGCCGGTGCCACCCGCCTCGCCGCCCTCTGGGTCAAAGCAGCCTTGGCAGCTGCCGCAGGTTTATCTGCGGCAGCCGCCCTTTTGGCCTTCCGGCCAACTACCTTTGACCACACCTCAGTTGGAGGTGTGGTGGAGGGCGGCGCAACAGTAGGGGCGGGCTGCATTTGTGTCGCCTTAGCGACCACAGTCCCTCCCCCACTGCCACCCTTTTTCTTTCCCCCCCTCCTGTCCATCGGCAGGGGTGGGGCGGACGGCACGGGTGCCGCCAATCGTGGGCCTCGCACCCGCGGGACCAGCTCCCTTCTGAACGATGCCAATTTGGCATCGATAAGGGAGCCGATCTGTGCCAGCAAATCTGCTGGCACAGCCGCGGGTGGGGGCGAGGACCCTCCTCGCCCAGGGGACTGGGGCCCCCGAGCGCCGATATCCGGCAGCAATCCCTTGCCCCCACCAGGGGGCAGCGGCGGAGCCATCCCGGCAACAGCCGGCCCCGCCTCCACCGCTTGACGGAGTCGGGCGACTTCAGCCCGCAACTCCGCCAACTGCTCCCTTAATTGGGCATTCTCGGCTTCCAACAGCCGGGTGGCGCTGGGAGCCGACCGAACTGCCAGCTCCGCAACGCCCACCCGGCTGCTCAGGGCCGCCGTCCGGAGGGACCGCACCGCACTGGCCTTCAGTCCCGTCGCAGCACTGGAGATTCTGGCCACATCGCCCAGGCACTCCATTACTGCTGCCGCAACGTCACGCGTCGGGCGGCCCCGGAAATCCGCAGCGACCTCAACCTCATCCGGCAGCGGGTCGCTGGATCTCGCAGGCCTCGGCCCCGGGGCAGCCGGGTCGAAAATGCCCGCTATGAGGCTTCTATCAGCCTCAGCCTGTCTGCGTTTTGCCTCTTGGAGGCCAACGTATTCCCCGGTCGTCGGTGGCCGGCCCCGTTTCCTCCTGGAGGTGCCCGGGACGCTCTGCGACGAGTGGTGGGAGGAGACGGAGAAGTCCGACTCCTCCCCCCCGTCACAGTCGCCAAGGCCCTCCGCAGGCCTCTTTGTGCCGCGTGTGGCAGAAAGCCTCCGCGACACCGGCTCTACATATCGTTCTAGGCGCACGATTGGCTCGCACGCCTCTCCCTCTCGCTCGTTACCCCCCTCCCCGGTTGTTTTTGAAAAAGAAGAATCCATAGTTCATCCCACGAGTGTGGTCGGAAAGGAGGTCACCCCGGGTAGAGCCGCCATACCCGGGGAAGGCTAATACGCCCGGGGGGTCGCCAGGTACCCCGGGGTTGTCCGCTAACGATTGGTGCACCCAACAACCATAGCTGGCGCTTACTCCAGCTACGCCCTCTTCACCGCGCAACACTGCTTGGGGCTAGGGATTTTTTAGAGAGGTTGTCATCCTCGCGGTCCGGCCGGTTAAGGCAAGACCCCCGTTCCTGTAAAACATGACCACAGGTTTACGGTATGTGTCCGACTTTAGTTGGCCCCTCACCTCAAGCCACTCCGGCTAGGTAGAACCTGCCAGGGAATAAAATCCCCGCCGGCACAGCCTTGAGGATCATTAGGGCACGAAGCCCCCCCACCACGACAAGGTAGCGGACACGGGGGGGGGCCTGTTTACTCCCGGTAGGTTCTGCTTTCCCTTGCAAATCATAATTTTCATCAAGGCTCGGTGCGAGCCTGTTTACAATGGTTCCTTCAATTGACTCATTTGCACTGGCTCGGCCTAATCCGCCGCTTCTCTTTTTTTTTTAATTTAACCGAACGAGCCAATCCTTGCAAAATCCGTATGACACGACCGGTCATCGCAGGTACATGTGCTTACCTGATAGCCGGCAGCGGTGGCTAATGGTTTTCCACGGGAGACGTTTTTATACCTGGCGCATCTTTTCCGGTAGTATCCTTTTGTCATTGTTCGTCCTTGCTGATTAGGACGTTCTGTCCTTTAGCAAAGACAGTATAAATAGCCTGCCGATGTCAACGGAAACACTTATTCTGCGATCAGTGCAGCAACAACCAGCAATCAGCAAACAGCAGTGATCAGTGCGAAGACTTCGGCGAATTTTCTCAGTTAATTTTCCCAGTGAAGTATAGTGACAATTTCTTAGTGAACTAAAATGGCATGGTACGTACATTTTTGCTATATTTTTCCGCGAACATTCTTCAGTCACTTGTTTTGACTAATGTTTTCCGTGTGTCGGGTATAAGAAAGAACAATTTATTTTTACGAATTTAAATATTTATAAATAAAATATATTTTTCATCGAGACACGAATCAACCTCTAGTTTGGCCGGATACGGAGAATTCTCCCTAATTGATGCTCGGATAGTGCACGAAGATGGACAAGTCGGGAAGAGGAGATACGATTATTCAAATTTTTGTAAATTGAAATCTTGAAAATTATAACATTTAAATACTAGATAATTTAAAAAATGTACATTTAGAAATCGGAGAACTTAAAAATCGTGAATTTGTAAATCAAAGAATTTAGAGATTGAAATCTTAAAAATTAGATCATATAGAAATCAGCTAACTTCGAAATTGTAAATTTATAAATCAGAGAATTTAAAAACCGTCAATTTGAAAATCGGACGATTCAGACATTGGAATCTTAAAAATCAGAAAGTACAGAAACCAGATAATTTCGAAATTATGAATTTAGAAGTATGCGCATTGAAACATCGTGCCATTCGAAACGGTTGGATCGAGAAATTGCAAGTTTCTCGGAACGGAAAAATGTGTTTAATCCTGGCGTATAAATATTTCCAATTTATTCGCTTATAAAAACGAGTCGTCTACAAAGTTGTCGATTCACCGATAACTATAAAAACGAGCCGCGAGGCTCGAGTAATCGTGTCTCCTCTTCCCAGATTGTCCATTTCTGTGCGTAATCCGAGCGTCAGTTAGGGAGACATTACTGTATCTCCAAACGTTTCTGCAAACTTGATTCGATTAAAGCTTCCGTCGTTTAATATGCCGTTTAATATTACTATACCACACGCCATCAGAAGCTGCAAGATACGTGCATACTAATTAATTGTTTCTTTTCGTTCAGTTCCAGAACTACAACTGAATCCTGCATTCAGTGGGGCTCCATAAATGGTGGAGAAATCGAGTTCGAGTCTCTGACGGAGAATACTTTGGAGGGAGCATTAGAAGTAATAAGGAAAAGCTTTTTCCCCAACCAGAGCATCTGCAAAGGCATAAATCTGTTATCGGATCCTTGTAGCGTCAAAGCGCTCGAGGAGGTGTGTTTGGCAGTTACTAGAGACGGTGTCAGCCTTGTCGCAATCGAAGTCAAGACTCAGAAAGTTGTTGGTGTCGTTCTCAATAAAATTAAGAAAATAAAAAGAGATGAAATTGACCCGCGGTGGTTGTGGGGGCAACCACCGTACGATCGACTTCCCCCGATCATCAGGCATCCTCCTGAAATGACTTGGCTTGAGAGCTTCAGAGAAGATTGTGAACATCACACGGCCAATGCCTACCTAGATTTGATGATTGCTATAAACGACCAGATAAATTTATTCGAATATTATGATGTTGATTGTATTATGGAGTGTATGTTCCTGGCTACGCTGCCGGAGATGCAGCATCAAAATATTGGCGAGAGCTTAGTGTGCTTGTCCGTGGATGTTGCCAATGCGCTGGGTAGTGGAGAAGATGTGAAAGTACCATTAGCCGATACTGGAGGTGATAGTATAATCCGTCATTACCTGGGCGTACCGAAGTTAGTGACTGCCGTCATGACTTGCAATTACGCGCAGATCATCGCGAGGAGGTGCCGCTTTAAGGTCTTTAAAAGGATCAATTACAGGAACTTTGGCTGGGATAACGTACCGTTCCGCGAGAGAATCGGGGATGAGCATCGTGACTTCACTGTAGTAGTCAAGAAAATAAAGAACTTGTACGATTCTTAAAGAAGATATCGCGATATCAAGAAAATTATATTTTATTTAGTATTTACGTGTGTTTAGCACGATTACGATAATATAATTTTGACCGAAGATGTCAATTATTATCCTCGAAATTATCTTTGGAATTATTAATTTTGAACTTATCATCTTCGAAATTGTTATCTTCGACATTGTGATCATCTTCGAAATTATTATCTTCGAAATTATTATCTTCGAAGTGATCCTAGAAATAATTATCTTTTAAATTGTTATCCTAGAAATTATTATCTTTGAAATTGTTATTCTATAAAGTGTTATCTCCGAAATTGTTATCTTTGGAAATATAGATCTCGAAATTATTATCCTTGAAATTATTATCCTTGAAATTATTATCCTTCAAATTATTATCTTTAGAATTATCATCGAAATGATTAAAATAACACCAATTGACCAAAATATATTCGCTATGCATTGCTATTGGAATCTCGTCGATTTATCAATCGACTTATCAATGAAAAGTGTAGAAATAAAACAATGAAATTTATACTTTTCTGCCTGGTTACTCGTCGTTTAAGCCACTTCATGAAGGAACGGAGATCAGGCACTCGCGCATTTGCATCAACATTTGCATTGTTGCGGCGCAACGCCGACGTAAAATAAATAAAGCAAATCGCCGAGAATTCCGGAATTCATAAAGTTCGCACGGAATCGCAGTTATTCTTTTCTGATTATTATTCATGGTCGTGATGAATAAGTCGCGTCCGTTCCTTCGGAACCAACATCTTTTTCTGTGAAATATCAGCGGAACGATGCCGCCGTAGAAACAAATTGGAAATATTTATACGCCGGGATTAAACACATTCTTCCTTTCCGAGAAACTTGCAGTTTCTCGATCCAGCCGTTTTGAAAGGTACGATGTTTCAATGCGCATACTTCTAAGTTCACAATTTCGAAATTATCTGGTTTCTGTAGTTTCCGATTTTTAAGATTTCAATTTCTGAATTGTCCGATTTATAAATTCACGATTTTTAAGTATTCTGATATCTAAATTAACAACTTTGAAATCATTTGGTTTCTAAATTTCCTGATTTTTAAGATTTCAATTTATAAATTCTTCGATTTTTATGTTATTTGATTTTTAAGATTGCAATTTATAAATTCTTTGATTTTTAAATTCTCGATTTTTATGTCATTTGATTTTTAAATTTAGAATTTTGAAGTCATCTGATTCCTAAATGTTTTAATTTTTGAGATTCCGATTTCTAAATTCTTCGATTTTCGAATTTGTAATTTTTAATTTTTCAGATTATGGTACCTAAATGTTTCGATTTTTGAAATGCGATATCTTGATTGTTATTTCGGAACAGTTTGTATTCCAATCTGCGATCTATGGATTATTGTAGAGTGGTTTAAACGACGCCGTTATTAACACTGTCCGGAGGTTTGTCGTTTTCACGTTCGAACTAGCCAGCGGTTAATCGAACCTTGGTAATGTCCCGCGTACACGCGGAATTAGAAACGTATAATTCCAATCCAATTCGCCTGCCACGTTGAATTTCATTTACACCGGCGCGACGGCGGTTTTGGTGCATCCGATTTGATTAGCAGTAACAATTCGGTTGACTGCAGTTTGTTTAGACGATTTAGATTCAATGGATTCAATCCGCGAAGCCGCTCCAAAGGGAAACCGAACGGTTCGCACGATTAGCCCTTTTCTTTTCGTTATTAGCTATTGTTATTATCTTGTGTTATTATCCACAGCTTGGTTGTGTTAAATACAAATTGTCTACGTCGATCGCGACATACAAATACAATACTCTATAATATGACCGAATTTGGCTTCCGATGATTCCACCATTTTGCATTTGAATAATGATGTTTCGTCATAAATTTATAAAATTCTATTGCCATTATTAACAATTGATCTTACTTTTCGTAGATTATTATTAAAAGAACAGGATTTGGAACGACTTTATCGCCTAATAAATGCTCTATGACGAAAGCTAACCCAAAATCGACAATTACTGTTTAGCAACGTACGCTTTCAAAATATGCAAATATCATAATTATACAAATTTCTCGCTATTAATAATTGTGGCTTGTTAACAATTGTTGTTGTGATAAAATTGTTCGTAATTCATTGTAAATATATTGTCAACAATTGTTGCTGTAATAAAATTGTTCATAATTCATTGTAAATATAATGTTAATAATTTATATCATTTGTCGTAGACAAATGTATACAAATTCTTGAGCAATTAATAAATTCTCAGTCTGCTTCATTGATAACAAATTTTGCAGTATGTTTTCAATTTCTTTAAAAATAAATATTGACGCAACGATAAAGAAATGTTCAGAATTTTATGAATATAATACGATGATAAATAAAAAGGGAAGTTTGTAAATACGGATATGTAGTTACAATAGAGGAATAATCAAAGTGGTGCACACATCCGATTGACTGCTGCGTTCTCACTGTAATTTCCGATCCGCGTCGCGATCTAATGGATTAACAGAAGCTTGCGGTCTCGTGTTAAAACGGATATTAACAGACTGCAACTAAAATAATCAATTAAACCCCTTTAACAGAATTGCATGCAGATGTGAATCCTATTAGCGGCTTTGCTCAGCCTCTAATACATTCGTTATGTAACAGAGTTGCAATCATTGTAGAGAGGATAGCGAATTACATGTTTTTGAAAATCCATTGCTTGAATTTTGAATAATTTCCGTACACAGAAAATGGCATCAAATGGTATAAAATAGCATAAAATTGCCTAAAATTGCATAAAATGGGATAAAGTAGCATAAAATGGTGTAAAATGGCAGAAAATGGCAAGGAAAGCTAGTAGATCACTGTTTTTGGTCCCAATGGAAAGAGGAGACTTCATTCTATCAGATCATAGTCATTTCAATCGCTATGAAAAGTTTAAATTATGAGAGAAATGTGAATTTGAAAATAACCAAAAAATTACCATCTCTACTTAGAATGGGGGGTCTTAAAGATACAAAGGCACTAATACTGAATAATCCAAACGGCGCGAAAGCTAAGATTTCACCCTTTGAAATGTATCTAAGGACACCATTTTATAGTTTTTTTTGTTAACAAAGTTACGATATTTTGAATTTCAGGATTTCATTCGGAAGAGAATCCAAGGTGCTATACGATGGCAAACAAAAATCATAGATCAATATTTTCGGGCTCATTCGAAAGGGGAGACTTCGTTCGTTAAAATAATTGTGAACCAAACAATTTTTTGAACCACTCAAACGTATGCGAATATGAGAAATCGACATGACGGAAACATTTGTATTTACAGTGCAGGGTATTAACGAAATAAAATTTATTAAACAGAAGAATTAAGATGCTACGAAACTGGAAACTTGGACTTTTAAAATGAGTCGAAGAACACCACCCTAAAAAATGTTCGCCTAGAATTCCACGACCTCAGAAATCACACTAACCTTGGACACTTTTTTTCAAAACTGCCATGAATTGGCAACAAAATATCGCAGATCAATGTTCTTGGACTCGTTGGAAAGGGAATACTTCGTTCCACAGAATCAAGGTGATTTCGTACGCCGGAGAAACGTTTCGAACTTATTAGAAGCACGCGAATTTGAAAAACGACCAACAATGTTCCATTTTCGCTTATCGCTCGAGTTCCATCGAACCATTTTTCGTTTCGTGCGATTTATGGTGTAGTGCCGGCAGTGCACAGAGCCAAAAATATTCGCGCCGAATCGGAAATGTGATTATCATGTTCGCGCGACCCCCAGCCGCCGAAATTCAATTGGTCCAGCAAGTTTCGGTTGATCCAGCAAATCAGAACTTGGTGAAATATCGTTGGCGCACTTGTAACAATGACACGGAGTCACTAGAGCTTCAGATGATCGCGATTAGGGCAAATTTCGCAGGAGTTAGACGATTACGCTAGTTCTGGCTCGTCGTCGACGGATAATAAAACGGATAATAAGAGCACGCGTCGCGACGGATAATTTACGATTTTTCGATGATTTTTAGCGCTGGTTGACAAGAATCGCCGGTACGAATGTCGGACAATTTTATTTCATAATTTTAATTGCTCCTGGACAAAATATTCTCCTTTTTATTTTCTGCACTGTGAAACTGCCCCTTTAACAACGACATCCTGATGTTATTCTATTTTCTTGTATATTCATCAAATTTATCAGGTATTAAAATAATGCGTATAATAAAATTTGAACTTTTTATCCCCTTTACCTATTTTTTTTTAGAGCGGAACAGCCCCTTTTTAATTGCGATATGTAGATGTTACCCTATTTTTTTATATGTTATCAAAATTCTCATGACATTAAAAAGCTGTTTTTAACATAAATTAAATTTTTCATGCTTTCCTTACTTTCTTCAGGGTGAAACTACCGCCTTAATAACGATGTCTAGATATTACCTATCTCCATGTTTATTTCTAAAATTTTACCGTATATTAATAAAATATTTGCAGTGAAAATTAAATGTTTCATCCCTTTTTATTTTTCGTAGTACGAAACTACCCCCTGAATGAATGTGGTATCTTGTAGATGTTTCCCTCTCTGCATAATTATTTCTACAATTTTATTGGATATTAAGAAATTACTTCCAGCGAAAATTAGATTTTGCACCCCTTTTTATTTTCTTTGAGATAGAACTTCCATATTTTTAAAATTGCACCAGATATTAAAAAAATTTAAGATAAAAATTTAAAGATATTAAAAAATTGAATTTCTTTCCTTCGTTTATATTTTTAAGGGTAAAACTATCCCCTCCTTGCTCGAATGATATATATTCGATATGTACTAAATGTTCAAAAATATGTTACAATAAAAATTGAATATGTTGTCATTTAAAACAATGCAGTCATATAATGTAACAAATATAAATTTTCTGTCTAGTGTAGAATTTATTAACGACGGAGTATGCTAATCAACATGACAATGAAAGAAATCGTATTGCAAGTGGTTAATTACGTCGGAGAATCTGTAAAAATTTTTCTCTGAGAAATTTATAAATTGCCGGAGGCTATACGAATATTAAAAACTTTATAATGAAGGGATCGGAATAGTTAAATTTTGTGGAAGGGTAATTATTCCTCAGACGAAGTTTGGTTGTTGACAGGAACAGCGATTTTTCGAACGAAATTTAAAATAAAAATTGAAATATCATAAGAATTTATTTTGTTCAACATTGTTGATAATCATATTTTATCAATTTATAATAGTAAATAATATAAATTATAACAATAGTAAGTTCTAGCCAGATCACATAGCTTATGTTAATTTTATAGCAATTACAATTTGAACGACACCAGTTAATGTTAGATTAATACGAATTTTAATTTCAGCAATGCTAATGCGAAAATTTACAGCAATTTGAATTTCGATGATATTAAATGATTTGTTATTAAGGAATTTCAATAAAAGCAAAATGTCGAAGAAATTTCAGAATTGTTGTATACTGTTGATAATCAAATTTCATCAATTTATATTGTCAATTGATTCTACAAAAAATTAAAATATACACGCGAATATTTACGCTAATTTCACGCACAAAATTCTCGACATATGTAAATAACAATTTCAATCGCCTCTCACTTCTCATGCAGCATCCGATCATTGAATACATTGATTTTCACTGCTCACGCATCATTCGATTCCGCAGTTATACCAATTATACAATTTTAATAAAAATAACCCCGAAAATATTAAATAACTAATTAAAAATTATTTCAATTACTTTTTTCATTCGTGATACACTAAATATACGTAGCTTTCTCGTTATTAAATAAATGAATTTCCTTGTATATCAATTATGGAATTTATATATATCCATATTTCGGTTTCGTGAAATACTAAATAGAATTGATTCTCATATTATACAATAATTGAATTTTCGAACGTGATAATTATGGCATGGAACTCTTGGGAATTACAGCTGTGTTTGATTATTGAAGCACATTAGCGAGCCGAGAGATGACCAAGCAATATTAATTATAATTTCGAAAGTTTTCTTTTCGAAAGAAAATTACTGCTATATTTGTAGACATAATTTTTGTAAATTTATATTTATGTCTATATGTACAACAAAACTTTAATTCTGAAGATTTCTACTTAATTACCAACGAATTATGAATGATTTGAAAATTAAATAAACATTGAGACAATCTTTAACAAAAATGTACGTGTACATATCCATTTATTACTAATGATTTTATTCTCCACGATCTTTATGAAACTTCTTTGAAAATAGGTTTTAATAATTATTTCATATAAGTTCGTAACTAAAATAAATATTATAATTAAAATAAATATATTTATTTATGGAAAATGTTTTCTGTTCTTGATTTTCATGTAACTTCAACCAATGTAATATTTAATTATCATTACACATAAATTCAATTTATATGAATGTTGAAATAATCGTAAGAATAATACGCGGTTGTATTTGTTTATAGAAGGTGATTTTCTCTCGTTAATTTTCATCGAACTGCAGAGGAAATAATAATAATAATTATTATTATGAACAAATTTCATTAAAATGGTTCCCAATTATTAAAAGGAGAATACGTTCGATAATGAATTTTTCTCCTGACGAATTGCACAGAGATTATTACAACAACAAATGTATATTTTATATAGACATGTAAAATCAGTGGCCTAATCGAAGCTTATCAAACATTCATGAAACCAGTACGAAATAATCCTTGCGCTGATAGCTGGCTCATCAGTCCATCAAATCCATAATCCCCTATGCAACAAATACGACGTGAACTCGAAAGTCGATCATTCTCTTTCTCGTCGATCAATAGCGTTGAGAGTTTCGCAAAATTTTCCGCGAAAATCTCGCATCAAATATAATTCCGCTATTCGAGTTTAGTTAAATGTGAATTCGAGCCGAATGATTTCGCACGATCCATCAAATGATAAATGCCGTCGACTGTAGAAATACTATACATTAAAAAATCACAGCAGAAGCTCAATGATTGTAAGAATCGTTGTAATACATGTCAGAATTCCGATACATGCAAAATACAATTAAGAAGAAAATGATAGAAATATTAGAAACTTGACGAAATACAATAATCAAATATAAAGATAGTAAAATGTAGAAACTATATAAATTCAGTAATCAAATGTAGATATATTCAAATATGGATACTATTTATTATATATTACTATACAGGGTGTCCCACAATTATTTTAACAGCCGAAAATGAGGGGTAGCTGAGGTCATTTGAAGTAACTTTTTCCTTTGCGAAAATGCAATCCGCGGCTTTGTTTACGAGTTATTAACGAAAATCACTGGCCAATGAGAGGTGACGGTGCGAGAGAGAAAGTCCGCGAGAGAGTACGCAGCACGAGGCTTTGACAGATGGTCGGGACGGACTCGAGCCACGTTCGAAGTATTGAACAAATCACGAAGCGAGAACTTTCCGGATTTTTTTTTTACTACGTGACAGTGATATTTTGAAGAAAAACGCTGTTCACCTTTACTTTAGAATGTCTGAAGAATATTTACTAATTTTTCGGACCCGAAATAATAAGTAATTTAACCGTGACGGCCGTTTTAATTTTCTAGTGTGCATGACACCTCGTGTGTAACATATGAAATTTTTAAGCAAGGTGTACAGTGAAGATTAACAAAGTACGTAAATGATATTTTACGTTCATGGTATTTTATTTAAATAATTCCGTGTCCGAATATAGTTCAACGAATGATTCGCAAAGCTAATTTAATAAATAATAATCGTGTTAAAGGACGTAAGGGATATGTTTGTTAGAGAAATATGAAGAATATTATCAACAAGAAACTCACCCATTTAGTTGTAAAATCCACTTCATGCACGGAAATGTGTGCAGGAGGATAGTGCATTGACCTCGTACAATGTATGATGAACTGCACAGCTGATCTGTATCCGACGGCGACGAACAGAAGGATGTCTCCGGGCAGGCAATTTCAACGTTTACTTTCACTGCATTATTACTAAACACTGATCACTTATCAATAATATTTATGGACCAACTTTCCTGGGTTAATATGTATAGCTCTGAAAAGAGCCGATTTTTTTATGCGACGCGTTCGAAGTTTTCACTGTTAACGACACGTATGTACCGCGTTGTCGAGATGAACTGCAGAAGACTGGCACGATGGCCGACTGTGTTTCGTTCTCCTACGAGCGAATTTCAACTGTTTTCCATCGAACGCGAACATTGTCAGCCATCGTGCTAGTCTTCCGCAGTTTATCCCGTCAACGCGGTATGTGTTCTTAACGATATGAACTTCGAACGCGTCGCATAAAACAATCGGCTCTTTTCAGGGCCATACATATTAACCCAGGGAAGTTGGTCCATAAATATTATTGATAAGTGATCAGTGTTTAGTAATAATGCAGTGAAAGTAAACGTTGAAATTGCCTGCCTGGAGATATCCTTCTGTTCGTCGCCGTCGGATACAGATCAGCTGTGCAGTTCATCATACATTGTACGAGGTCAATGCACTATCCTCCTGCACACATTTCCGTGCATGAAGTGGATTTTACAACTAAATGGGTGAGTTTCTTGTTGATAATATTCTTCATATTTCTCTAACAAACATATCCCTTACGTCCTTTAACACGATTATTATTTATTAAATTAGCTTTGCGAATCATTCGTTGAACTATGTTCGGACACGGAATTATTTAAATAAAATACCATTAACGTAAAATATCATTTACGTACTTTGTTAATCTTCACTGTACACCTTGCTTAAAAATTTCATATGTTACACACGAGGTGTCATGCACACTAGAAAATTAAAACGGCCGTCACGGTTAAATTACTTATTATTTCGGGTCCGAAAAATTAGTAAATATTCTTCAGACATTCTAAAGTAAAGGTGAACAGCGTTTTTCTTCAAAATATCACTGTCACGTAGTAAAAAAAAAATCCGGAAAGTTCTCGCTTCGTGATTTGTTCAATACTTCGAACGTGGCTCGAGTCCGTCCCGACCATCTGTCAAAGCCTCGTGCTGCGTACTCTCTCGCGGACTTTCTCTCTCGCACCGTCACCTCTCATTGGCCAGTGTTTTTCGTTAATAACTCGTAAACAAAGCCGCGGATTGCATTTTCGCAAAGGAAAAAGTTACTTCAAATGACCTCAGCTACCCCTCATTTTCGGCTGTTAAAATAATTGTGGGACACCCTGTATATATTATATTTATTATATTATTATATTATAATATAGATTATTAATATACAACAAATATAAAATTTACTGAATTTTTGAATTCATGTAGCTTCTACATTTTAGTATTTTTATATTTGGCTATATGTATAAACAATATAAATAGAGAGTAAGTATACATAATAAATAAAGAAATATTAAAAATATAAAAACTGCACGAATGTAATAATCAAATCTAGAAATACTAAAGCCATAGAAACCACTAAAATGCAACTGGCGAATATAGAAATACTAAAATATAGAAAGTACGTAAATGGAATAGCCAAATACACAAGAACTAAAAATTTAAAAATTATGAAAGATGCAAAATAGGGGAAAACTATAAAAAAAGACCGGTGTAAGTTGTGATTACGAAAAATATAGAGTCTACAGAAAATGCAATAGTCAAATATACAAGTACTAGAAATTTTAAAATTGTAAGATATGTAAACTGGGGGAAAACTATAAAAAATACCCGCTGTAAATCGTGGTAGTACTAATATAAATGACAAATAAAATTAATAACTAATTACCAATGATCAAATATAGAAATACCAAAAATTTTAGAAAGTGTAGAAGATATAAAATAGGCGGGGAATATAACAAACAATATTATAAATGATAAAATTATCGTTATCATCATTTTACACTTTTAAACATTACACGTAGCAAAATTGTGTAACTTACCAAAAAAAATAATTATTCTGTGTGTATTATACTATTTTCTATATTTAATATACATATAATTGGGTTGATGGTTTTAATCAATCATCTTCTCCTAATAGCATGTAATTACAGTCGCATTACAATATTCATCATATTCCAATCACAATCACAAATGGCGAGTTCTAATTACATTACAGCCAATATCGTATAATATTATATGTACATAGTCACCTTGTTACCGTCCACTCACCACAAACCACATCCAGTCTCTCACGAAATCAATATTAGCTTATAATAAATTTATATTTCGACAACAGGAAACAATAATACCTCTCATCATATTAGTTTATGTCAATTTAACAGCAATTTGAATTTTAACGACACTAATTAATGTTAGAATAATATGAATTTTAAGTTCGAGAATATAGTATTTTAATATATATATGTTAGCTTTGTGTGTGAGTGAGTGCGCAGGCGCAGGAGTAATGGAGGAATGCGAGGAGAGCCGCGACGACGACGCGGCTACGTGGACAAGAGTTGAGAGTCGAAGAATGAGAAGAGAAAGAGAAAGACGGACAAGTGATAGTGAACAGTGTTTAAAATAAATTGGGATCATAGTTCCAATAGAAGCACGGACATTTAACTCTTGATTCTCTTATTTTAGGTTAGTCAATTATGTGTAAATATTGTATGTAATAATAACTGTTAGTTTCTAAATAATAACTCCACTCTTATTTTAGAATCATATATTATATATTGTGTTCGACTTCAATAACTATCCCCACATTACATATATAATATAACACATATAATAATAATTTAATAATATTTTTTGTAGAGAGCTTCAACTCTCATGATATTAAATAATATTTTTTGTTCAGGTATTAAAGTTTCAATAATATTAAATGGAATTATAATAACATCGATTCTTTTCAACAATGTCTGTTATATGGCGTACACACACAATGATTATTTATTGATATCACATTTATGAGGAATTTAGATATCAATAATTACTATCGCATAAATAACGATAACTAGATTGTTGCATCATTAAAATATTTGAATAATACAACGAGAAACTCAAATTTCCATGATTTCAAATAATGTTTAATTTATTAGGAATTCCAGGAACAATAACATTACACAGTGTAATCATACTAAACCATTCTTATTAAGTTAATGCATAATTTAATAGGGTAATAATGTATTAAATGCTGCAGCAATATTTATTGCTGCAACATTGCACGCTTTAGTAATACAATAAAAAAATATAAAAAATGTTAATTTAATAATATTATTAATTATATATATAATTAATAATATTATTAAATTCACATTTTTTATATAATATAATTTAGTATAATATACAGTATAATAGATAAATATATATATTTATCTATTATACTGTATGATAAGAGGTATGGAAGTGAGAAACACAGGTTAATTACTTAACACAACGTGGTTTAATAAACATTAGTACAAAACGTGGCTAGCGTGCAGATGGGTCCCACAGACTGTGACCATAAGAAACAAACAGAGTGGTACGCGGTAGTCGCGCCGGTGACGCGTCGGCGGCGACCTCTGGGCGGCCAGGATGAGGCACTAAAGGATACGAAGATATCCCTAACACCCTGTCTCGAAGACTCGGCCGACCTCAAGATTCCGCCCTTCGAATGCCGAGGTTATCTAGGCACCGCCAGTGCTTTGTTGTTGACAGTCCCTTCGTCAACGCTTCTGCTGGCACTCCGTCAGTTAACAGGTGGTCGAGCTCGATCTCCCTCGATGCAAGTGCTTCTCGCACGAAATGGTGTCGCACATGGATATGCTTAGTGCGAGAGTGAAATACTGGGTTTCCTGCTAGTTTTTGATCTCCGAGGTTGTCGTTGAATAGCTCGACGTTTCGCGGGCCGTCGATTCCCATGTCTCTTGCCAGTCGTAGCAGATACATCTCCTCTTTTCAGGCGTCGCTTAGGGCCATATATTCGGCCTCCGTCGACGACAGCGCTACGGTCTGTTGCTTCCTGGACTCCCAGGACACAGCCCCACCGTTCATTGTAAAAACGAAGCCGGTGTACGATCTTCGATCCTGGATGCACGCCGCCCAGTCGGCATCCACGTATCCAGTTAGGTTGCTGATATTGTTTTTGAACACGATTCTCACGTCCGAGGTACCCTTTAAGTATCGTAGTATCCTCTTCGCTGCTTGCTAGTGTTCTTTGCCGAAGGAATCGTTGAACTGACTCAACGCGCTGACCGCGTGTGATATGTCAGGTCGCGTTGCGACAGCTAGGTAGATTAGTGCAACTATTAGCTCCCTGTTGGGGGGCTTCTCACCGTCGTCCTTGGTCCAAAGTTTCGATTTGGACAGCTTAACTCCTGCCTCTATTGGTGTGCTTGCAGGTTTGCACTCAGCCATGTTAAAACGATTTAACAAATCGTTGATGTAACCCTTTTGCCTCAGGGTTATTCCACTCGTGTGGCGGGAGAACTCCATCCCAAGGCAATACTTCACGTTCCCCAGGTCCTTCACGTCGAACGATTTTCGTAGAAAGTAGTAGACTCTGTCGATCTCTTCGGACTTGCGCGATATAATTAAGATGTCGTCCACGTAAACGATGATTAAGGTAAGATTATCACCCGTGCCCCTTACGTAGACGCTCGCATCGCCTGCTGTGGGGGTAGCGCCGAGCTTTATCAGTTCGTCGCTTAAGCGTCGATACCAACAGCGACCAGCCTGCTTCAGGCCGTACAGGGCCTTCTTGATTCGACAAACGCGATTCCTGTGTAGCGAGGCCAGCATTCTTTTGGCTTCGGCTACGATTTCGGGGGATGTGTGTTGCTTCGGCTACGATTTCGGGGGGATGTGTGTTGCTTCGACACGATAAACTCGAGAACCTCCCTGGTATAATTTGGGACCTCCATGAAGATTTCTTCCTCGATGACTCCGTTCAGGTACGCTGCAGTCACGTCGAATTGTCGAATGTACATTTTTTGACTGGCAGCAAAAGCAACGGCGAGGCGTATAGAGCTGAGTCGGGCTACCGATGCGAAGGTTTCGCTGTAGCCCGCGCTCGGTTTCTGGGAAAAACCTTTTGCCACGACCCTAGCCTTCCTTTTTGTAATTTCGCCGTCTGCTCCGTACTTGTTTCGAAGCACAATGCAGCTTCCGACTGTCGACTTGTTCGCGGGACGATTAACCATGTCCCATGTCTTATTTTTGAGAATGGAGATAAATTCCTCGGCCATTGCTAACATCCATTCGTCTTTTTGTGATCCAGAGATCGCTGATTTGATGGAGACTTCTGCCAAACCAGCCGAGTCACTTGGTTCTGCGTTTCGTTCCTGGTAAACTTTCCGTGGTCTTCCTGGTTTTCCTGTGCGTAGCATTCGGGGCCTTCCGAGTGCGCGATCGGGCTGTCGCTCCTCCCATTCCCGTTCGGAACTGTGAATATTTTCAACCGAATTACCTGGATTTTCGTCGACGCCAACTGTGTTGTCCAGTCTCGCAGTCACGCCGATGTCGAAAAGAGGATCCGTCTTTTCGGGCTCCTCGTTTGGTCGGTCCTCGTCGACACTTGTGTCTTAACTCGGATAGAAATGGTCCTGATCGGAAGTCTGCATCTCGGCCTTTGTTTGTAGAAATTTAACGTCGCGCGAAATTTCCACTTTTCGCATCTGGGGGATCCACACTCTCAATGCTTGGTCAGCATAGCCTAGAAAAAAACCTTTCTTTCCGCGTGGGTCGAACTTTCCCGCGCGTGCCGACCGATGTACACAATAGACTTCGCGCTCGAATTCTTTTAATCCGCTAACGTCCGGGGCCTCTCCTATGCCGGCCTCGTGAGGGGTCCGCCCATCCAGAGAGCTTGTTGGACATCTATATCTTGTATAGTTCGCCGCGAATACGGCTTCTGCCCAAAACGAAGGTGGAAGCGTCGACTGAATTAGTAGGCACCTTGCCATTTCGACGAGTGTGCGATTTCGTCGCTCCGCCACTCCGTTCTGCTCCGGATTGTTTGGGATTGTTAGGCGACGCTTAATCCCGGAATTTCTCAACAATGAGTCGAATTTGGAATTTGCGTACTCCGTCCCATTGTCGGATTGCAGGAATTTCATCTTTCTTCCCTTATGCGTCTCCACGAGTTTTTTGAAGTTCTCGAACTCGTCGATTACTTCGCCTATATGGCGAATGAATCTTACTTCGCACCATCTAGTTGCATCGTCGATGAACGTGACGAAGTAACGTGCACCTCCGTTCGAGCATACTCGCATGGGGCCGCAAACATCGGAGTGTATCAACTCATCGGGTCTCGTTTTTCTGTCGGACCTTTTTGGGAAGGGGGCACGCGTCACTTTTCCCTGAATGCAGATTTCGCATTCGGGATCTTCCTGAGCGTCGGTCGTTTCGATACCTTGTATCGTTCCGTTCTTCAATGCTGTTCGTAGATCCCTAAAGTTCAAGTGCCCCAACCGAATGTGCCAATCCATGATTGATCCTTTAGTTGGATTTTCGGACCGAGCGATTCTCCCTTGTTCTTTGGAAGACGATTCCCTGACGTAGTATAGTCCGTTTATCCGATCCGCGACGAGTAATGTGCTGTCTCTCTGGTCTATTACGCGGGCGGATGTGCTATCGAACACCACGCGGTGAACTTCGTCCACGATTTTCGCGACGGATAACAGATTTGTCCGTAAATCTGGTACGTACAACGTGTTCTGCAAGTTGAAAGTTTTGTCCCTACCGTCAGTGTTTGTTGTCAATGGCACCACGCCTTTTGCACTTATCGTTGTCGTGGAATTGTTGGCTAATTTTAAGCTGTCGGAATTGTTGGATTCCATGCGCGAAAAGTTATTTATGCTCCGGCACATGTGCGAAGTGCATCCGCTATCAAGGCACCATGCATAGTCGTTATCGACGTTCGCTGCGCGTACGAATTTACACGAATCCGACTCCGGCGTGATATATAAGGAGGCGTTCTCCTCAACTTTGTTCACGTTGTTGCGGTGGTTTTTATGTTGTGTCCTGCAATCGGCCGCCTTGTGTGTGTGTGTGTGTGTGTGTGTGTGTGTGTGTGGCCCGGTTTTTTGCATCGATAGCATTTTGACACCTTTTCTGTTTTGCTCGCGTATTTACGGTCACTTCGATCTTTATATTTTCGCTCCGCAGTCATTGCGTTGTGGATCGAGCTTCGTCGATCGTTGTGCCTCGCGTCGCTTTCCTCGACGATTTTAACACGTAGAATATCGGGTCTTGGCAATTCGTCGCGAGATTCGATCGCGCATCGGAAGCATTCGAAGCTCGCCGGCAAACTATACAGCAATAAGATGGACAACAAATCGTCGTTGTTGTTTACATCCATCTCGCCCAACTTGTCGACTGCATCGAAAAAATTACGCAAGTGATCACGCACGTCGTCACCATCCTTCATTCTCTGGAGAACAATTTGTTTTAGCAGGGATGCTTACTGCGCGGGTCCTTTCAATTGATAAATCGATTCAAGTTTCAACCACAATTCGCGGGAAGTGAGACAGTCCTTGATTTGTTTCAGTTCCGATGGTTGTATCGCCAAGATTATATCGGACATAGCCTCGCTATCACACTCCTGCAATTCGGCAATCGACGCAGCGTTTTCGCCGGACGGAGCAGGCTTGACCTTTGTTCCGGCAGCGTATCCCCACGTGCGATTTTTTATCAAAAGTGCCTTCAGGTGGATCTTCCACGTGTCGTAATTATCTTTTGAGAGGGTTTTGACACGCACTAAATTCGACGCGGCCATTGTCGGTCTTTTTCCTCTTTTTACGCAGGGTGAAGAAAGAAAAAATTTTTTTTGAACGACATAACCTTGAAAATCGCGTCCGACACGTTGCTTTCGCGCACTTCTTTAGTAATGCGCTCTCACTACACAATTAATTGCATTCTGAACGTGCTCTGGGCCCATAACCTGATAAAAGGTATGGAAGTGAGAGACACAGGTTAATTACTTAACACAACGTGGTTTAATAAACATTAGTACAAAACGTGGCTAGCGTGCACATGGGTCCCACAGACTGTGACCATAAGAAACAAACAGAGTGGTACGCGGTAGACGCGCCGGTGATGCGTCGGCGGCGACCTCTGGGCGGCCAGGATGAGGCACTAAGGGATAAGAAGATATCCCTAACACTGTATATTATACTAAATATAATATATAATAATATTGTATATTATATAGTATAATTAAATACATTTATACTGTATATCATACTAAACTCTATATTATATATAATATAATATAATACATTAAATACACTATTTCTAGTATTTTACATAATTGCCAAAAGCTGAGTAATTAAATTATATTACGTTGGCTATCAGCATAGTCATATTTATTGTATTTATTGCATTAAATACATTGTATCATCTTACGCGACATGATGAAAATGCCGCCAAAGTGAAGGCATCAATTCTCTAAATATCATGCTATGTGCTATAATTTTAAATAATTATATTCAGAACATTAATATGACGTTCTTTATGTTGCGGGCGAACGTGTTAAGCAATGATCCAAACGCCACGGGTTGAAATGACCTCGACGGTCCATAAACCAAAAATAATATTCTTCCTAATTGATCGCATTTTTTAATTCGAATCTTAACCGTTAGAAGCGATACGCAATTTCAATGCGTTCCTTTTAACGCTGCCAAAAACCTGTTCCCAGTCACGTCCCACCAAAATTGATATTCCCCGCCGTCGCCACAAATTTCCAATAAACTCGCCGCACCAACAGCGCCGCCGAAACCGAAGAAGGAAAACTCGATCGACACTCGCGTGTTTCCCGGCAACGAATCGTCGCTCTCGCCACTCCAACCACGAGTGCAAACACTACGTGGCTGCATCACCGACACCTTTAGGTGCTGGATCGGGGTGGGGTGAGGGGTCGTCGTCGGTGTTCGCTAAAGGTTGCCTCTGTGTTGTAAATAAACGGCGCGACCCGATCGTACTGAAGATAGAAGCCAATCCAGCAGGATTTCTGGTTTCCTTTAGTTCCGTCCCCCTCCACCGCTTTCTTCCGTACCTTATGGAGCATAGCTGTACTATGCCCTCCCCCCCAAAAAAAATTTGCCGGAAAGCGATATTCGGAGTACGTATAGACTAACGGTCGTAAGACGTTGCCCGCGACCATCGAAACCGTCTTCCGACGGTTAATCCGATACATGGAGTTGCGAAATTTCAGCGACACGGTTGTTTTTATGTTTCTGGTCTCCTGACTTCTGCGAACGGCGGATTACGATCGCCGGATATCCATCTCGGTGGACGTAGAATAAAGCAGACCCGATTTTCTGAAGCTTCGCAGATTATGGTATTCGGAAATAAAAGAATTTCGTAGCTTGCTTTCAAGAGCCTTTTAGAGTGTAACGTACGGAGAATCTTCCCACGAATTTTTTATATTCCCTCCTGAAGGCATACGCCAGGCTGGCGCCAGCCAGCCGGGGATTCATTTGTATATCGCGAGTCGAGTACCTCCGAGAGAGTACGACGACGAACATTTCTGGAGTCGGACCACATAGGATCATCCCCACTACCATTTTGCCACAGAAAAACTGACTATATAAAGGGCCCAAACGCGACCGGGAATTGGGCTAGTTTCGAGTCATTCGTCGACGCGGAAGCATTAGTAACATCGAGTTTCAATTCTTCTTCCGCGAAAACTTACTTACAGTTGTAAAACCCAACGCGTAATAATTTAGTTTTTACCAGTTTTCTTTGGTTTCAAGTTTAATCATTTCCACCTCCTGTTTCAAACCAGTAGTTGGTATAACCCACCAAGATATATCTTAACCGCTCGAGGTATATCTTTATTTCTTTTCTAACCCTAATATCAATTTCTCCAAACACCTTATCCTAATTTTAAAGGTAGCCACCCGTGTCGAAATAAACATCGGCTGGTCTACGCACCTCATCCAAAAATTCCAATTACATGCAACCTCCGACCACCCAAACTGCCTGGCCCTCGACTCGTAACAAGAGCATGATAAGACGAGTAGTATTGTGGTCATTTAATCCTGAGATAGTAGCGTCTGAAAGCAGAGGAACTTAAATATTTTTGATAAATTATTTTCGTTTAATTTTAAATAGAATCGTACGTGTTTTGATGAAGGGCGAAGAAACGAATCCAACAAGTATAATGATTGAATACTTTCGATTGTTTAACCTCGATATGTTTGCGTTTGAAAGTTGATTACTTAATGTTTCGGACACGATATTGTTACAAGAATTATATCTCTTTTTTATTGTTTATGATAATATTGTTACGGCGACTTGTCCAAATCAAGTGGCTGTAATGTGAAACTGCCCTGTTGTGAACACCTCCTTAAAGAATAATAGAATAGAGGGGTTGCCACGGAGGTGTGTTATCAACGGACAATCGAAGAGTCGGGATCGGACCGTCGAGCGGTCCAAAGATCTCAAACATAATTGAATTGAGTTGTATTATAGTTTATGTACTTTATTGTAAATAAAATGCCGCGACGCGAAAGAAATGCAGTAATTCGCAACAATATTATTGAATCAATTGTTTTCTCATATAATAAAGCACTCCTTAAAGTAAGTAGAAACATAAATTTTGTTTATTTATTGCACATGTCCTTTTGTATAATAAGCGATAAACAAGATAGTGACGAAATTTAACGTCACAAAAATAATCGGACAGTCCGTAGGTATAGGTGAACTAGTTTTTATCGATGGTATTATGGATAAAATGAAATATTTGGACATTTTTTAAAGAAAATTTAATTACAAGTGTTATAAATATGGGTGTACGTACAGTTTTCAGTTTTATTAGGACAGTGATCCTAAACACAAGGTCAGAATTGTACAGGAATATTTGTTAAACAATTGTCCAAAAGTACTGCATCCTTCTCCTCAATCGCCTGATTTAAATCCAATTAAAAATTTATGGGATCAATTGGACCACAAAATTCGTACAATACTTACAAAGACAACAACAAAGATAAAACAACGTTTGTTAGACGAATGGAAACGAATTTCGTCGGATTATTTAAATAAAGTCACCTGTAACATGCCCAAGCGATTACATGAAGTAATAAAACAAAAGGGTCAACCGACAAAATATTAATATTATGATAACGTGATTAAAAAGATTTTCATTTTATATAAAATTAATGTAATTCATTCACTGTCCGAATATCTTTGTGACGTTAAATTTCCTCACAATCTTGTTCATCGCTTATTATACAAAAGAACATGTGCAATAAATAAACAAAATTTATGTTTCTACTTACTTTGTATGAGAAAACAATTGATTCAATAATACTATCATAATCAATAAAAAGGAGCAATTGTTCTTGTATCAATATTGTGTCCGAATATTAATGCGAGTCATTGTATATATTCATTATACTCGTTGCATTTGTCTTTCGATGCTCTACAAGAATATCGGTAACGATATACAGAGTGTTGTATAAAAGTGTGCTGGAAACAGGAGTAGTCCTCAGGAGTAGTATCTTTTTTTCAGATACAAATATCAAGCGGATTACGAAAAAAACCGAAAAAATGGACGTCGGATCTGTTGTACACACGAAAACCACACAATGGAGCGATAGAAAAAGACATATTCCTAGTTAACAATACATATGTAACAATAATTCAAACAATATTTATAATTGATTATGTTTTTCTTATTACATTGTCTATAATCATATTGTTCATAACTGATAATATTCTTTATTACTACTTTAGACAATATATTTGTACTACGTGACCTATAATATTATTTAAAAAAAATTGGTTAAGTAAACATTTTTATCACAATTAAATACAAAAATTACTTAACACGAAGATCGTCATATGAAATTTTATATTCCAATCATATAATTGTAGTCAAAAATCGTGGGCAAATATTGTAGCTAAAATAGAAAGATATTGACATCCACAAAAAATAAGTACTTGGTCAATGAAAATATATAAAGTAAAATGTACAACTAAAATGTTGTGGTTGTTTGCAGCATCGAATATTCATACAGTTTCCACGAACAGAAACTCATGCTGAACGATCTTTCGCTCTCAAGAATACGCAGCATCGACTACTTATGTATTTCTTCCAAAGCGAAGCGCGGCATTCTCCATTAAATTTTATGCAAAACCAGGACAGGTTTCGTTGCGCATGCGAATCAAAATCAATTCGTGCCGAGCATTTATTACAACGCGTTTGTAATCTTCGCAGAAGCCTAGCAATGTGTCCATAGGCACGCAAAAGTTGAAATTTAGCAAATTTGTAAGCGTTGCGATGAGAGTTTCCCTCCGTTGATCGTCGTTTCTGTACATCCAGCCCGCGTTGGACAGCGCGTTGCTCTTCGTAATGTTCAGACTGACGTAATTCTTCAAGGTCGTCGTTGTATCGGGATTTCTGGACCGATCGATTTCCACTCGTAACGTATCTCGTCGAACATAAACGCTACTGCATTGTTGTCTAGAGCCACCATGTCGTTGGTCGATCCTTCTGGTAGGCTGAGTCTTCCCTGCACGTATAGGAAGCTTTTACACGGAAGAGTGTACCAGTCTTGATGTTGAAAGGGTATTCTTATCTCATCGCTATTTCCAAACGTTGTGCTGACGCACGGATTGTAGGTGTGCAGGTCGATCTTAGTTATTCGATTATCGATGATTGGTGCCTCGGAGATGTTCAAAATGTCGTCGGACATGGTGGTGAAGCGAGTTCGATTACTTGGTAACGATGAATCCCAAAGATCGTAGATGTTCCACTTTTCGCGCGGTTAGTTTTCTTGTCTTCTTCTCCTTACTGTTGTTGTTGTTATTTCGAAACGGCGCACCGTTTTTTATGTTCGACGTATTCGATATCGTATTATTATTATGAACTATCATAACGGTTATGTCAAGGTTATGAGACAGTTCGACGAACGTGCATCCGTACCGTGATTTCTTCGTTTCGAAAATCAATCAATTGTCCAGACTGGTCCACGATGCGAATCGTTAAATCATCCATTGATCGTGTAACGATTGCAATGTAAATGACTCGTGCTGGCGTTTCCGATATTTTATACCCCGGCGACACGTTGGGCGCGAATTCATGTATCATGTGAAACAGTTTCCCGTTATCGTACGAACCGGTGGTTTCGTTGCATTCTTGTGTTAATAATATTCACGGAAGTGTCCGATACATGCCACGAGTTCAGTGATAGAATGCGATTCCTAGAGAATCCTAGGATAGGACCCACGGTGTCAGGTTTCGTAAAATCTATCTTATATGCACTTTTAATTTCGCTTTTCATAGTGTTGTTGTTCGCTCGTAGGATTAGTGGATATTTTACATCGTTGTTATCTTTGGTTGGAGAAGGATACCGCGCGCTTATCTCACGCCTCAAGTAAGCGTTGATCACCTCCAGTTCGTGCGAACCGTCCGGGATGATTATCTCCTCACCCTCGTCACCGAAATAGGATTTATTGTTTTCGATATTTGATCTGATGTATGGTATCGTGTAATAAGTTTGCAAATCGAGCAGGCCCAGTTCGTAATCAGTATTGTGGAAATATAATATATAGGCGGGAATTACTTGGACGATAACACGCTACTTCTTCCCGATAACGTGAACGTGTATGACATCCTTGCGACGAACTATATCATAGTTCCTCGCAGAAATTTCACACACAATTGTCCGCACACGCTTTCGTCGTAACTTTGATCAATCTTGTGATTGTGCGAGATCGCCGCGTTCGGTCCGAAATAACGAATCAATTCGATCGGTGGTCGAAGATCTCCAAAACTATCGAAGTAACTGACTTGCGAACTATGCTTTATATACGGGACCCAGTGCGTTCCTGAACCATGACCGCTATCCAGATTCACTATTCCTCGTTCGTTTACCCATACTTGTTTCGGGAATTCATCGCGCATGAAAACTCCGCGAAAATGCGGTAATTTTAAATTCAGGCGATTTTCAATTCAACGTCCGTCGCCGAGTTATCTTTTTCCTTTCTTTTGCCTTTTTTTTCTTTTCTTCATTCCTTTTCCACGTTTGTACGGTATGATACACTCCACGGCCCTCCATTGCGCGATTGTGTCGTCGCGGTTCTTCCAGTTGTTTCTTCGCAGCTTTCGCATCGTTTATCGTTTTGATCACCCCAGCAGCGCCACCTGTCAACGCTCCCAAAGCTCCCAAAGCAGGTAACAACAGCGGTAGAAGACCGCCTCGTTTGGCGATCGGTAGAATTCTATCGACACTGTTTCTACTACCATTCTTTCTCTTTCCTTTGACCGCTCGTCGGTCACTCCTCCTCCTTCTTCTTCTTCAGACCCATACCTAACCTCATCAGAGCTGTTTTTATCAGTCCGTATCGGTATACAGAGCTGTTTTTTACCAATCTGTAACGGTATACGGAGCTGTTTTTTCCAGTCTGTAACGGTAAACAGAGCTTTTTTTACCAGTCTGTAATGGTATATGGAGCTGTTTTTACCAGTCTGTAAACGGCATACGAAGCTGTTTTTACCAGTCTGTAACGGTATACAGAGCTCTTTTTACCAGTTAGTAACGGTATATGGAGCTGTTGTTACCAGTCTGTAAACGGCATACGGAGCTGTTTTTACCAGTCCGTAACGGTATACAGACAATAGTATCATTACTTGAGCAACTTGCTCTCGTCCGTGGGGGATGTAGGTTATTTTGCCTACTCGGACAACGCGGACGTGAGCCCCCAGCAGATGCTCGACCGAATTCAATATTTATCTTTGACGACGTTGTTTGCGACGAACAGGATGTCATGAGAGAATATTTCGCGATGGGCAGACAATCGCACGTCGTTTGTTTCTATCTGTCGCAATCGTACGCTAGAATACCCAAACATTTGATTCGTGACAATGCGAATCTAGTGATTCTATTCAATCAAGATGTCACGAATCTGTGACACGTTCATTAGGATCATGCGAATACAAATATGTCGTTCGAAACGTTCAACGCACTTTGTTGGAGGTGTTGGGGACACAAGTATGGATTCCTTGTTATCGACAAAGACAGTCCTGCGAATCGTGGTCGTTACTGGTGCGGATTTAACGAATTCGTCGTGCTGTGATCGGGGGCTCATTTGGACTGCAAGAGTCGTCGGAGTCGCATCGTACCGCTCGATATGTGTCGGTCTAAGGAAAATCGGCGAGCCGCGATCACCAAAGAAATAGCCAAGACCAGTGACGTCATACGTAAGAAGAGTTTAGCCCCGAAGGTTTGGAAAATGGATACGGAGTCGAACATTGAGACGGATTTGCGTTCGTTCGTGGAGCCGTTGAAACAGCTGATTCAAAATACAGCTACGGAAGCGAACGATAATACGCCGATCGTATGCATTTGAAGAAGAAAAAGAAAATATATTCCTCTGTTCCTACCAACGATGACATTGACTATGTGTTGTACGACGACGACGACGACGACGGCGGCGACGGCGACGATGGCAACGACAACGATGGCAACGACGGTGGTGACAGTGACGATAACGAGGCGGGTGGCAATAAGGCGCTCGAACCGATAGCTACGATACTTTCGGCGCAACAGGAGAAAGCTTTCGAATCGTCTCCTACGGCCTCGTTGGAATCATCGGTGCGAAACATTTTGAAAAGTCCTGAAACGCACCGCGCCGAATACGAACATTTGTTCAACAATTTTGGACCTTTAGCGATTTCTTTAGCGGACCACCGAAAAATTTGGACGACGTGTACGGAGTGTATTTTCACAATGACAAACTGATGCTTGTAAACACCACGTTTGATGTTTAAAGCAACGACGATATCGTTATCAATAAAATTAGGTACAAGGGAACACCAGGTCTCTACGAATTGATATTCAAAAGAATACCCGACGAGAACCTGTACACCGAGACCGATAAGAATATTTACAGAAACATTCTCATCGCTACGCGCGCGCATCAACGAGGTAACCAGATAATGGGGAATACGGGTTACTGTAAATGTAAAAGCATTTTCAATGCTGTTGAAAATGGGTAATTTGTAAATTTTACGGCCTTGTCCGTTTTCTTAGGTAAAACGGCCCTTGCTGCTCATCTGCAGGGCACGTGAGCGCGAAACGTGCGTTGACTCGAAAGTCCGTTACACGGATTAGTTATTTATGACCAATAAAGTTTTCTCGACCCATAGTTTGCGGGTCTTCCGCGTTTTTAGTTAGTCGTCGGTGAACAGCCTAAGAATACAATCGTTGTCTCTAAGTTCTCACGAGCAAGCCTCTAGATTAGATCTTGTGTGTTCAATAAATAATCAACAGGTTATGGGCCCCAGCACGCTTCCATTGCGCCACTAGTGTATTTATTCGGACACATTCAAGTGCATAGTGGTGTGACGTGTGTTTAAAGAATAACGTGCGACACATCATCTTTATCATGGCCAATTGATCTGAACAAGCTGGACGGAACGAACTACCCGATGTGGAAATTCGGTATTTCATTCCCGTTGGAGGCAAAAGATCTTTCTGGCTTTGTGAATGGCACAGAAGCAGAGCCTAACCGCACAGGAGTGGACGACTGGAAGAGATGGAAAAAATCTCAAGCACAGGCTGCAGTTATTCTCCTTGGATCTGTAGATAAGAGACTACATCCAAATTTGAGTAACTGCGCTGATCCAAAACAGATTTGGACAAAACTCAAGGATTTGTATAGTGACTCAAGTGAAGACACTAAACAAAGTGCATGGCAAGAATACTATGCGTTCCGATTTATAGATGGTGAATCTATCGCTCTTCAAGTTGAGCGATTTGAAAGCATCTGTAAGAGATTAGCGGATGCAGAAGAAGAACTCTCCGATGCCGCTGTGGAATGTAAGCTGTTGAGTTGCCTAACTTCCAAGTTTTCCGCATTTAGAATGGCATGGGAATGTACTGCAAAAGCGGAGCGAAAGAAAGAATATCTGTTTGCCAGGCTCATCCGCGAGGATAAACGACTCTCTGAAGCCGAATGAGAGAACGGGTCATCTCTTGTAGTTCGAGTACAAGCGCTCGAATTGAAGAAGTATTCGGACGACAAAGATGCAAAAAGGAACAGTAAATTCAGCAAAAGCGAAGCAAAGATGAGGATAGAAGACCTCAAGAAAAGAACAACACGTAATTGCTGCAAAGAAAAGGGTCATTGGATGAGAGAGTGCCCGAAGAGAGGAAAAAAGAAGCGAACTGAAGACGCAACAGAGTCGAGATTAATAGATTCTACTTACATCAGTGAAGTCACGGCGTATTCTTCGCAAACTACTAGCAGTGATAAAGACATATGGATCGCGGATTCTGGTGCGAATATGCATATGTCGTGTTGCAAAGACTTGTTTACCTCGCTTGTATCGTTGACCAATAATCATTATGTGAAAATAGCAGATGACAAAGTGTTAGAAGCAGCAGGAAGAGGAACGGTAGTAGTATTAGAGAAAGTGAACAATCGAAATCAAGAATGAAGAGTTGAAAATGTTTTATATGTGCCAGAGTTGAAACGAAATCTTTTTTCAATTGGTGCGATAATTGATAAACAGTACTCATTCCATGCATATGCGAAGAGATGCGAAATTCGTGATAAGCATGGAAATCTCTCCTCAATTGGTGTACGGTACGGCAAGCTATTTCGGATGTTATTTGAAGTGAAAATTCCTCCGGAACAGTGCAATAGTGCGATTTCGACTAATTCTCAAGTACAAAGACTAAAACATGGGTACGAGAGGATGGGCCATATGAATGCTCGAGCCTTGTATACAATGAGCAAAGCGTACAATGAACAGAGTTTTTTAATAAACAATGTCAACAATTCTTTGAATTTAACGCCGATACCTCAGAAAAAGCGAAAGAAACGAAAAATGGTACTGGGTCTCGAGGTTGGTACAGACATCGCCGAAGAACAGTCGGGAGCAACCCAAAACGAGACACCTGTTAGACAATCTAGAAGAATAGCGCAATTGAAGATCAAAGAAGAGGCTGATAAAAAGTAGAATCCAGGAAGAAACTTTAAAAGATGACAAAAAAAGAGAAAAAAATATTCCACGGAGAATATGGTATGGAAGACGATGAAGAAGAACATCCAAAGTGATAAGTGTATGTTTGTTGGTGTTGTCGACGAAGTGCCAGTGTTTTTAGCATTGTACGTTGGTTTCGGTATTCAAGCTCGTGGGAGATAGTATGGAACTCCGCGGTTCGCGATAGCGTTTAAATAATGAGTCCAGGCTTTTTACCTTGCTCTGCTGCGTAGTGGTCCTTTTTGTTGTTTAGTAGTGGTAGTGTTTTGTCTGTTTTGTGATCGTAGCAGACGGATCCTGGCATGATCGCCAAATTGTTACGCAGTGTTTGAAGCACTTGTTTTTATTAAAAAGGAGCTGGAAAGCTATAGCTTTCCAGCGTGTCTTTTATTTTACAATATTCCACAAATTAATTCACGCCGGTCTGGGACCTTGTCCGCCGCGCACAATATGTACCTCCGGATTACCGATTGTAATGTCAATCAATCAATGCTGCGCGCATAATTAGCTCCCTACTTATACCCGCGTCTTATCTCTTGTAGGGACTGAGAGTGGGGCTGGAAGGGTTAGTGTTACAGCCGAATCGCTGGCGAAAACCGGAGTTGCCAAATATCGAATAATTCGAGATTTTGCATCGAAAAATTCGTTGTCACTGTTCAAAATTACCGCCCTCTCGTTGATAACGTTGTCGACATACTTCTTCGTGTTAATAGGAACTTTTATACTGTCTATAGGCAGGCCCAATGCATCGAACTCGTCATTCTCGTCCGATACATGTAGAACGTATTTTCTTATCGTATTTATCAGGTCGAACATAAATCTATTGAATTACTTCATGTTGATTGAATTGTCTTCGTGATGTTCATGTTTCGTGTCTATATTCGCGACGATGTCTTGAATAGTCTGTTTTAGCGAATCACGAGACGATGATTTCTTGCTGCTGCTGCTGCTGTTACGCATCGTTGCTGCTGCTGCTCCAATTTCTTTCGACAATCGATGTTTTACCACCGTAATCACCAGCAAAAATGATGCAATCGACGCAAAAGCATGTTATTTATAGAACTTGAGGCATTCCTCGGCAACTAATTTGTTCATTTTACCACGAAAACTTTCCTCAAAGATTTTTAGTTGGTTACCGATTGAGCTGTCCGTTTCATCTTTCATATTCTGTTTTAACGCTTCAACCTTTTGCTCCAATACCGAAAATACGTTGTCAATTTTCACATTAATTTCATCGTTATCTGAATCGATTGATTTAATTTTCTGATCACTGTCGTATTGAAAATTATATATTTTAGCCAGCACTTTATTCCTCCATTTTTCATTAGTCTGCTCCATATCTTTCGCTAGTTTCTCGTTAGCCGTTATTTTATCCATGAGTTCGGACTTGCATTTCTTGCTAGTCTGTTTGGCATCTTCGCCAGCTTTTCGTTAGCCGTTATTTTACCCATAAGTTCGGACTTGCATTTCTCGCTAGTCTGTTTGGCATCCTTCGCCAACTTTTCGTTAGCCGTTATTTTACCCACGAGTTCGGACTTGCATTTTACACCGGCCAGTTCGACACCCTCCGTCACTTTTTCGTTAGCTGTTATTTTTCTACGAAGCTCGTCGTCTCCTCTTTTCGATACATCGTCAACGTACGATCTAGTGGCCGCGTCATCGTTTCGAAGCGGTTCCGCCAAATGTTTGATCCTCTTATTTCGAGCCGTGTACGATTCCGTTGAGAAGCACATCGCATTATTCTGCATGTACTGGTGAAGCGATGACGTTACAGTATCATCGCCTATCTTTGAAACGCGATCGACGTACAGTTTGGTGGCCGCGTCATCGTTCGTCGTAGGATTTGCGACATGAGCTATCTTAGCGCCTCGCGCGTCGTAAAAATTGCCGATCGAGCATATGGCATTGTCGTGTACATAATTTTTACATATCGAATAAAAAGTTGAAATATCTGCCAATATTTTCGACTCGGGCGTACTATGTTTATACAACGTACCAAATTTATTAATAGACATTTTATTTCGTTTGTTGGTTCAGTTGTTTTCTTCTCCTTTCTTCTTCTTCTTCTTCTTTAACACCAACAACTCGAGTAGATCTTGCTGTTGCCCGATCTGTTGTATTTGCCGACAAATGTCGTCGAGTCTGAACTCAATATTTTTAAATCTGACCTCCCAACTTTCGTCTGCGAATAACGTTTGATTGGTTTCGCAGCAATTCCAACGGATACTCGTTTTATCGAACCATTTGATAAATTTACCAACAGGCATTTCATTCGTCACTAACGTAATAAATATTCGAACAATTTAATTTACAATCAATCCAGCTTCGCGAAGTTCTTCGATTATGGATGTTATTTCATTGTCGTGGTTGGTATGACCAGCATTTTTCGATGCCATCAACCATTTCAAACGATCTACCAGCTCATTTGGGTCATCCCGATGCACATAATCGACCGGATTGTTGGTTACACGCATCATCGTAGTTGGAATATTTATACCTTTTCCACGTAACGCTGAGAACATTGGTCCTATAATAGTTTTGTACTTGTAGCCCTTATTTCCCATTATCTGATTACCACGTCGGTGCGCATGCGTGGCGATGAGAATGTTTCTATAAATTTCTTTATCGTTCTCGGTGTACAGGTTCTCGTTGGGTATTCTCTTGAATATCAATTCGTAGAGACCTGGAGTTCCCCTGTACCTAATTTTATTAATAACAATATCATCGTTGCTTTCCACGTCGAACGCAACGTTTCCAAGCATCAGTTTGTTATTATGAAAATACACTCAGTACACATTGTCCTGACTTTTCGGCGGCCCGCTAAAGAAATTTCTCAAGTATTCGCTCGCTAAAGGTCTAAGATTACTGAACAAATGCTCGTATTCGTCGCGATGCTTTTCAGGACTTCTCAAAATATTTCGCATCGATGATTCCAACGATGTTGCAGCCGTTGGAGATGATTCGAAAGCTACCTCCTTCTCCGGATGCATTGAAGGTGTTGGTTCGAGCACCATATTGCTGTCCGCATCGTGGACGTCGTCGTCATCGTCAACGTCAACATAGTCAACGTCATCGCTGACACCGATGGGGGAATATACTTTATTCTTCTTCTTTTTCAAATGCATCCTTGGAGTTAATGTCGCTTCATCGTGTTTCCTCTTTTTCTTAATAAATTATCACCCCACTTTCTTCTTCTTCACAGAGAACAGCGGCTGCTGCTGCTGCTGTGTTTGCAAATCCAACGGTCGATCAGCACTTGATGTATTATCTTTCGCTTCCGTAGCTGTATTTTGAACCAGCTGTTTCAACGGTTCCACAATCGGACGTAAATTCGTCTCAATGTTGGACTGTACATCCATTTTCCCAACTTTCAAGGCTAAACTTTTTTTACGTATGACGTCTCTGGTCTTAGCTATTTCCTTAACGATGGCAGCTCGCAGGTTTTTCTTTGACGGACGCATATCGAGTGGGGAGCACGATGTGACATCGACACCTCTTACCGTCCAAATGAGCCGGATCACAGCACGACGAATTCGTTAAATCCGCGTCTGTAACTTCCTCGGTTCTCAGGACTGTCTTTGTCGATTACAAGGAATTCATACTTGTTTCGCCAACAGCTCCTACAAAGTGTGTTGAACGTTTCGAACGACGTATATGTATTCACATGATCCTGATGAACGTGTGGCAGATTCGTGTCATCTTGATTTAATAGAATCACTAGATTCGCATTGTCGCGAATCAAATGTTTGGGTATTCTCGCGTACGATTGCGACAGATAGAAACAAACGACGTGCGATTGTCTGCCCATCGCGAAATATTCTCTCATGACATCCTGTTCGTCGCAAGCAACGTCGTCAAAGATAAATATCGAATTCGGTCGAGCATCCGCCGGGGGAATCACGTCCGCGTTGTCCGAATAGGCAAAATAACCTACGTCCTTGCCCACGTGCGAGAACAAGTTGTTGAAGTATTGATATTTTGGCTGACGTAACGATTTCGAATACACGTACACATTTGCGAATCGCAGTCCATACGGATTTTTCAACAGGCTAATCATGACGTTCGTTTTACCACATCCTGACGGGCCGCTTATCACGCATCGTATAGTACTCGGTAGCAATGACCCATGCTTCCGAATTATCTCATCATGGCCGTCGAACGTGCGGCAGGTCGGAACCTGGATATTCAAGGACTGTCGTACGAAACGCATGCTCTCTCTCTCGACTGATATTGTTATGCTACATTTTCTTTTCGAACGATAAGGTATTTATACGAGAACTCAAGCATCATAGATATCAGTCTTCTCGTATTCTAATGATAGAGCACATCTCCGTGTAACTAACGCACGTACAGTTTTTTTGTTCATTATCAATCAAAAAACCTTTGACATAACAGCTTCATATACCGCTTCGATTGGAAAGAAACAGCTTTGTATACCGCTACAGACTGGTAAGAAACAGCTCTGTATACCGCTACAGAAAGGTAAGAAACAGCTCTGTATGCTGCTACAGACTGGTATAAACAGCTCTGTATACCACTACAGACTGGTAAGAAACAGCTCCGTATACCGCTATAGACTGGTAAAAGACATCCCTAAAGATTAGGTATGGGTCAGATAAGGAAGAAGGGTCGATGAAGAAGAAGAACTAGAAGAACTACAGTAGCTACAACACTGGAAGAATTCTACCAATTGCCAAACGAGGTGGTTTTCTACCGCTGCTATTTCCTGCTTTAGGAGCTTTGGGGGCATTGTCAGGCTGCGCTGATGCAGTAGCTAAAACGATAAACCAGGCGAAAGCTGAGAAGAAACAATTGAAAGAAATGGAACGACACACAAATTAATGCGATGTAGAAGATTTAGCTTCAAAATCGTGCGAAACAAATGATTTAGCTTCAAATACTTGCGAATATAAGTGATATAGCATCAAATGCAGGCGAAGCAAACGAGTAAGCTTCAAATCCATTAGAAACGCATGATTTAGCTTCACATCAATACGAAGTAGAAGTCTTTGCTTCAAATACATGAGAAACAAATGATTTAGCATCATATACTTGCGATATAAGTGATATAGCTTCAAATGCAGACGAAAAAAACGAGTTATCTTCACATCCATGCGAAACACATGATTTAGCTTCAAATGAATGCGACGTAGGAGGTTTAGCTTCAAATCAATGCGAATCAAATGGTTTAGATTCAGATACATGTGATAAACATGATTTAACTCCAACTGCATGCGATACAAACGAGTTAGCTTCAAATCCAAGAGAAACGCATGATTTAACTTCAAATCAATGCGAAGTAGAAGGCTTAGCTTCAAATCCATGCGAAACGAATGGTTTAGCTTCAAATACTTGTGATATACATGATTTAGCTTCAACTGCATGTGAAACAAACGTGTTATCCCCAAATCCAAGCGAAACACAAGATTTAGCTTCAATTCAATCAGAAACAAATGGCTTAGATTCAAATACTTGTGATATACATGATTTAGCTTCAACTGCATGCGAAACAAGTGGTTTAGATTCAAATACTTGTGATATACGTGATTTAGCTTTAACTGCATGCGAAACAAGTGGTTTAGATTCAAATACTTGTGATATACGTGATTTAGCTTTAACTGCATGCGAAACAAACGTGTTAGCTTCAACTGCATGCGAAACAAACGAGTTAGCTTCAAATCCAAGCGAAACACTTGATTTAGCTTCAAATCAATGCGAAGTAGAAGACTGATCTTCGAATCCATTCGAAACAAATGGTTTAGCTTCCAATACTTGTGATATACATGATTTAGCTTCAACTATATGCGAAACAAACGTGTTAGCTTTAAATCCATGCGAAACCCTTGATTTAGCTCCAAATCAATGCGAAGTAGAAGGCTTAGCATCAAATCCATGCGACACAAATGATTTAGCTTCAAATACTTGCGATATAAGTGATATAGCTTCAAATGCTGGAAAAACAAACGAGTGAGCTTCATATCCAAGCGAAACACTTGATTTAGCTTCAAATCAATGCGAAGTAGAAGACTGATCTTCGAATCCATGCGAAACAAATGCTTTAGCTTCAAATACTTGTGATATACATGATTTAGCTTCACATGCAGGCGAAACAAACGAGTTAGCTTCAAATCCAAGCGAAACACATGATTTAGATTCAAATTCATTCTAAGCACATGGTTTAGCTTAATATTCATGCGAAACAAATGGTTCCGCTTCAACTACTTGCGATATAATTAATATAGCTTCAAATGCTGGAAAAACAAACGAGTGAAATCAATGCGAAGTAGAAGGCTTAGCTTCAAAACCAATGCGAAACAAATGGTTTAGCTTAAAATTCTTGTGATATACATGATTGTGCTTCAACTGCATGCGAAACAAACGTGTTAGCTTTGAATCCATGAGAAACACTTGATTTAGCTTCAAATCAATGCGAAGAAGAAGGCTTAGCATCAAAACCAATGCGAAACAAATGGTTTAGCTCCAAATACATGTGATATACATGATTGAGCTTCAGCTGCATGCGAAACAAACGTGTTAGCTTTAAATCCATGCGAAACACACGATTTAGCTTCAAATCAATGCGAAATAGAAGGCTGATTTTCGAATCCATGCAAAACAAATGGATTATCTTCAAATACTTGTGATATACATGATTTAGCTTCAACTGCATGCGAAACAACCGTGTTATCTTTAAATCCATGCGAAACACATGATTTAGCTCCAAATCAATGCGAAGTAGTAGGATTAGCACCAAATCCATGGGAATCAAATGGTTTAGTTCAAATACTTGTGATATACATGATTTAGATTCAACTGCATGCGAAACAAACGAGTTATCTTTAAATCATGCGAAACACATGATTTAACTTAAAATCAATACCAAGTAGAAGGTTTATCTTCGAATCCATGCAAACAAATGGATTAGCTTCAAATATTAGCGATATACATGATTTAGCTACAAATGCAGGCGAAACAAACAAGTTGGCTTCAAATCCGTGCGAAACAAACGAGATAGTTTCAATTCCATTCGAAACGCATGATTTAGCTTCGAATCAGTGCGAAATACAAGGCTGATTTTCGAATCCATGCGAAACAAACGGTTTAGCTTCAAATACTTGTGAGATACATGATTGAGCTTCAACTGCATGCGAAACAAACCAGTTAGCTTCAAATCCAAGCGAAATACTTGATTTTACTCAAAATCAATGCGAAGTAGAAAGCTTATCTTCAAATCCATGCGAAGCAAATGGGTTAGCTTCAAATTCTTGTGGTATACATGATTTAGCTTTACATGCAGGCGAAACAAACGAGTTAGATTCAAAGACATGCGAAACACATGATTTAGCTTCAAATCAATGCGAAGTAGAAGGCTTAGCTTCAAATCCATGCGAAACGAATGGTTAGCTTCAGAAACTTGTGATATACATGATTTTGATTCAACTGCATGCGAAACAAACGAGTTAGCTTCAAATCCATGCGAAACTCATGATTTAGCTTCAAATCAATGCGAAATAGAAGGCTTAGCTTCAAAACCAATGCGAAACAAATGGTTTATCTTCAAATACTTGTGATATACATGATTGAGCTTCAACTGCATGCGAAACAAACGAGTTAGCTTCAAATCCAAGAGAAACACATGATTTATAATTCAAATCAATGCGAAGTAGAAGGCTTAACTTCAAATCCATGCGAAACGATTGATTTAGCTTCAAATACTTGCGAACATAAGTGATATAGCTTCAACTGTATGCGAAACAAATGAGTTAGCTTCAAATCCGTGCAAAACAAACGAGTTAGCTTCACATCCATGCGAAACTCATGATTTAGCTTCAAATCAATGCGAAATAGAAGGCTTAGCTTCAAAACCAATGCGAAACAAATGGTTTATCTTCAAATACTTGTGATATACATGATTGAGCTTCAACTGCATGCGAAACAAACGAGTTAGCTTCAAATCCAAGAGAAACACATGATTTATAATTCAAATCAATGCGAAGTAGAAGGCTTAACTTCAAATCCATGCGAAACGATTGATTTAGCTTCAAATACTTGCGAACATAAGTGATATAGCTTCAACTGTATGCGAAACAAATGAGTTAGCTTCAAATCCGTGCAAAACAAACGAGTTAGCTTCACATCCATGCGAAACTCATGATTTAACTTCAAATCAATGCGAAATAGAAGGCTGTTTTTCGAATCCAGGCGAAACAAATGGTTTAGATTCAAATACTTGTGATATACATGATTATGCTTCAACTGCATGCGAAACAAATGAGTAAGCTTCAAATCCATGCGAAACAAACGAGTTAGATTCAAATCCATGCGAAACTCACGATTTAGCTTCAAATCAATGCGAAATAGAAGTCTGATTTTCGAATCCATGCGAAACAAATGGTTTAGCTTCTTATACTTGTGATATACTAGATTTAGCTTCAACAGCATGCGAAACAAACGAGTTAGCTTTAATTCCATGCGATAGAAACGAGTTAGCTTCAAATCCATGAGAAACACATGATTTAGCTTCAAATCATTGCGAAATAGAAGGCTGATTTTCGAATCCATGCGAAACAAATGGTTTAGCTTCAAATACTTGTGATATACATGATTTAGCTTCACATGCAGGCGAAACAAACGAGTTATCTTCAAATACATGCGAAAAACATGATTTAGCTTCAAGTTCATTCGAAGCACAGGGTTTAGCTTAATATTCATGCGAAACAAATGGTTCAGCTTCAAATACTGGGCGATATAAGTAATATAGCTTCAAATGCTGGAAAAGCAAACGAGTGAGCTTCATACCCAAGCATAACACATGATTTAGCTTCAAATCAATGCGAAGTAGAAGGCATAGCTTCAAAACCAATGCGAAACAAATGATTTAGCTTCAAATACTTGTGATATACATGATTGAGCTTCAACTGCATGCGAAACAAACGTGTTAGCTTCAAATCCGTGCGAAACTCATGATTTAGCTTCAAATCAATGCGAAATAGAAGGCTGTTTTTCGAATCCATGCGAAACAAATGGTTTAGATTCAAATACTTGTGATATATTAGATTTAGCTTCAACAGGATGCGAAACAAACGAGTTAGCTTTAATTCCATGCGATAGAAACGAGTTAGCTTCAAATCCATGAGAAACACATGATTTAGCTTCAAATCATTGCGAAATAGAAGGCTGATTTTCGAATCCATGCGAAACAAATGGTTTAGCTTCAAATACTTGTGATATACATGATTTAGCTTCACATGCAGGCGAAACAAACGAGTTATCTTCAAATACATGCGAAAAACATGATTTAGCTTCAAGTTCATTCGAAGCACATGGTTTAGCTTAATATTCATACGAAACCAATAGTTCAGCTTCAAATACTGGGCGATATAAGTAATATAGCTTCAAATGCTGGAAAAACAAACGAGTGAGCTTCATACCCAAGCGTAACACATGATTTAGCTTCAAATCAATGCGAAGTAGAAGGCATAGCTTCAAAACCAATGCGAAACAAATGGTTTAGCTTCTAATACTTGTGATATACATGATTGAGCTTCAACTGCATGCGAAACAAACGTGTTAGCTTTAAATTCATGAGAAACACACGATTTGGCTTCAAATCAATGCGAAATAGAAGGCTGATTTTCGAATCCATGCGAAACAAATGGTTTAGCTTCAAAGACTTGTGATATACATGATTTAGCTTCACATGCAGGCGAAACAAACGAGTTATCTTCAAATACATACGAAAAACATGATTTAGCTTCAAGTTCATTCGAAGCACATGGTTTAGCTTAATATTCATACGAAACCAATAGTTCAGCTTCAAATACTGGGCGATATAAGTAATATAGCTTCAAATGCTGGAAAAACAAACGAGTGAGCTTCATACCCAAGCGTAACACATGATTTAGCTTCAAATCAATGCGAAGTAGAAGGCTTAGATTCAAAACCAATGCGAAACAAACGAGTTAGCTTCAAATCGATGCGAAACTCATGATTTAGCTTCAAATCAATGCGAAATAGAAGGCTGTTTTTCGAACCCATGCGAAACAAATGGTTTAGCTTCAAATGCTTGTGATATACATTATTATGCTACAACTGCATGCGAAACGATTGAGTAAGCTTCAAACCCATGCGAAACAAAAGAGTTAGATTCAAATCCATGCGAAACTCTCGATTTAGCTTCAAATCAATGCGAAATAGAAGTCTGATTTACGAATACATGCGGAACAAATGGTTTAGCTTCATATACTTGTGATATACTAGATTTAGCTTCAACAGCATGCGAAACTAACGAGTTAACTTCAAATCCAAGCGAAACGCTTGATTTAGCTTCAGATCAATGCGAAGTAGAAGGCTGATCTTCGAATCAATGCGAAACAAATGGTTTAGCATCAAATACTTGTGATATACATGATTTTGATTCAACTGCAAGCGAAACAAATGAGTTAGCTTCAAATCCATGCGAAACAAACGAGTTAGCTTCAAATCGATGCGAAACTCATGATTTAGCTTCAAATCAATGCGAAGTAGAAGTCTGATTTTCGAATACATGCGGAACAAATGGTTTAGCTTCATATACTTGTGATATACTAGATATAGCTTCAACAGCATGCGAAACATACGAGTTAGCTTTAATTCCATGCGATAGAAACGTGTTAGCTTCAAATCCATGAGAAACACATGATTTAGCTTCAAATCATTGCGAAGAAGAAGGCTTATTTTCGAAGCCATGCGAAACAAATGGTTTATCTTCAACTACTTGTGATATACACGATTTAGCTTCAACTGTATGAGAAACAAACGAGTTAACTTCAAATCCAAGCGAAACACATGATTTAGTTTCAAATCAATGCGAAGTAGAAGGCTTAGCTTCAAATCCCATCGAAACACATTATTTAGCTTCAAATAAATGCGAAGTAGAAGGCTTGGTTTCAAATCCATTCGAATCAAATGGTATAGCTTCAAATACTTGTGATATACATGATTTAGCTTCAGCTGCATGCGAAACAAACGATTTTGCTTCACACCCAAAGGAAACACATGATTTAACATCAAATGAATGCGAACTAGAAGGCGTAGCTTCAAATCAATGCGAAACAAATGGTTTAGCATCAAATACTTGTGATATACATGATTTAGCTTTAAATGAATGCGAAACCAACGAGCTAGATTCAAATCCATGCGATTCACATGATTTAGCTTCGAATCAATGCGCACTAGAAGGCTTGGCTTCAAATACATGAGAATCAAATGATTTATCTTCAGATAATTGCGATATAAGTGATATAGTTTCAAATGCAGGCGAAACAGACGAGTTGGCCTCAAATCCATGCGAAACACATGATTTAGCTTCAAATTCATGCGAAACACATTTTTTAGCTTCAACTACTTGTGATACACATGATTTAGCTTCAACTGCAGGCGAAACAAACAAGTTAGCTTCAAGTCCATGCTAAACACATGATTTAGCTTTAAATCAATGCGAAGTAGAAGGCTTAGCTTCAAATCATTCCGAAACAAATGGTTTAGCTTCAAATACTTGTGATATACATGATTAAACTACAAATGCAGACGAAACAAAAGAGTTAGCTTCAAATCGATGCGAAACACATGATTTAGCTTCAAATACTTGTGATATACATGATTTTGCTTCAACTGCATGCGAAACTAACGAGTTAACTTCAAATCCAAGCGAAACGCTTGATTTAGCTTCAGATCAATGCGAAGTAGAAGGCTGATCTTCGAATCAATGCGAAACAAATGGTTTAGCTTCAAATACTTGTGATATACATGATTTTGATTCAACTGCAAGCGAAACAAATTAGTTAGCTTCAAATCCATGCGAAACAAACGAGTTAGCTTCAAATCCATGCGAAACAAACGAGTTAGCTTCAAATCTATGCGAAACTCATGATTTAGCTTCAAATCAATGCGAAATAGAAGGCTGTTTTTCGAATCCAGGCGAAACAAATGGTTTAGATTCAAATACTTGTGATATACATGATTATGATTCAACTGCATGCGAAACAAATGAGTAAGCTTCAAATCCATGCGAAACAAACGAGTTAGATTCAAATCCATGCGAAACTCACGATTTAGCTTCAAATCAATGCGAAATAGAAGTCTGATATTCGAATCCATGCGAAACAAATGGTTTAGCTTCATATACTTGTGATATACTAGATTTAGCTTCAACAGCATGCGAAACAAACGAGTTAGCTTTAATTCCATGCGATAGAAACGAGTTAGCTTCAAATCCATGAGAAACACATGATTTAGCTTCAAATCATTGCGAAATAGAAGGCTGATTTTCGAATCCATGCGAAACAAATGGTTTAGCTTCAAATACTTGTGATATACATGATTTAGCTTCACATGCAGGCGAAACAAACGAGTTATCTTCAAATCCATGCGAAACACATGATTTAGCATCAAATCAATGCGAAGTAGAAGGCTTATCTTCAAATCCATGCGAAACAAATGGTTTAGCTTCAAATAATTGTGATATACATGATTTAACTACAAATGCAGACGAAACAAAAGAGTTAGCTTCAAATCCATGCGAAACACATGATTTAGCTTCAAATACTTGTGATATACATGATTTAACTTCAAATGCAGGCGAAACAAACGAGTGAGCTTCAAATCCATGCGAAACACATGATTTATCTTCAAATCAATGCGAAGTAGAAGGCCTAGCTTCAAGTAAATGCGACAAAAATGAATTTACTTCAAATGCTTGCGATATAACTGATGTACCTTCAAATGCAGGCGAAACAAACAAGTTAGCTTCAAATCCATGCGAAACACATGATTTAGATTCAAATCAATGCGAAGTAGATGGCTTAGCTTCAAATACATGAGAAACAAATGATTTATCTTCAGATAATTGCGATATAAGTGATATAGATTCAAATGCCGGCGAAACAATCGAGTTAGCTACAAATTAATGCGAAGTAGAAGGCTTATCTTCAAATACCATGCGAAACAAATGGTTTAGCTTCAAATAATTGTGATATATATGATTTAACCTCAAATGCAGGCGAAACAAATGAGTTAGCTTCAAATCCATGCGAAACACATGATTTAGCTTCAAATGAATGCGAAATAGACGGCTTAGCTTCAAATACATGAGAAACAAATGATTTATCTTCAGATAATTGCGATATAAGTGATATAGATTCAAGTGCAGGCGAAACAATCGAGTTAGCTTCAAATTAATGCGAAGTAGAAGGCTTATCTTCAAATACCATGCGAAACAAATGAATTGGCTTCAAATAATTGTGATATATATGATTTAACCTCAAATGCAGGCGAAACAAATGAGTTAGCTTCAAATCCATGCGAAGTAGAAGGCTTAGCTTCAAGTAAATGCGACAAAAATGAATTAGCTTCAAATGCTTGCGATATAAATGATGTACCTTCTAATGCAGACGAAACAAACGAGTTAGCTTCAAATCCATGCGAAACATATGATATAGCATCAAATCAATGCGAAGTATAAGGGTTAGCTTCAGTAAATGCGACAAAAATGAATTTACTACAAATGCTTGCGATATAACTGATGTACCTTCAAATGCAGGCGAAACAAACAAGTTAGCTTCTAATTCAAGAGAAACACATGATTTAACTTCAAGTCAATGCGAAGTAGAAGATTTAGCTTCAAATTCAGGCGAAACACATGGTTTAGATTAATATTCATGCGAAACATATGGTTTAGCTTCAAATACTTGCGATATACATGATTTAGATTCAACTGCATGCCAAACAAACGAGTTATCTTGAAATCCATGCGGAAGACATGATTTAGCTTCACATCAATGCGAAGTAGAAGGCTTATCTTCAAATCCATGCAAAACGTATGATTTGGCTTCAAATACTTGTGAATATGAGTGATATAGTTTCAAATGCAGGCGATACAAACGAGTTAGCTTCAAATCCATGCGAAACACATGATTCAGCTTCAAATCAATGTGCAGTAGAAGGCTTAGCTTCAAATCCATGCGAATCAAATGGTTTAGCTTCAAATACCTACGAAATACATGATTTGGCTACAACTGTATGCCAATAAACGAGTTAGATTCAAATCCTAGCGAAACACATGATTTAGCTTCAAATTCAAGCGAAACTTGTTGTTTAGCTTAATATTCATGCAAAACACATGGCTTAGCTTAATATTCATGCGAAACAAATGGTTCAGCTTCAAATACTTGTGATATACATGATTTAGCTTCAACTGCATGCGAAACAAACGAATTAGATTCAAATGAAAGCGAAACACATGATTTAGATTCAAATCAATGCCAAGTAGAAGGTTTTGCATCAAATCCATGCGAAACAAATGGTTTAGCTTCAAATCAATGCGAAGTAAAAGGCTTATCTTTAAATCCATGCAAAACAAATGGTTTAGATTCAAATACTTGTGATATACATGATTTAGCTTCAAGGGCATGCCAAAAAACGAGTGAGGTTCAAATCCATGCGAAACACATGATTTAGCTTGAAATCAATGCGAAGTAGAAGGCTTAGCTTCAAATACATGAGAAACAAATGATTTATCTTCAGATAATTTCGATATATGTGATATAGCTTCAAATGTACGCGAAACAATCGAGTTAGATTCAAATCCAAGCGAAATACATGATTTAGTTTCAAATCAATGCGTAGTGGTAGGCTTAGCTTCACATACGTGAGAAACAAATGTTTTAGCTTCAAATACTTGTAGTATACATGATTTAGCTTCAGCTGCATGCGAAACAAACGAGTTATCTTGAAATCCATGCGAAGCACATGATTTAGCTTCAAATCAATGCGAAGTTGAATGCTTCGCTTCGAATCCATGCGAAACGAATGGTTTAGCTTCAAATACTTGTGATAAACATGATTTACCTTCAACTGCATGCGATACAAACGAGTTAGCTTGAAATCCAAGCGAAACACATGATTTATTTTGAAAACAATGGGAAGTGGAAGGCTTAGCTCCAACTCCATGCGAAACGAATGATTTAGCTTCAAATGCTTGCGATATACATGATTTTGATTCAACTGCAAGCGAAACAAACGAGTTAGCTTCAAATCCATGCGAAACAAAGGAGTTAGCTTCAAATCCATTCGAAACTCATGATTTAGCTTCAAATCAATGCGAAATAGAAGTCTTATTTTCGAATCCATGCGAAACAAATGGTTTAGCTTCATATACTTGTGATATACTAGATTTAGCTGCAACAGCATCCGAAACAAACGAGTTAGCTTTAACTCCATGCGATAGGAACGAGTTAGCTTCAAATCCATGAGAAACACATGATTTAGCTTCAAATCATTGCGAAATAGAAGGCTGATTTTCGAATCCATGCGAAACAAATGGTTTAGCTTCAAATACTTGTGATATACATGATTTAGCTTCACATGCAGGCGATACAAACGAGTTAGCTTCAAATACATGCGAAAAACATGATTTAGCTTCAAGTTCATTCGAAGCACATGGTTTAGCTTAATATTCATGCGAAACAAATGGTTCACCTTCAAATACTTGCGATATAAGTAATATAGCTTCAATTGCTGGAAAAACAAAACGAGTGAGCTTCGTATCCAAGCGTAACACATGATTTAGCTTCAAATTAATGCGAAGTAGAAGGCTTAGCTTCAAAACCAATGCGAAACAAATGGTTTAGCTTCAAATACTTGTTATATACATGATTTAGCTTCAACTGCATGCGAAACTAACGAGTTAACCTCAAATCCAAGCGAAACACTTGATTTTGCTTCAGATCAATGCGAAGTAGAAGGCTGATCTTCGAATCCATGCGAAACAAATGGTTTAGCTTCAAATACTTGTGATATACATGATTTAGCTTCATATGCAGGCGAAACGAACGAGTTAGCTTCAAATACATGCGAAAAACATGATTTAGCTTCAAGTTCATTCGAAGCACATGGTTTAGCTTAATATTCATGCGAAACAAATGGTTCAGCTTCAAATACTTGCGTATAAGTAATATAGCTTCAAATGCTGGAAAAACAAACGAGTGAGCTTCGTATCCAAGCGTAACACATGATTTAGCTTCAAATTAATGCGAAGTAGAAGGCTTAGCTTCAAAACCAATGCGAAACAAATGGTTTAGCTTCAAATACTTGTGATATACATGATTGAGCTTCATCTGCATGCGAAACAAACGTGTTAGCTTTAAATCCATGAGAAACACATGATTTGGCTTCAAATCAATGCGAAATAGACGGCTGATTTTCGAATCCATGCAAAACAAATGGATTATCTTCAAATACTTGTGATATACATGATTTAGCTTCAACTGCATGCGAAACAAACGTGTTAGCTTTAAATCCATGCGAAACACATGATTTAGCTTCAAATTAATGCGAAGTAGAAGGCTTAGCTTCAAAACCAATGCAAAACAAATGGTTTAGCTTCAGATACTTGTGATATACATGATTGAGCTTCAACTGCATGCGAAACAAACGGCTCAGCTTTAAATCCTATCCGAAACACACGATTTAGCTTCAAATCAATGCGAAATAGAAGGCTGATTTTCGAATCCATGCAAAACAAATGGATTATCTTCAAATACTTGTGATATACATGATTTAGCTTCAACTGCATGCCAAACAAACGTGTTAGCTTTAAATCCATGCGAAACACATTATTTAGCTCCAAATCAATGCGAAGTAGAAGGCTGATCTTCGAATCCATGCGAAACAAATGGTTTAGCTTCAAATACTTGTGATATAAATGATTTTGATTCAACTGCAAGGGAAACAATTGAGTTAGCTTCAAATCCATGCGAAACAAACGAGTTAGCTTCAAATCCATGCGAAACTCACGATTTAGCTTCAAATCAATGCGAAATAGAAGGCTTAGCTCCAAATCCATGAGAATCAAATGGTTTAGCTTCATATACTTGTGATATAAATGATTTAGCTTCAACTGCATGCGAAACAAACGAGTTAGCTTGAAATCCAAGCGAAACACATGATTTATCTTCAAATCAATGCGAAGTGGAAGGCTTAGCTTCAACTCCATGCGAAACGAATGAAATAGCTTCAAATACTTGCGAGCATAAGTGATATAGCTTCAACCGCATGCGAAACAAACGAGTTAGTTTCAAATCCAAGCGAAACCCATGATTTAGCTCCAAATCAATGCGAAGTAGAAGGCTTAGCATCAAATCCATGCGACACAAATGATATAGCTTCAAATACTTGCGATATAAGTGATATATCTTCAAATGCTGGAAAAACAAACGAGTAAGCTTCATATCCAAACGAAACACTTGATTTAGCCTCAAATCAATGCGAAGTAGAAGGCTTAGCTTCGAATCCATGCGAAACAAATGGTTTAGCTTCAAATACTTGTGATATACATGATTGAGCTTCAACAGCATGCGAAAGAAACGAGTTAGCTTCAAATCCAAGCGAAACACATGATTTAGCTTCAAATCAATGCGAAGTGGAAGGCTTATCTTCAAATCCATGGGAATCAAATGGATTAGCTTCAAATACTTGTGATATACATGATTTAGCTTCACATGCAGGCGAAACAAACGTTTTAGCTTCAAATACATGCGAAACACATGATTTAGCTTCAAATTCATTCGAAGCACATGGTTTAGCTTAATATTCAATGAAACAAATGGTTCAGCTTCAACTACTTGCGATATAAGTAATATAGCTTCAAATGCTGGAAAAACAAACGAGTGAAATCAATGCGAAGTAGATGGCTTAGCTTCAAAACCAATGCGAAACAAATGGTTTAGCTTCAAATACTTGTGGTAAACATGATTTAGCTTCAACTGCATGCGAAACAAACGAGTTAGCTTGAAATCCAAGCGAAACACATGATTTATCTTGAAAACAATGGGAAGTGGAAGGCTTAGCTCCAACTCCATGCGAAACGAATGATTTAGCTTCAAATACTTGAGAGCATAAGTGATATAGCTTCAACTGCATGCGAAACAAACGAGTTTTCTTCAAATCCAAACGAAACACTTCATTTAGCTTCAAATCAATGCGAAATAGAAAGCTGATTTTCTGACCCATGCGAAACGAATGATTTAGCTTCAAACACTTGTGATATACATGATTTAGCTTCAACTGCATGCGAAACTAACGAGTTAACTTCAAATCCTATCAGAAACACACGATTTAGCTTCAAATCAATGCGAAATAGAGGGCTGATTTTCGAATCCATGCAAAACAAATGGATTATCTTCAAATAGTTGTGATATACATGATTTAGCTTCAACTGCATGCCAAACAAACGTGTTAGCTTTAAATCCATGCGAAACACATTATTTAGCTCCAAATCAATGCGAAGTAGAAGGCTGATCTTCGAATCCATGCGAAACAAATGGTTTAGCTTCAAATACTTGTGATATACATGATTTTGATTCAACTGCAAGGCAAACAAATGAGTTAGTTTCAAATCCATGTGAAACAAACGAGTTAGCTTCAAATCCATGCGAAACTCACGATTTAGATTCAAATCAATGCGAAATAGAAGGCTTAGCTCCAAATCCATGAGAATCAAATGGTTTAGCTTCATATACTTGTGATATAAATGATTTAGCTTCAACTGCATGCGAAACAAACGAGTTAGCTTCAAATCCAAGCGAAACACTTGATTTAGGTTCAAATCAATGCGAAGTAGAAGACTGATCTTCGAATCCATGCGAAACAAATGGTTTAGCTTCAAATACTTGTGATGTACATGATTGAGCTTCAACAGCATGCGAAATAAACGAGTTAGCTTCAAATCCAAGCGAAACACATGACTTAGCTTCAAATCAATGCGATGTGGAAGGCTTATCTTCAAATCCATGGGAATCAAATGGATTAGTTTCAAATACTTCTGATATACATGATTTATCTTCAACTGCATGCGAAACAAACGAGTTAGCTTCAAATCCCAGAGAAACACATGATTTAGCTTCAAATCAATGCGAAGTGGAAGGCTTAGCTTCAATTCCACGCGAAACAGATGGTTTAGCTTCAAATTCTTGTTTTATGCATGATTTAGCTTCAACTGCATGCGATACAAACGAGTTAGCTTCAAATCCATGCGAAACACATTATTTAGCTTCAAATCAATGCGAAGTGAAAGGCTTAGCTCCAAATCCATGCGAATCAAATGGTTTAGCTTCAAATACTTGTGATATACATGATTTACCTTCAACTGCACGAGGAACAAACGAGTTAGCTTCAAATCCAAGAGAAACAAACGATTTAGCTTCAAATCCATGCGAAACTCATGATTTAGCTTCAAATCAATGCGAAATAGAACGCTGATTTTCGAATCCATGCGAAACAAATGGTTTAGCTTCTAATACTTGTGATATACATCATTTAGCTTCAACTGCATGCGAAACAAACGTGTTAGCTTTAAATCCATGCGAAACACATGATTTAGCTAGAAATAAATGCGAAGTAGAAGGCTTAGCTCCAAATCCATGAGAATCAAATGGTTTAGCTTCAAATACTTGTGATATACATGATTTAGCTTCAACTGCATGCGAAACTAACGAGTTAACTTCAAATCCTATCAGAAACACACGATTTAGCTTCAAATCAATGCGAAATAGAAGGCTGATTTTCGAATCCATGCAAAACAAATGGATTATCTTCAAATACTTGTGATATACATGATTTAGCTTCAACTGCATGCCAAACAAACGTGTTAGCTTTAAATCCATGCGAAACACATTATTTAGCTCCAAATCAATGCGAAGTAGAAGGCTGATCTTCGAATCCATGCGAAACAAATGGTTTAGCTTCAAATACTTGTGATATACATGATTTTGATTCAACTGCAAGGTAAACAAATGAGTTAGTTTCAAATCCATGCGAAACAGACGAGTTAGATTCAAATCCATGCGAAACTCACGATTTAGATTCAAATCAATGCGAAATAGAAGGCTTAGCTCCAAATCCATGAGAATCAAATGGTTTAGCTTCATATACTTGTGATATAAATGATTTAGCTTCAACTGCATGCGAAACAAACGAGTTAGCTTCAAATCCAAGCGAAACACATGATTTATCTTCAAATCAATGCGAAGTGGAAGGCTTAGCTTCAACTCCATGCGAAACGAATGAAATAGCTTCAAATACTTGCGAGCATAAGTGATATAGCTTCAACCGCATGCGAAACAAACGAGTTAGTTTCAAATCCAAGCGAAACCCATGATTTAGCTCCAAATCAATGCGAAGTAGAAGGCTTAGCATCAAATCCATGCGACACAAATGATATAGCTTCAAATACTTGCGATATAAGTGATATAGCTTCAAATGCTGGAAAAACAAACGAGTAAGCTTCATATCCAAACGAAACACTTGATTTAGCCTCAAATCAATGCGAAGTAGAAGGCTTAGCTTCGAATCCATGCGAAACAAATGGTTTAGCTTCAAATACTTGTGATATACATGATTGAGCTTCAACAGCATGCGAAAGAAACGTGTTAGCTTTAAATCCATGCGAAACACATGATTTAGCTTCAAATTAATGCGAAGTAGAAGGCTTAGCTTCAAAACCAATGCAAAACAAATGGTTTAGCTTCAAATACTTGTGATATACATGACTGAGCTTCAACTGCATGCGAAACAAACGTGTTAGATTTAAATCCTATCAGAAACACACGATTTAGCTTCAAATCAATGCGAAATTGAAGGCTGATTTTCGAATCCATGCGAAACAAATGATTTAGCTTCAAATACTTGCGATATAAGTGATATAGCTTCAAATGCTGGAAAAACAAACGAGTGAGCTTCATATCCAAGCGAAACACTTGATTTAGCTTCAAATCAATGCGAAGTAGAAGACTAATCTTCGAATCCATGCAAAACAAATGGTTTAGCTTCAAATACTTGTGATATACATGATTGAGCTTCAACAGCATGCGAAATAAACGAGTTAGCTTCAAATCCAAGCGAAACACATGATTTAGCTTCAAATCAATGCGAAGTGGAAGGCTTATCTTCAAATCCATGGGAATCAAATGGATTAGATTCAAATACTTGTGATATACATGATTTAGCTTCACATGCAGGCGAAACAAACGAGTTAGATCAAATACATGCGAAACACATGATTTAGCTACAAATTCATTCGAAGCACATGGTTTAGCTTAATATTCATGCGAAACAAATGGTTCAGCTTCAACCACTTGCGATATAAGTAATATAGCTTCAAATGCTGGAAAAACAAACGAGTGAAATCAATGCGAAGTAGAAGGCTTAGCTTCAAAACCAATGCGAAACAAATGGTTTAGCTTCAAATACTTGTGATAAACATGATTGAGCTTCAACTGCATGCGAAACAAACGTGTTAGCTTTAAATCCATGAGAAACACATGATTTAGCTTCAAATCAATGCGAAATAGAAGACTGATTTTCGAAACCATGCAAAACAAATGGATTATCTTCAAATACTTGTGATATACATGATTTAGCTTCAACTGCATGCGAAACAAACGAGTTAGCATCAAATCCAAACGAAACACTTGATATAGCTTCAAATCAATTCGAAGTAGAAGGCTTAGCATCAAAACCAATGCGAAACAAATGGTTTAGCTTCAGATACTTGTGATATACATGATTGAGCTTCAACTGCATGCGAAACAAACGGCTCAGCTTTAAATCCTATCCGAAACACACGATTTAGCTTCAAATCAATGCGAAATAGAAGGCTGATTTTCGAATCCATGCAAAACAAATGGATTATCTTCAAATACTTGTGATATACATGATTTAGCTTCAACTGCATGCCAAACAAACGTGTTAGCTTTAAATCCATGCGAAACACATTATTTAGCTCCAAATCAATGCGAAGTAGAAGGCTGATCTTCGAATCCATGCGAAACAAATGGTTTAGCTTCAAATACTTGTGATATAAATGATTTTGATTCAACTGCAAGGGAAACAATTGAGTTAGCTTCAAATCCATGCGAAACAAACGAGTTAGCTTCAAATCCATGCGAAACTCACGATTTAGCTTCAAATCAATGCGAAATAGAAGGCTTAGCTCCAAATCCATGAGAATCAAATGGTTTAGCTTCATATACTTGTGATATAAATGATTTAGCTTCAACTGCATGCGAAACAAACGAGTTAGCTTGAAATCCAAGCGAAACACATGATTTATCTTCAAATCAATGCGAAGTGGAAGGCTTAGCTTCAACTCCATGCGAAACGAATGAAATAGCTTCAAATACTTGCGAGCATAAGTGATATAGCTTCAACCGCATGCGAAACAAACGAGTTAGTTTCAAATCCAAGCGAAACCCATGATTTAGCTCCAAATCAATGCGAAGTAGAAGGCTTAGCATCAAATCCATGCGACACAAATGATATAGCTTCAAATACTTGCGATATAAGTGATATATCTTCAAATGCTGGAAAAACAAACGAGTAAGCTTCATATCCAAACGAAACACTTGATTTAGCCTCAAATCAATGCGAAGTAGAAGGCTTAGCTTCGAATCCATGCGAAACAAATGGTTTAGCTTCAAATACTTGTGATATACATGATTGAGCTTCAACAGCATGCGAAAGAAACGAGTTAGCTTCAAATCCAAGCGAAACACATGATTTAGCTTCAAATCAATGCGAAGTGGAAGGCTTATCTTCAAATCCATGGGAATCAAATGGATTAGCTTCAAATACTTGTGATATACATGATTTAGCTTCACATGCAGGCGAAACAATCGTTTTAGCTTCAAATACATGCGAAACACATGATTTAGCTTCAAATTCATTCGAAGCACATGGTTTAGCTTAATATTCAATGAAACAAATGGTTCAGCTTCAACTACTTGCGATATAAGTAATATAGCTTCAAATGCTGGAAAAACAAACGAGTGAAATCAATGCGAAGTAGATGGCTTAGCTTCAAAACCAATGCGAAACAAATGGTTTAGCTTCAAATACTTGTGGTAAACATGATTTAGCTTCAACTGCATGCGAAACAAACGAGTTAGCTTGAAATCCAAGCGAAACACATGATTTATCTTGAAAACAATGGGAAGTGGAAGGCTTAGCTCCAACTCCATGCGAAACGAATGATTTAGCTTCAAATACTTGAGAGCATAAGTGATATAGCTTCAACTGCATGCGAAACAAACGAGTTTTCTTCAAATCCAAACGAAACACTTCATTTAGCTTCAAATCAATGCGAAATAGAAAGCTGATTTTCTGACCCATGCGAAACGAATGATTTAGCTTCAAACACTTGTGATATACATGATTTAGCTTCAACTGCATGCGAAACTAACGAGTTAACTTCAAATCCTATCAGAAACACACGATTTAGCTTCAAATCAATGCGAAATAGAGGGCTGATTTTCGAATCCATGCAAAACAAATGGATTATCTTCAAATACTTGTGATATACATGATTTAGCTTCAACTGCATGCCAAACAAACGTGTTAGCTTTAAATCCATGCGAAACACATTATTTAGCTCCAAATCAATGCGAAGTAGAAGGCTGATCTTCGAATCCATGCGAAACAAATGGTTTAGCTTCAAATACTTGTGATATACATGATTTTGATTCAACTGCAAGGCAAACAAATGAGTTAGTTTCAAATCCATGTGAAACAAACGAGTTAGCTTCAAATCCATGCGAAACTCACGATTTAGATTCAAATCAATGCGAAATAGAAGGCTTAGCTCCAAATCCATGAGAATGAAATGGTTTAGCTTCATATACTTGTGATATAAATGATTTAGCTTCAACTGCATGCGAAACAAACGAGTTAGCTTCAAATCCAAGCGAAACACTTGATTTAGGTTCAAATCAATGCGAAGTAGAAGACTGATCTTCGAATCCATGCGAAACAAATGGTTTAGCTTCAAATACTTGTGATGTACATGATTGAGCTTCAACAGCATGCGAAATAAACGAGTTAGCTTCAAATCCAAGCGAAACACATGACTTAGCTTCAAATCAATGCGAAGTGGAAGGCTTATCTTCAAATCCATGGGAATCAAATGGATTAGTTTCAAATACTTCTGATATACATGATTTATCTTCAACTGCATGCGAAACAAACGAGTTAGCTTCAAATCCCAGAGAAACACATGATTTAGCTTCAAATCAATGCGAAGTGGAATGCTTAGCTTCAATTCCACGCGAAACAGATGGTTTAGCTTCAAATTCTTGTTTTATGCATGATTTAGCTTCAACTGCATGCGATACAAACGAGTTAGCTTCAAATCCATGCGAAACACATTATTTAGCTTCAAATCAATGCGAAGTGAAAGGCTTAGCTCCAAATCCATGCGAATCAAATGGTTTAGCTTCAAATACTTGTGATATACATGATTTACCTTCAACTGCACGAGGAACAAACGAGTTAGCTTCAAATCCAAGAGAAACAAACGATTTAGCTTCAAATCCATGCGAAACACATGATTTAGCTAGAAATAAATGCGAAGTAGAAGGCTTAGCTCCAAATCCATGAGAATCAAATGGTTTAGCTTCAAATACTTGTGATATACATGATTTAGCTTCAACTGCATGCGAAACTAACGAGTTAACTTCAAATCCTATCAGAAACACACGATTTAGCTTCAAATCAATGCGAAATAGAAGGCTGATTTTCGAATCCATGCAAAACAAATGGATTATCTTCAAATACTTGTGATATACATGATTTAGCTTCAACTGCATGCCAAACAAACGTGTTAGCTTTAAATCCATGCGAAACACATTATTTAGCTCCAAATCAATGCGAAGTAGAAGGCTGATCTTCGAATCCATGCGAAACAAATGGTTTAGCTTCAAATACTTGTGATATACATGATTTTGATTCAACTGCAAGGTAAACAAATGAGTTAGTTTCAAATCCATGCGAAACAAACGAGTTAGCTTCAAATCCATGCGAAACTCACGATTTAGATTCAAATCAATGCGAAATAGAAGGCTTAGCTCCAAATCCATGAGAATCAAATGGTTTAGCTTCATATACTTGTGATATAAATGATTTAGCTTCAACTGCATGCGAAACAAACGAGTTAGCTTCAAATCCAAGCGAAACACTTGATTTAGGTTCAAATCAATGCGAAGTAGAAGACTGATCTTCGAATCCATGCGAAACAAATGGTTTAGCTTCAAATACTTGTGATGTACATGATTGAGCTTCAACAGCATGCGAAATAAACGAGTTAGCTTCAAATCCAAGCGAAACACATGACTTAGCTTCAAATCAATGCGAAGTGGAAGGCTCATCTTCAAATCCATGGGAATCAAATGGATTAGTTTCAAATACTTCTGATATACATGATTTATCTTCAACTGCATGCGAAACAAACGAGTTAGCTTCAAATCCCAGAGAAACACATGATTTAGCTTCAAATCAATGCGAAGTGGAAGGCTTAGCTTCAATTCCACGCGAAACAGATGGTTTAGCTTCAAATTCTTGTTTTATGCATGATTTAGCTTCAACTGCATGCGATACAAACGAGTTAGCTTCAAATCCATGCGAAACACATTATTTAGCTTCAAATCAATGCGAAGTGAAAGGCTTAGCTCCAAATCCATGCGAATCAAATGGTTTAGCTTCAAATACTTGTGATATACATGATTTACCTTCAACTGCACGAGGAACAAACGAGTTAGCTTCAAATCCAAGAGAAACAAACGATTTAGCTTCAAATCCATGCGAAACTCATGATTTAGCTTCAAATCAATGCGAAATAGAACGCTGATTTTCGAATCCATGCGAAACAAATGGTTTAGCTTCTAATACTTGTGATATACATCATTTAGCTTCAACTGCATGCGAAACAAACGTGTTAGCTTTAAATCCATGCGAAACACATGATTTAGCTAGAAATAAATGCGAAGTAGAAGGCTTAGCTCCAAATCCATGAGAATCAAATGGTTTAGCTTCAAATACTTGTGATATACATGATTTAGCTTCAACTGCATGCGAAACTAACGAGTTAACTTCAAATCCTATCAGAAACACACGATTTAGCTTCAAATCAATGCGAAATAGAAGGCTGATTTTCGAATCCATGCAAAACAAATGGATTATCTTCAAATACTTGTGATATACATGATTTAGCTTCAACTGCATGCCAAACAAACGTGTTAGCTTTAAATCCATGCGAAACACATTATTTAGCTCCAAATCAATGCGAAGTAGAAGGCTGATCTTCGAATCCATGCGAAACAAATGGTTTAGCTTCAAATACTTGTGATATACATGATTTTGATTCAACTGCAAGGTAAACAAATGAGTTAGTTTCAAATCCATGCGAAACAAACGAGTTAGCTTCAAATCCATGCGAAACTCACGATTTAGATTCAAATCAATGCGAAATAGAAGGCTTAGCTCCAAATCCATGAGAATCAAATGGTTTAGCTTCATATACTTGTGATATAAATGATTTAGCTTCAACTGCATGCGAAACAAACGAGTTAGCTTCAAATCCAAGCGAAACACTTGATTCAGGTTCAAATCAATGCGAAGTAGAAGACTGATCTTCGAATGCATGCGAAACAAATGGTTTAGCTTCAAATACTTGTGATGTACATGATTGAGCTTCAACAGCATGCGAAATAAACGAGTTAGCTTCAAATCCAAGCGAAACACATGACTTAGCTTCAAATCAATGCGAAGTGGAAGGCTTATCTTCAAATGCATAGGAATCAAATGGATTAGCTTCAAATACTTCTGATATACATGATTTATCTTCAACTGCATGCGAAACAAACGAGTTAGCTTCAAATCCATGCGAAACACATTATTTAGCTTCAAATCAATGCGAAGTGAAAGGCTTAGCTCCAAATCCATGCGGATCAAATGGTTTAGCTTCAAATACTTGTGATATACATGATTTACCTTCAACTGCACGAGGAACAAACGAGTTAGCTTCAAATCCAAGAGAAACAAACGATTTAGCTTCAAATCCATGCGAAACTCATGATTTAGCTTCAAATCAATGCGAAATAGAACGCTGATTTTCGAATCCATGCGAAACAAATGGTTTAGCTTCTAATACTTGTGATATACATCATTTAGCTTCAACTGCATGCGAAACAAACGTGTTAGCTTTAAATCCTTGCGAAACACATGATTTAGCTAGAAATAAATGCGAAGTAGAAGGCTTAGCTCCAAATCCATGAGAATCAAATGGTTTAGCTTCAAATACTTGTGATATACATGATTTAGCTTCAACTGCATGCGAAACTAACGAGTTAACTTCAAATCAATGAGAAACACATGATTTAGCTTCAAATCAATGCGAAATAGAAGGCTGATTTTCGAATCCATGCGACACAAATGACTTAGCTTCAAATGCTTGCGATATAAGTGATATAGCTTCAACTGAATGCGAAACCAACGAGTTATTTTGAAATCCAAGTGTAACACATGATTTATCTTCAAATCAATGCGAAGTAGAAGGCTTTACTTTAAATCCATGCGAAACAAATGGTTTAGCTTCAAATACTTGTGATATACATGATTTAGCTTCACATGCAGCCGAAACAAACGAGTTAGCTTCAAATACATGCGAAAAACATGATTTATATAGAAATCAATGCGAAGTGGAAGGCTGATCTTCGAATCCATGCGAAACAAATGGTTTAGCTTCAAATACTTGTGATATACATGATTTAGCTTTAACTATATGCGAAACAAACGTGTTAGCTTTAAATCCATGCGAAACCCATGATTTAGCTCCAAATCAATGCGAAGTAGAACGCTTAGCATCAAATCCATGCGACACAAATGATTTAGCTTCAAATACTTGCGATATAAGTGATATAGCTTCAAATGCTGGAAAAACAAACGAGTAAGCTTCATATCCAAACGAAACACTTGATTTAGCTTCAAATCAATGCGAAGTAGAAGGCTTAGCTTCGAATCCATGCGAAACAAATGGTTTAGCTTCAAATACTTGTGATATACATGATTGAGCTTCAACAGCATGCGAAAGAAACGAGTTAGCTTCGAATCCAAGCGAAACACATGATTTAGCTTCAAATCAATGCGAAGTGGAAGGCATATCTTCAAATCCATGGGAATCAAATGGATTAGCTTCAAATACTTGTGATATACATGATTTAGCTTCACATGCAGGCGAAACAAACGTTTTAGCTTCAAATACATGCGAAACACATGATTTAGCTTCAAATTCATTCGAAGCACATGGTTTAGCTTAATATTCAATGAAACAAATGGTTCAGCTTCAACTACTTGCGATATAAGTAATATAGCTTCAAATGCTGGAAAAACAAACGAGTGAAATCAATGCGAAGTAGATGGCTTAGCTTCAAAACCAATGCGAAACAAATGGTTTAGCTTCAAATACTTGTGATAAACATGATTTAGCTTCTACTGCATGCGAAACAAACGAGTTAGCTTGAAATCCAAGCAAAACACATGATTTATCTTGAAAACAATGGGAAGTGGAAGGCTTAGCTCCAACTCCATGCGAAACGAATGATTTAGCTTCAAATACTTGAGAGCATAAGTGATATAGCTTCAACTGCATGCGAAACAAACGAGTTTTCTTCAAATCCAAACGAAACACTTCATTTAGCTTCAAATCAATGCGAAATAGAAAGCTGATTTTCTGACCCATGCGAAACGAATGATTTAGCTTCAAACACTTGTGATATACATGATTTAGCTTCAACTGCATGCGAAACTAACGAGTTAACTTCAAATCCATGAGAAACACATGATTTAGCTTCAAATCAATGCGAAATAGAAGGCTGATTTTCGAATCCATGCGACACAAATGATTTAGCTTCAAATGCTTGCGATATACATGATTTTGATTCAACTGCAAGCGAAACAAACGAGTTAGCTTCAAATCCATGCGAAACAAACGAGTTAGCTTCAAATCCGTGCGAAACTCATGATTTAGCTTCAAATCAATGCGAATTAGAAGTCTTATTTTCGAATCCATGCGAAACAAATGGTTTAGCTTCATATACTTGTGATATACTAGATTTAGCTGCAACAGAATGCGAAACAAACGAGTTAGCTTTAATTCCATGCGATAGGAACGAGTTAGCTTCAAATCCATGAGAAACACATGATTTAGCTTCAAATCATTGCGAAATAGAAGGCTGATTTTCGAATCCATGCGAAACAAATGGTTTAGCTTCAAATACTTGTGATATACATGATTTAGCTTCAACTGCATGCGAAACTAACGAGTTAACCTCAAATCCAAGCGAAACACTTGATTTCGCTTCAGATCAATGCGAAGTAGAAGGCTGATCTTCGAATCCATGCGAAACAAATGGTTTAGCTTCAAATACTTGTGATATACATGATTGAGCTTCAACAGCATGCGAAATAAACGAGTTAGCTTCAAATCCAAGCGAAACACATGATTTAGCTTCAAATCAATGCGAAGTGGATGGCTTATCTTCAAATCCATGGGAATCAAATGGATTAGCTTCAAATACTTGTGATATACATGATTTAGCTTCACATGCAGGCGAAACAAACGTGTTAACTTCAAATACATGCGAAACACATGATTTAGCTTCAAATTCATTCGAAGCACATGGTTTAGCTTAATATTCATGCGAAACAAATGGTTCAGCTTCAACTACTTGCGATATAAGTAATATAGCTTAAAATGCTGGAGAAACAAACGAGTGAAATCAATGCGAAGTAGATGGCTTAGCTTTAAAACCAATGCGAAACAAATGGTTTAGCTTCAAATACTTGTGATAAACATGATTGAGCTTCAACTGCATGCGAAACAAACGTGTTAGCTTTAAATCCATGAGAAACACATGATTTAGCTTCAAATCAATGCGAATTAGAAGGCTTAGCTTCGAATCCATGCGAAACAAATGGTTTAGCTTCAAATACTTGTGATATACATGATTGAGCTTCAACAGCATGCGAAAGAAACGAGTTAGCTTCAAATCCAAGCGAAACACATGATTTAGCTTCAAATCAATGCGAAGTGGAAGGCTTATCTTCAAATCCATGGGAATCAAATGGATTAGCTTCAAATACTTGTGATATACATGATTTAGCTTCACATGCAGGCGAAACAAACGTTTTAGCTTCAAATACATGCGAAACACATGATTTAGCTTAAATTCATTCGAAGCACATGGTTTAGCTTAATATTCAATGAAACAAATGGTTCAGCTTCAACTACTTGCGATATAAGTAATATAGCTTCAAATGCTGGAAAAACAAACGAGTGAAATCAATGCGAAGTAGATGGCTTAGCTTCAAAACCAATGCGAAACAAATGGTTTAGCTTCAAATACTTGTGATAAACATGATTTAGCTTCAACTGCATGCGAAACAAACGAGTTAGCTTGAAATCCAAGCGAAACACATGATTTATCTTGAAAACAATGGGAAGTGGAAGGCTTAGCTCCAACTGCATGCGAAACGAATGATTTGGCTTCAAATACTTGAGAGCATAAGTGATATAGCTTCAACTGCATGCGAAACAAACGAGTTTTCTTCAAATCCAAACGAAACACATCATTTAGCTTCAAATCAATGCGAAATAGAAGGCAGATTTTCTGACCCATGCGAAACAAATGGTTTAGCTTCAAATACTTGTGATAAACATGATTTAGCTTCAACTGCATGCGAAACTAACGAGTTAACTTCAAATCCATGAGAAACACATGATTTAGCTTCAAATCAATGCGAAATAGAAGGCTGATTTTCGAATCCATGCGACACAAATGATTTAGCTTCAAATGCTTGCGATATACATGATTTTGATTCAACTGCAAGCGAAACAAACGTGTTAGCTTTAAATCCATGAGAAACACATGATTTAGCTTCAAATCAATGCGAAATAGAAGACTGATTTTCGAATCCATGCAAAACAAATGGATTATCTTCAAATACTTGTGATATACATGATTTAGCTTCAACTGCATGCGAAACAAACGAGTTAGCATCAAATCCAATCGAAACACTTGATTTAGCTTCAAATCAATGCGAAGTAGAAGCTTTAGCATCAAAACCAATGCGAAACAAATGGTTTAGCTTCAAATACTTGTGATATACATGATTTAGCTTCAACTATATGCGAAACAAACGTGTTAGCTTTAAATCCATGCGAAACCCATGATTTAGCTCCAAATCAATGCGAAGTAGAAGGCTTAGCATCAAATCCATGCGACACAAGTGATTTAGCTTCAAATACTTGCGATATAAGTGATATAGCTTCAAATGCTGCAAAAACAAACGAGTAAGCTTCATATCCAAGCGAAACACTTGATTTAGCTTCAAATCAATGCGAAGTAGAAGGCTTAGCTTCGAATCCATGCGAAACAAATGGTTTAGCTTCAAATACTTGTGATATACATGATTTAGCTTCAACTGCATGCGAAACAAACGAGTTAGCTTCAAATCCATGCGATTCACATGATTTAGCTTCGAATCAATGCGAAGTAGAAGGCTTAGTTTCAAATTCAAACGAAACACATGATTTAGCTTCAAATCAGTACGAAGTAGAAGGCTTATTTTCAAATCCATGCGAATCAAATGGTTTAGCTTAAAATACTTGTGATATACATAATTTGGCTTCAAATGCATGCGAAACAAACGAGTTAGCTTCAAATTCAAGCGATACAAATGACTTAGCTTCAAATCAATGCGAACTTGAAGGCATAGCTTTAAATCCATGCGAAACAAATTGTTTAGCTTCAAATACTTGTGATATACGTGATTTAGCTTCATCTGCATTCGAAACAAAAGAGTTAGCTTCAAATCCATGCTAAACACATCGTTTAGCTTCAAATTCATGCGAAACACATGGTTTAGCTTCATAGCTTCATATTCTTGCGAAACAGATTGGTTAGATTCAGATACTTGTGATAAACATGATTTAGCTTCAACTGCATGCGAAACAAACAAGTTAGCTTCAAATCCAAGAGAAACACATGACTTAACTTCCAATCAATGCGAAGTAGAAGGCTTAGCTTCAAATCCATGCGAATCAAACGGTTGAGCTTCAAATACTTGCAATATAAATGAAACAGCTTCAAATGAAGACGAAACAAACGAGTTAGTTTCAAATCCATGCGAAACATATGATTTAGCATCAAATCAATGCTAAGTTGAAGTCTTTGCCTCAAATCCATGCGAAGCGAATGGTTTAGCTTCAAATACCTGTGATATAAATGATTTATCTTCAACTGCATGCGAAACAAACGAGTTAGTTTCAAAACCAAGCGAAACACATCATTTAGCTGCAAATCAATGCGAAATAGATGGCTTAGTTTTAAACACATGAGAAGCAAATGATTTATCTTCAGATTATTGCGATATATGTGATGTAGCTGCAAATGCAGGCGAAACAATCGAGTTAGCTTCAAATCAATGCAAAGTAGAAAGCTTATCTTCAAATCAATGCGAAACAAATGGTTTAGATTCAAATACTTGTGATATGCATGATTTATCTTCAAATGCAGGCGAAACAAAAGAGTTATCTTCAAATCCATGCGAAACACATCATTTAGCTTCAAATTCATGCGAAACACATGGTTTAGCTTCATAGCTTCATATTCTTGCGAAACGAATGGTTTAGATTCAGATACTTGTGATAAACATGATTTAGCTTCAACTGTTTGCGAAACAAACAAGTTAGCTTCAAATCCAAGAGAAACACATGATTTAAATTCAAATCAATGTCAAGTAGAAGGCTTAGCTTCAAATCCATGCGAAACACATCATTTAGCTTCAAATTCATGCGAAACACATGGTTTAGCTTCATAGCTTCATATTCTTGCGAAACGAATGGTTTAGATTCAGATACTTTTGATAAACATGATTTAGCTTCAACTGCATGCGAAACAAACGAGTTAGCTTCAAATCCATGCGAAACATATGATTTAGCTTCAAATCAATGCGAAATAGACGGCTTAGCTTCAAATACTTGAGAAGCAAATGATTTATCTTCAGATAATTGCGATATAAGTGATATAGATTCAAATGCAGTCGAATCAATCGAGTTAGCTTCAAATTAATGCGAAGTAGGAGGCTTATCATCAAATCCATGCGAAAAAAATGATTTAGCTTCAAATACTTGTGATGTACATGATTTAACTTCAAATGCAGGCGAAACAAACGAGTTAGCTGCAAATCCATGCCATACACACGATTTAGATTTAAATCAATGCGAAGTAGAAGGCTTAGCTTCAAATCAACCCGAAACAAATGGTTTAGCTTCAAATACTTGTGATATACATGATTTAGCTTCAACTGCATGCGAAACAAGCGCTTTACCTTCAAATCCAAGCGAAACACATTATTTAGGTTCAAATCAATGCGAAGTGGAAGGCTTAGCTTCAAATACATGAGAAACAAATGGTTTAGCTTCAAATACTTGTGATATACATGATTTAGCTTCAACTGCATGCGAAACTAACGAGTTAACTTCAAATCAATGAGAAACACATGATTTAGCTTCAAATCAATGCGAAATAGAAGGCTGATTTTCGAATCCATGCGACACAAATGACTTAGCTTCAAATGCTTGCGATATAAGTGATATAGCTTCAACTGAATGCGAAACCAACGAGTTATTTTGAAATCCAAGTGTAACACATGATTTATCTTCAAATCAATGCGAAGTAGAAGGCTTTACTTTAAATCCATGCGAAACAAATGGTTTAGCTTCAAATACTTGTGATATACATGATTTAGCTTCACATGCAGCCGAAACAAACGAGTTAGCTTCAAATACATGCGAAAAACATGATTTATATAGAAATCAATGCGAAGTGGAAGGCTGATCTTCGAATCCATGCGAAACAAATGGTTTAGCTTCAAATACTTGTGATATACATGATTTAGCTTTAACTATATGCGAAACAAACGTGTTAGCTTTAAATCCATGCGAAACCCATGATTTAGCTCCAAATCAATGCGAAGTAGAACGCTTAGCATCAAATCCATGCGACACAAATGATTTAGCTTCAAATACTTGCGATATAAGTGATATAGCTTCAAATGCTGGAAAAACAAACGAGTAAGCTTCATATCCAAACGAAACACTTGATTTAGCTTCAAATCAATGCGAAGTAGAAGGCTTAGCTTCGAATCCATGCGAAACAAATGGTTTAGCTTCAAATACTTGTGATATACATGATTGAGCTTCAACAGCATGCGAAAGAAACGAGTTAGCTTCGAATCCAAGCGAAACACATGATTTAGCTTCAAATCAATGCGAAGTGGAAGGCATATCTTCAAATCCATGGGAATCAAATGGATTAGCTTCAAATACTTGTGATATACATGATTTAGCTTCACATGCAGGCGAAACAAACGTTTTAGCTTCAAATACATGCGAAACACATGATTTAGCTTCAAATTCATTCGAAGCACATGGTTTAGCTTAATATTCAATGAAACAAATGGTTCAGCTTCAACTACTTGCGATATAAGTAATATAGCTTCAAATGCTGGAAAAACAAACGAGTGAAATCAATGCGAAGTAGATGGCTTAGCTTCAAAACCAATGCGAAACAAATGGTTTAGCTTCAAATACTTGTGATAAACATGATTTAGCTTCTACTGCATGCGAAACAAACGAGTTAGCTTGAAATCCAAGCAAAACACATGATTTATCTTGAAAACAATGGGAAGTGGAAGGCTTAGCTCCAACTCCATGCGAAACGAATGATTTAGCTTCAAATACTTGAGAGCATAAGTGATATAGCTTCAACTGCATGCGAAACAAACGAGTTTTCTTCAAATCCAAACGAAACACTTCATTTAGCTTCAAATCAATGCGAAATAGAAAGCTGATTTTCTGACCCATGCGAAACGAATGATTTAGCTTCAAACACTTGTGATATACATGATTTAGCTTCAACTGCATGCGAAACTAACGAGTTAACTTCAAATCCATGAGAAACACATGATTTAGCTTCAAATCAATGCGAAATAGAAGGCTGATTTTCGAATCCATGCGACACAAATGATTTAGCTTCAAATGCTTGCGATATACATGATTTTGATTCAACTGCAAGCGAAACAAACGAGTTAGCTTCAAATCCATGCGAAACAAACGAGTTAGCTTCAAATCCGTGCGAAACTCATGATTTAGCTTCAAATCAATGCGAATTAGAAGTCTTATTTTCGAATCCATGCGAAACAAATGGTTTAGCTTCATATACTTGTGATATACTAGATTTAGCTGCAACAGAATGCGAAACAAACGAGTTAGCTTTAATTCCATGCGATAGGAACGAGTTAGCTTCAAATCCATGAGAAACACATGATTTAGCTTCAAATCATTGCGAAATAGAAGGCTGATTTTCGAATCCATGCGAAACAAATGGTTTAGCTTCAAATACTTGTGATATACATGATTTAGCTTCAACTGCATGCGAAACTAACGAGTTAACCTCAAATCCAAGCGAAACACTTGATTTCGCTTCAGATCAATGCGAAGTAGAAGGCTGATCTTCGAATCCATGCGAAACAAATGGTTTAGCTTCAAATACTTGTGATATACATGATTGAGCTTCAACAGCATGCGAAATAAACGAGTTAGCTTCAAATCCAAGCGAAACACATGATTTAGCTTCAAATCAATGCGAAGTGGATGGCTTATCTTCAAATCCATGGGAATCAAATGGATTAGCTTCAAATACTTGTGATATACATGATTTAGCTTCACATGCAGGCGAAACAAACGTGTTAACTTCAAATACATGCGAAACACATGATTTAGCTTCAAATTCATTCGAAGCACATGGTTTAGCTTAATATTCATGCGAAACAAATGGTTCAGCTTCAACTACTTGCGATATAAGTAATATAGCTTAAAATGCTGGAGAAACAAACGAGTGAAATCAATGCGAAGTAGATGGCTTAGCTTTAAAACCAATGCGAAACAAATGGTTTAGCTTCAAATACTTGTGATAAACATGATTGAGCTTCAACTGCATGCGAAACAAACGTGTTAGCTTTAAATCCATGAGAAACACATGATTTAGCTTCAAATCAATGCGAATTAGAAGGCTTAGCTTCGAATCCATGCGAAACAAATGGTTTAGCTTCAAATACTTGTGATATACATGATTGAGCTTCAACAGCATGCGAAAGAAACGAGTTAGCTTCAAATCCAAGCGAAACACATGATTTAGCTTCAAATCAATGCGAAGTGGAAGGCTTATCTTCAAATCCATGGGAATCAAATGGATTAGCTTCAAATACTTGTGATATACATGATTTAGCTTCACATGCAGGCGAAACAAACGTTTTAGCTTCAAATACATGCGAAACACATGATTTAGCTTAAATTCATTCGAAGCACATGGTTTAGCTTAATATTCAATGAAACAAATGGTTCAGCTTCAACTACTTGCGATATAAGTAATATAGCTTCAAATGCTGGAAAAACAAACGAGTGAAATCAATGCGAAGTAGATGGCTTAGCTTCAAAACCAATGCGAAACAAATGGTTTAGCTTCAAATACTTGTGATAAACATGATTTAGCTTCAACTGCATGCGAAACAAACGAGTTAGCTTGAAATCCAAGCGAAACACATGATTTATCTTGAAAACAATGGGAAGTGGAAGGCTTAGCTCCAACTGCATGCGAAACGAATGATTTGGCTTCAAATACTTGAGAGCATAAGTGATATAGCTTCAACTGCATGCGAAACAAACGAGTTTTCTTCAAATCCAAACGAAACACATCATTTAGCTTCAAATCAATGCGAAATAGAAGGCAGATTTTCTGACCCATGCGAAACAAATGGTTTAGCTTCAAATACTTGTGATAAACATGATTTAGCTTCAACTGCATGCGAAACTAACGAGTTAACTTCAAATCCATGAGAAACACATGATTTAGCTTCAAATCAATGCGAAATAGAAGGCTGATTTTCGAATCCATGCGACACAAATGATTTAGCTTCAAATGCTTGCGATATACATGATTTTGATTCAACTGCAAGCGAAACAAACGTGTTAGCTTTAAATCCATGAGAAACACATGATTTAGCTTCAAATCAATGCGAAGTGGAAGGCTTAGCTTCAAATACATGAGAAACAAATGATTTATCTTCAGATAATTGCGATATAAGTAATATAGCTTCAAATGCAGGCGAAACAATCGAGTTAAGTTCAAATCAATGCGAAGTAGTAGGCTTATCTTCAAATCCATGCGAAACAAATGGTTTAGCTTCAAATTCATGCGAAACACATGGTTTAGCTTAATATTCATGCGAAACAGATGGCTTATATTCAGATACTTGTGATAAACATGAATTAGCTTCAAACCCATGCGAAACAAACGAGTTAGCTTCAAATCCAAGCGAAACACATGATTTACATTCAAATCAATGCGAAATAGAAGGCTTAGCTTCAAACACATGAGAAGCAAATGATTTATCTTCAGATAATTGCGATATAAGTGATATATATTCAAATGCAGTCGAATCAATCGAGTTAGCTTCAAATTAATGCGAAGTAGGAGGCTTATCAACAAATCCATGCGAAAAAAAATGGTTTAGCTTCAAATACTTGTGATGTACATGATTAAACTTCAAATGCAGGCGAAACAAACGAATTAGCTTCAAATCAATGCGAAGTAGAAGGCTTAGTTTCTTATTCAAACGAAACACTTGATTTAGCTTCAAATCAGTACGAAGTAGAAGGCTTAATTTCAAATCCATGCGAATCAAATGGTTTAGCTTAAAATACTTGTGATATACATAATTTAGCTTCAAATGCATGCGAAACAAGCGCTTTACCTTCAAATCCAAGCGAAACACATTATTTAGGTTCAAATCAATGCGAAGTGGAAGGCTTAGCTTCAAATACATGAGAAACAAATGATTTACCTTCAGATAATTGCGATATAAGTAATATAGCTTCAAATGCAGGCGAAACAATCGAGTTAAGTTCAAATCAATGCGAAGTAGTAGGCTTATCTACAAATCCATGCGAAACAAATGGTTTAACTTCAAATACTTGTGCTATACATGACTTATCTTCAAATGCAGGCGAAACAAAAGAGTTAGCTTCAAAACCAAGCGAAACACATCATTTAGCTTCAAATTCATGCGAAACAAATGGTTTACCTTCAAATAGTTGTGCTATACATGATTTAGCCTCAACTGCATGCGAAACAATCGAGTTAGCTTCAAAACCAAGCGAAACACATGATTTAGCTGCAAATCAATGCGAAGTAGAAGGGTTACCTTCAAATCAATCCGAAACAAATGGTTTAGCTTCAAATACTTGTGATATACATGATTTAGATTCAACTGCATGCGAAACAAACAAGTTAGCTTCAAATCGATGCGATTCACATGATTTAGCTTCGAATCAATGCGAAGTAGAAGGCTTAGCTTCAAACACATGAGACACAAATGATTTATTTTCACATAATTGCGATATAAGTGATACAGCTTCAAATCCATGCGAAACACATGATTTAGTTTCAAATTCATGCGAATCACATGGATTAGCTTCATAGCTTCCTATTCTTGCGAAACAGATGGATTAGATTCAGATACTTGTGATGTACATGTTTTAGCATCAACTGCATGCGAAACAAACGTGTTAGCTGCAAAACCAAGCGAAACACATGATTTATCTTCAAATGAAGGCGAAGTTGAAGGCTTTGCTTCAAATCCATGCGAAGCGAATGGTTTAGCTTCAAATACTTGTGATTTACATGATTTAGCTTCAACTGCATGCGAAACAAACGAATTAGCTTCAAATCAATGCGAAGTAGAAGGCTTAGTTTCTTATTCAAACGAAACACATGATTTAGCTTCAAATCAGTACGAAGTAGAAGGCTTAATTTCAAATCCATGCGAATCAAATGGTTTAGCTTAAAATACTTGTGATATACATAATTTAGCTTCAAATGCATGCGAAACAAGCGCTTTACCTTCAAATCCCAGCGAAACACAATATTAAGGTTCAAATCAATGCGAAGTGGAAGGCTTAGCTTCAAATACATGAGAGACAATTGATTTATCTTCAGATAATTGCGATATAAGTAATATAGCTTCAAATGCAGGCGAAACAATCGAGTTAAGTTCAAATCAATGCGAAGTAGTAGGCTTATCTTCAAATCCATGCGAAACAAATGGTTTAGCTTCAAATACTTGTGCTATACATGACTTATCTTCAAATGCAGGCGAAACAAAAGAGTTAGCTTCAAAACCAAACGAAACACATCATTTAGCTTCAAATTCATGCGAAACACATGATTTATCTTCAAATGAAGGCGAAGTTGAAGGCTTTGCTTCAAATCCATGCGAAGCGAATGGTTTAGATTCAAATACTTGTGATTTACATGATTTAGCTTCAACTGCATGCGAAACAAACGAATTAGCTTCAAATCAATGCGAAGTAGAAGGCTTAGTTTCTTATTCAAACCAAACACATGATTTAGCTTCAAATCAGTACGAAGTAGAGGGCTTAATTTCAAATCCATGCGAAACAAATGCTTTAGCTTCAAATACTTTTGATCAACATGATTTAGCTTCAACTGCATGCGAAACAAACGAGTTAGCTTCAAATCCATGCGAAACATATGATTTAGCTTCAAATCAATGCGAAATAGACGGCTTAGCTTCAAATACATGAGAAGCAAACGGTTGAGCTTCAAGTACTTGTGATATACATGATTTATCTTCAAATGCAGGCGAAACAAACGAGTTAGCTTAAAATCCAAGCGAAACACATGATTTACCTTCAAATCAATGCGAAGTAGAAGACTTAGTTTCAAATCAATGCGAAGTAGAAAGCTTAGCTTCAATTGCAGGCGAAACAAACGAGTTAGCTTCAAATCCATGCGAAACACATGATTTAGCTTCAAATCGATGCGAAGTACAAGGCTTATCTTCAAATACATGAGACACAAACGATTTATCTTCAGATAATTGCGATATAAGTGATGTAGATTCATATGCAGGCGAAACAATCGAGTTAGCTTCAATTCAATGCGAAGTACAAGGCTTATCTTCAAATACATGAGAAACAAATGGTTTACCTTCAAATAGTTGTGCTATACATGATTTAGCCTCAACTGCATGCGAAACAACCGAGTTAGCTTCAAAACCAAGCGAAACACATGATTTAGCTGCAAATCAATTCGAAGTAGAAGGCTTAGCTTCAAATCCATGCGAATCAAACGGTTTAGCTTCAAATACTTGTGATATACATGATTTATCTTCAAATGCAGGCGAAACAAAAGAGTTAGCTTCAAATCCATGCGAAACACATCATTTAGTTTCAAATTCATGCGGAACACAAGGTTTAGCTTCATAGCTTCATATTCTTGCGAAACAGATGGTTTAGATTCAGATACTTGTGATAAACATGATTTAGCTTCAACTGCATGCGAAACAAACAAGTTTGCTTCAAATCAAAGAGAAACACATGATTTAACTTCAAATTAATGCGAAGTAGAAGGCATAGCTTCAAATCCATGCGAAACAAATGCTATAGCTTCAAATACTTTTGATAAACATAATTTAGCTTCAACTGCATGCGAAACAAACGAGTTAGCTACAAATCACAGCGAAACACATGATTCAGCTTCAAATCAATGCGAAGTAGAAGGCATATCTACAAATCCATGCGAAACAAATGGTTTACCTTCAAATAGTTGTGCTATACATGATTTAGCCTCAACTGCATGCGAAACAACCGAGTTAGCTTCAAAACCAAGCGAAACACATGATTTAGCTGCAAATCAATTCGAAGTAGAAGGCTTAGCTTCAAATCCATGCGAATCAAACGGTTTAGCTTCAAATACTTGTGATATACATGATTTATCTTCAAATTCAGGCGAAACAAAAGAGTTAGCTTCAAATCCATGCGAAACACATCATTTAGTTTCAAATTCATGCGGAACACAAGGTTTAGCTTCATAGCTTCATATTCTTGCGAAACAGATGGTTTAGATTCAGATACTTGTGATAAACATGATTTAGCTTCAACTGCATGCGAAACAAACGAGTTAGCTTCAAATCCATGCGAAACATATGATTTAGCTTCAAATCAATGCGAAATAGACGGCTTAGCTTCAAATACTTGAGAAGCAAATGATTTATCTTCAGATAATTGCGATATAAGTGATATAGATTCAAATGCAGTCGAATCAATCGAGTTAGCTTCAAATTAATGCGAAGTAGGAGGCTTATCATCAAATCCATGCGAAAAAAATGATTTAGCTTCAAATACTTGTGATGTACATGATTAAACTTCAAATGCAGGCGAAACAAACGAATTAGCTTCAAATCAATGCGAAGTAGAAGGCTTAGTTTCTTATTCAAACGAAACACTTGATTTAGCTTCAAATCAGTACGAAGTAGAAGGCTTAATTTCAAATCCATGCGAATCAAATGGTTTAGCTTAAAATACTTGTGATATACATAATTTAGCTTCAAATGCATGCGAAACAAGCGCTTTACCTTCAAATCCAAGCGAAACACATTATTTAGGTTCAAATCAATGCGAAGTGGAAGGCTTAGCTTCAAATACATGAGAAACAAATGATTTACCTTCAGATAATTGCGATATAAGTAATATAGCTTCAAATGCAGGCGAAACAATCGAGTTAAGTTCAAATCAATGCGAAGTAGTAGGCTTATCTACAAATCCATGCGAAACAAATGGTTTAACTTCAAATACTTGTGCTATACATGACTTATCTTCAAATGCAGGCGAAACAAAAGAGTTAGCTTCAAAACCAAGCGAAACACATCATTTAGCTTCAAATTCATGCGAAACAAATGGTTTACCTTCAAATAGTTGTGCTATACATGATTTAGCCTCAACTGCATGCGAAACAATCGAGTTAGCTTCAAAACCAAGCGAAACACATGATTTAGCTGCAAATCAATGCGAAGTAGAAGGGTTACCTTCAAATCAATCCGAAACAAATGGTTTAGCTTCAAATACTTGTGATATACATGATTTAGATTCAACTGCATGCGAAACAAACAAGTTAGCTTCAAATCGATGCGATTCACATGATTTAGCTTCGAATCAATGCGAAGTAGAAGGCTTAGCTTCAAACACATGAGACACAAATGATTTATTTTCACATAATTGCGATATAAGTGATACAGCTTCAAATCCATGCGAAACACATGATTTAGTTTCAAATTCATGCGAATCACATGGATTAGCTTCATAGCTTCCTATTCTTGCGAAACAGATGGATTAGATTCAGATACTTGTGATGTACATGTTTTAGCATCAACTGCATGCGAAACAAACGTGTTAGCTGCAAAACCAAGCGAAACACATGATTTATCTTCAAATGAAGGCGAAGTTGAAGGCTTTGCTTCAAATCCATGCGAAGCGAATGGTTTAGCTTCAAATACTTGTGATTTACATGATTTAGCTTCAACTGCATGCGAAACAAACGAATTAGCTTCAAATCAATGCGAAGTAGAAGGCTTAGTTTCTTATTCAAACGAAACACATGATTTAGCTTCAAATCAGTACGAAGTAGAAGGCTTAATTTCAAATCCATGCGAATCAAATGGTTTAGCTTAAAATAGTTGTGATATACATAATTTAGCTTCAAATGCATGCGAAACAAGCGCTTTACCTTCAAATCCCAGCGAAACACAATATTAAGGTTCAAATCAATGCGAAGTGGAAGGCTTAGCTTCAAATACATGAGAGACAATTGATTTATCTTCAGATAATTGCGATATAAGTAATATAGCTTCAAATGCAGGCGAAACAATCGAGTTAAGTTCAAATCAATGCGAAGTAGTAGGCTTATCTTCAAATCCATGCGAAACAAATGGTTTAGCTTCAAATACTTGTGCTATACATGACTTATCTTCAAATGCAGGCGAAACAAAAGAGTTAGCTTCAAAACCAAACGAAACACATCATTTAGCTTCAAATTCATGCGAAACACATGATTTATCTTCAAATGAAGGCGAAGTTGAAGGCTTTGCTTCAAATCCATGCGAAGCGAATGGTTTAGATTCAAATACTTGTGATTTACATGATTTAGCTTCAACTGCATGCGAAACAAACGAATTAGCTTCAAATCAATGCGAAGTAGAAGGCTTAGTTTCTTATTCAAACCAAACACATGATTTAGCTTCAAATCAGTACGAAGTAGAGGGCTTAATTTCAAATCCATGCGAAACAAATGCTTTAGCTTCAAATACTTTTGATCAACATGATTTAGCTTCAACTGCATGCGAAACAAACGAGTTAGCTTCAAATCCATGCGAAACATATGATTTAGCTTCAAATCAATGCGAAATAGACGGCTTAGCTTCAAATACATGAGAAGCAAACGGTTGAGCTTCAAGTACTTGTGATATACATGATTTATCTTCAAATGCAGGCGAAACAAACGAGTTAGCTTAAAATCCAAGCGAAACACATGATTTACCTTCAAATCAATGCGAAGTAGAAGACTTAGTTTCAAATCAATGCGAAGTAGAAAGCTTAGCTTCAATTGCAGGCGAAACAAACGAGTTAGCTTCAAATCCATGCGAAACACATGATTTAGCTTCAAATCGATGCGAAGTACAAGGCTTATCTTCAAATACATGAGACACAAACGATTTATCTTCAGATAATTGCGATATAAGTGATGTAGATTCATATGCAGGCGAAACAATCGAGTTAGCTTCAATTCAATGCGAAGTACAAGGCTTATCTTCAAATACATGAGAAACAAATGGTTTACCTTCAAATAGTTGTGCTATACATGATTTAGCCTCAACTGCATGCGAAACAACCGAGTTAGCTTCAAAACCAAGCGAAACACATGATTTAGCTGCAAATCAATTCGAAGTAGAAGGCTTAGCTTCAAATCCATGCGACTCAAACGGTTTAGCTTCAAATACTTGTGATATACATGATTTATCTTCAAATGCAGGCGAAACAAAAGAGTTAGCTTCAAATCCATGCGAAACACATCATTTAGTTTCAAATTCATGCGGAACACAAGGTTTAGCTTCATAGCTTCATATTCTTGCGAAACAGATGGTTTAGATTCAGATACTTGTGATAAACATGATTTAGCTTCAACTGCATGCGAAACAAACAAGTTTGCTTCAAATCAAAGAGAAACACATGATTTAACTTCAAATTAATGCGAAGTAGAAGGCATAGCTTCAAATCCATGCGAAACAAATGCTATAGCTTCAAATACTTTTGATAAACATAATTTAGCTTCAACTGCATGCGAAACAAACGAGTTAGCTACAAATCACAGCGAAACACATGATTCAGCTTCAAATCAATGCGAAGTAGAAGGCATATCTTCAAATCCATGCGAAACAAATGGTTTACCTTCAAATAGTTGTGCTATACATGATTTAGCCTCAACTGCATGCGAAACAACCGAGTTAGCTTCAAAACCAAGCGAAACACATGATTTAGCTGCAAATCAATTCGAAGTAGAAGGCTTAGCTTCAAATCCATGCGAATCAAACGGTTTAGCTTCAAATACTTGTGATATACATGATTTATCTTCAAATGCAGGCGAAACAAAAGAGTTAGCTTCAAATCCATGCGAAACACATCATTTAGTTTCAAATTCATGCGGAACACAAGGTTTAGCTTCATAGCTTCATATTCTTGCGAAACAGATGGTTTAGATTCAGATACTTGTGATAAACATGATTTAGCTTCAACTGCATGCGAAACAAACGAGTTAGCTTCAAATCCATGCGAAACATATGATTTAGCTTCAAATCAATGCGAAATAGACGGCTTAGCTTCAAATACTTGAGAAGCAAATGATTTATCTTCAGATAATTGCGATATAAGTGATATAGATTCAAATGCAGTCGAATCAATCGAGTTAGCTTCAAATTAATGCGAAGTAGGAGGCTTATCATCAAATCCATGCGAAAAAAATGATTTAGCTTCAAATACTTGTGATGTACATGATTTAACTTCAAATGCAGGCGAAACAAACGAGTTAGCTGCAAATCCATGCCATACACACGATTTAGATTTAAATCAATGCGAAGTAGAAGGCTTAGCTTCAAATCAACCCGAAACAAATGGTTTAGCTTCAAATACTTGTGATATACATGATTTAGCTTCAACTGCATGCGAAACAAGCGCTTTACCTTCAAATCCAAGCGAAACACATTATTTAGGTTCAAATCAATGCGAAGTGGAAGGCTTAGCTTCAAATACATGAGAAACAAATGATTTATCTTCAGATAATTGCGATATAAGTAATATAGCTTCAAATGCAGGCGAAACAATCGAGTTAAGTTCAAATCAATGCGAAGTAGTAGGCTTATCTTCAAATCCATGCGAAACAAATGGTTTAGCTTCAAATTCATGCGAAACACATGGTTTAGCTTAATATTCATGCGAAACAGATGGCTTATATTCAGATACTTGTGATAAACATGAATTAGCTTCAAACCCATGCGAAACAAACGAGTTAGCTTCAAATCCAAGCGAAACACATGATTTACATTCAAATCAATGCGAAATAGAAGGCTTAGCTTCAAACACATGAGAAGCAAATGATTTATCTTCAGATAATTGCGATATAAGTGATATATATTCAAATGCAGTCGAATCAATCGAGTTAGCTTCAAATTAATGCGAAGTAGGAGGCTTATCAACAAATCCATGCGAAAAAAAATGGTTTAGCTTCAAATACTTGTGATGTACATGATTAAACTTCAAATGCAGGCGAAACAAACGAATTAGCTTCAAATCAATGCGAAGTAGAAGGCTTAGTTTCTTATTCAAACGAAACACTTGATTTAGCTTCAAATCAGTACGAAGTAGAAGGCTTAATTTCAAATCCATGCGAATCAAATGGTTTAGCTTAAAATACTTGTGATATACATAATTTAGCTTCAAATGCATGCGAAACAAGCGCTTTACCTTCAAATCCAAGCGAAACACATTATTTAGGTTCAAATCAATGCGAAGTGGAAGGCTTAGCTTCAAATACATGAGAAACAAATGATTTACCTTCAGATAATTGCGATATAAGTAATATAGCTTCAAATGCAGGCGAAACAATCGAGTTAAGTTCAAATCAATGCGAAGTAGTAGGCTTATCTACAAATCCATGCGAAACAAATGGTTTAACTTCAAATACTTGTGCTATACATGACTTATCTTCAAATGCAGGCGAAACAAAAGAGTTAGCTTCAAAACCAAGCGAAACACATCATTTAGCTTCAAATTCATGCGAAACAAATGGTTTACCTTCAAATAGTTGTGCTATACATGATTTAGCCTCAACTGCATGCGAAACAATCGAGTTAGCTTCAAAACCAAGCGAAACACATGATTTAGCTGCAAATCAATGCGAAGTAGAAGGGTTACCTTCAAATCAATCCGAAACAAATGGTTTAGCTTCAAATACTTGTGATATACATGATTTAGATTCAACTGCATGCGAAACAAACAAGTTAGCTTCAAATCGATGCGATTCACATGATTTAGCTTCGAATCAATGCGAAGTAGAAGGCTTAGCTTCAAACACATGAGACACAAATGATTTATTTTCACATAATTGCGATATAAGTGATACAGCTTCAAATCCATGCGAAACACATGATTTAGTTTCAAATTCATGCGAATCACATGGATTAGCTTCATAGCTTCCTATTCTTGCGAAACAGATGGATTAGATTCAGATACTTGTGATGTACATGTTTTAGCATCAACTGCATGCGAAACAAACGTGTTAGCTGCAAAACCAAGCGAAACACATGATTTATCTTCAAATGAAGGCGAAGTTGAAGGCTTTGCTTCAAATCCATGCGAAGCGAATGGTTTAGCTTCAAATACTTGTGATTTACATGATTTAGCTTCAACTGCATGCGAAACAAACGAATTAGCTTCAAATCAATCCGAAGTAGAAGGCTTAGTTTCTTATTCAAACGAAACACATGATTTAGCTTCAAATCAGTACGAAGTAGAAGGCTTAATTTCAAATCCATGCGAATCAAATGGTTTAGCTTAAAATAGTTGTGATATACATAATTTAGCTTCAAATGCATGCGAAACAAGCGCTTTACCTTCAAATCCCAGCGAAACACAATATTAAGGTTCAAATCAATGCGAAGTGGAAGGCTTAGCTTCAAATACATGAGAGACAATTGATTTATCTTCAGATAATTGCGATATAAGTAATATAGCTTCAAATGCAGGCGAAACAATCGAGTTAAGTTCAAATCAATGCGAAGTAGTAGGCTTATCTTCAAATCCATGCGAAACAAATGGTTTAGCTTCAAATACTTGTGCTATACATGACTTATCTTCAAATGCAGGCGAAACAAAAGAGTTAGCTTCAAAACCAAACGAAACACATCATTTAGCTTCAAATTCATGCGAAACACATGATTTATCTTCAAATGAAGGCGAAGTTGAAGGCTTTGCTTCAAATCCATGCGAAGCGAATGGTTTAGATTCAAATACTTGTGATTTACATGATTTAGCTTCAACTGCATGCGAAACAAACGAATTAGCTTCAAATCAATGCGAAGTAGAAGGCTTAGTTTCTTATTCAAACCAAACACATGATTTAGCTTCAAATCAGTACGAAGTAGAGGGCTTAATTTCAAATCCATGCGAAACAAATGCTTTAGCTTCAAATACTTTTGATCAACATGATTTAGCTTCAACTGCATGCGAAACAAACGAGTTAGCTTCAAATCCATGCGAAACATATGATTTAGCTTCAAATCAATGCGAAATAGACGGCTTAGCTTCAAATACATGAGAAGCAAACGGTTGAGCTTCAAGTACTTGTGATATACATGATTTATCTTCAAATGCAGGCGAAACAAACGAGTTAGCTTAAAATCCAAGCGAAACACATGATTTACCTTCAAATCAATGCGAAGTAGAAGACTTAGTTTCAAATCAATGCGAAGTAGAAAGCTTAGCTTCAATTGCAGGCGAAACAAACGAGTTAGCTTCAAATCCATGCGAAACACATGATTTAGCTTCAAATCGATGCGAAGTACAAGGCTTATCTTCAAATACATGAGACACAAACGATTTATCTTCAGATAATTGCGATATAAGTGATGTAGATTCATATGCAGGCGAAACAATCGAGTTAGCTTCAATTCAATGCGAAGTACAAGGCTTATCTTCAAATACATGAGAAACAAATGGTTTACCTTCAAATAGTTGTGCTATACATGATTTAGCCTCAACTGCATGCGAAACAACCGAGTTAGCTTCAAAACCAAGCGAAACACATGATTTAGCTGCAAATCAATTCGAAGTAGAAGGCTTAGCTTCAAATCCATGCGAATCAAACGGTTTAGCTTCAAATACTTGTGATATACATGATTTATCTTCAAATGCAGGCGAAACAAAAGAGTTAGCTTCAAATCCATGCGAAACACATCATTTAGTTTCAAATTCATGCGGAACACAAGGTTTAGCTTCATAGCTTCATATTCTTGCGAAACAGATGGTTTAGATTCAGATACTTGTGATAAACATGATTTAGCTTCAACTGCATGCGAAACAAACAAGTTTGCTTCAAATCAAAGAGAAACACATGATTTAACTTCAAATTAATGCGAAGTAGAAGGCATAGCTTCAAATCCATGCGAAACAAATGCTATAGCTTCAAATACTTTTGATAAACATAATTTAGCTTCAACTGCATGCGAAACAAACGAGTTAGCTACAAATCACAGCGAAACACATGATTCAGCTTCAAATCAATGCGAAGTAGAAGGCATATCTTCAAATCCATGCGAAACAAATGGTTTACCTTCAAATAGTTGTGCTATACATGATTTAGCCTCAACTGCATGCGAAACAACCGAGTTAGCTTCAAAACCAAGCGAAACACATGATTTAGCTGCAAATCAATGCGAAGTAGAAGGGTTACCTTCAAATCAATCCGAAACAAATGGTTTAGCTTCAAATACTTGTGATATACATGATTTAGATTCAACTGCATGCGAAACAAACAAGTTAGCTTCAAATCGATGCGATTCACATGATTTAGCTTCGAATCAATGCGAAGTAGAAGGCTTAGCTTCAAATACATGAGAAACAAATGATTTATCTTCAGATAATTGCGATATAAGTGATATAGATTCAAATGCAGTCGAATCAATCGAGTTAGCTTCAAATTAATGCGAAGTAGGACGCTTATCATCAAATCCATGCGAAAAAAATGGTTTAGCTTCAAATACTTGTGATGTACATGATTTAACTTCAAATGCAGGCGAAACAACCGAGTTAGCTGCAAATCCATGCCATACACACGATTTAGATTTAAATCAATGCGAAGTAGAAGGCTTAGCTTCAAATCAATCCGTAACAAATGGTTTAGCTTCAAATACTTGTGATATACATGATTTAGCTTCAACTGCATGCGAAACAAACGAGTTAGCTTCAAATCCATGCGATTCACATGATTTAGATTCGAATCAATGCGAAGTAGAAGGCTTAGCTTCAAACACATGAGACACAAATGATTTATTTTCACATAATTGCGATATAAGTGATACAGCTTCAAATCCATGCGAAACACATGATTTAGTTTCAAATTCATGCGAATCACATGGATTAGCTTCATAGCTTCCTATTCTTGCGAAACAGATGGATTAGATTCAGATACTTGTGATGTACATGTTTTAGCATCAACTGCATGCGAAACAAACGTGTTAGCTGCAAAACCAAGCGAAACACATGATTTATCTTCAAATGAAGGCGGAGTTGAAGGCTTTGCTTCAAATCCATGCGAAGCGAATGGTTTAGCTTCAAATACTTGTGATTTACATGATTTAGCTTCAACTGCATGCGAAACAAACGAATTAGCTTCAAATCAATGCGAAGTAGAAGGCTTAGTTTCTTATTCAAACGAAACACATGATTTAGCTTCAAATCAGTACGAAGTAGAAGGCTTAATTTCAAATCCATGCGAATCAAATGGTTTAGCTTAAAATACTTGTGATATACATAATTTAGCTTCAAATGCATGCGAAACAAGCGCTTTACCTTCAAATCCCAGCGAAACACAATATTAAGGTTCAAATCAATGCGAAGTGGAAGGCTTAGCTTCAAATACATGAGAGACAATTGATTTATCTTCAGATAATTGCGATATAAGTAATATAGCTTCAAATGCAGGCGAAACAATCGAGTTAAGTTCAAATCAATGCGAAGTAGTAGGCTTATCTTCAAATCCATGCGAAACAAATGGTTTAGCTTCAAATACTTGTGCTATACATGACTTATCTTCAAATGCAGGCGAAACAAAAGAGTTAGCTTCAAAACCAAACGAAACACATCATTTAGCTTCAAATTCATGCGAAACACATGATTTATCTTCAAATGAAGGCGAAGTTGAAGGCTTTGCTTCAAATCCATGCGAAGCGAATGGTTTAGATTCAAATACTTGTGATTTACATGATTTAGCTTCAACTGCATGCGAAACAAACGAATTAGCTTCAAATCAATGCGAAGTAGAAGGCTTAGTTTCTTATTCAAACCAAACACATGATTTAGCTTCAAATCAGTACGAAGTAGAGGGCTTAATTTCAAATCCATGCGAATCAAATGGTTTAGCTTAAAATACTTGTGATATACATAATTTAGCTTCTAATGCATGCGAAACAAGCGCTTTACCTTCAAATCCAAGCGAAACACATTATTTAGGTTCAAATCAATGCGAAGTGGAAGGCTTAGCTTCAAATACATGAGAAACAAATGATCTATCTTCAGATAATTGCGATATATGTAATATAGCTTCAAATGCAGGCGAAACAATCGAGTTAAGTTCAAATCAATGCGAAGTAGTAGGCTTATCTTCAAATCCATGCGAAACAAATGGTTTAGCT